>NC_073309.1:70665294-70965294 GCF_027595985.1 Sorex araneus | reverse complement strand
ATCTCGAGGACATCATAGATGTAACAGGAGATGGGGAAAGTCTAACCAGTATTCACGCGCCCTGATTATGGCCACTAGGTGGGGTTGGTGAGACCTCATCACTAACTCATCGCGTCATTAATTCACTATGACACTAGATGGTGCTGCTGAGGGCTCGTCCCATGTTTCCCAGCTCGACTCCTGCACTTCCCCCTGAGAGCTGGACCCCCCGTTATTGAGCAATACCTAGGAAGTCATTCACAAGTCTTTGATGAATAATGACTTTCCTGCACTGAAAAAACAAGACTCCGACAATCGAGAACACTCACCAACCCAGAGTTCTCACTTCTGACCATCACAGCTGTCACGTTAAGACCCACACACGCTTCTCCATGAGCTGCTTCTTTCCTTTAATTGTGAGCACAGTGCACTTTTAAGGTGTTCAATATATTGGTTGTATATGATTCTTTATTGTGATGTGATCACACATTTCTATATTGCAATCTGTCCTGTCATCTCGTTGTTCATTGATTTGCTCGAGCGGCCACCAGTAACGTCTCCATTGTGAGACTTATTGTTACTGTTTTTGACATATTGGATATGCCACGGGTAGCTTTCCAGGCTCTGCCATGCGGGCGGATACTCTAGGTAGCTTGCCAGGCTCTCCGAGATGAACAGAGGAATCGAACCCGATCGGCCGCGTGCAAGGCAAACGTCCTACCCGCTGTGCTATCGCTCCGGCCCATGGATAAAAGTAACAGGCATTTATTGGCTTTGGGGCCGTACCTGACAGTGTCTAGGGGTTGAACTAGGGACAGCTGGTCCAAGGTAAGCATTTTAACCCCCATACCAGCTTAGCAAGCCCCCAAAGTATATTTTAAATTTAAAATATGTGGGGGTTGGCACACAGGCTGAACTAAAGTATAAGGTCACTAGAGTACAAGGTGAAAGGAAGGTGACATTATAATTTTATTCCTTTTTGGCCTCCCAAGTGGGGGCCAGCTTCCAGTGCTATTCCATCCCCCAGGACAGCAGGTCAGTGTTAGTGTCCCAGGCGGTGGCGGTTGGGGCCATACTCTGTTTCTTCTACATTCAGCAATATGGTATATAATTACTGAAAGCAAACTGTGATGATTTCTACTTGTTACTGCGAGAGGATGCACCCAAAATGCTACAAAGTCAATAGAGAAATTTTCTCTCATTTTTTCTCTATAGTTTCACAATGTCTGTTCTCATTACTTTCCCCCGATCACTGTCTATTCCTTCTCTTCTTCCCATCACTCTACCAAGGAAGGACCATGTCTGAGTGTCTCTGAACCTATGGAGGCCAGTTATTATTTGGTAGAAGATTACTTAGCTCATTCTGAATTCTTAGTTCTTTCGTGAGTTTAATTTGTCTAAATGAGCCAGACTGTCTGGATTCAACCCCTGGCACCACAAAACAATAACTCAAAGTACACGCTAACACCCTGCAGCCTCTGGTGATTAAAAAATAAATCCAAATATGTAAAAATAAGTCTTTTAAATGATATATGAAGCAGACAACAGAATAAATTACAAATAGAAAATATGTATTTGTGGGCCGGAGCGATAGTACAGCGGGTAGGGTGTTTGCCTTGTTCGCGGCTGACCTGGGTTCGATCTCCAGCATCCCATATGTTCATAGCCATACCCTAAGCACTACCAGGAGTAATTCCTGAGTGTAGAGCCAGGAGGAACCCCTGAGCATAGCTGGATATGACCCAAAAAAGCAAAAAAAAAAAAAAAGAGCTCTCTGCTGCTGCACGACCCCGGACGCCAGCTAAACTCCTCTGGGCACTAGCAGCTTCTTGCAGAAATGTCTCTAGACTGTGAACTGAGCCACGGCCGCCATCTTATGAAGACCACAAAAGGGAGGTATGAGCTTGCAGTGATTCAATTTCTGGCAGAAATTTCCCTGGACTTGGTTACTAAAATACAGATATCCAAAACCACGTGGCCGCTATCACGGCCTCGCAACTTCATATCTCTTCATTGTCAGCAATGGAAAGCAAATTATGAAATGCTTCCTTTTCAACAGGTCTGACTTTGGAGGGGGAGGAAACTCCAAACAATAATAGAAGGGTGGTTTTTTTTTAAATATTGAATGTAATCAAAGTAAAGAGAAAAGTAAAGTGAAATTTATCAGCTACACAGGTGGGGGGTGGGGGGGCGGGGTGGGGGCTAGGTATACTGGGGTTCCTGGTGGTGGAATATGTGAAGTGGTGAAGGGATGGGTGTTTGAGCATTGTATAACTGAGATTTAAGCCTGAAAGCTTTGTAACTTTCCACATGGTGATGCAATAAAAAAATTTTAAAAAGAAAATACATATTTGCTTCAGCACTTTTAAAAGCAATGACCCTTTAAAGATGTTATACTGTGAAAAGAAAATCTATCATATATAACAACACTTGTGACAACACTATAATTTAATACCTAAGTTCTAAATGGCATGATAATCCATTACCCATAACTTTGGAATATGAAAAATGAAACTGAATAATAGATCATAGTTAAAATAATAACTTGATTAACAAAGGCTACCGATATAATCCGATCTGCTTTTCTGAGTTCACCACTAAGATCAGCAGGTTCTGGGGCTGGAGCAATAGCACAGCCGGTAGCACGTTTGCCTTGCATGCAGCAGACCCGGGTTCGATTCCCAGCATCCCATATGGTCCCCTGAGCATTGCCAGGAGTAATTCCTGGGTGCAGAGCCAGGAGTAACCCCTGTGCATTGCCGGGTGTGACCCAAAAAGCCAAAAAAAAAAAAAAGATCAGCAGGTTCTTCGGCCAAGATAAAGGAAATAAATATCCCTTCTCCATCTTCGCCTCCTACAATATTGAAACCTAGGCCTGTTGAGGCAGGATGGAGAACAACTTTTCTAGGTTCCCTCATACAAGATGATATTGCAATACTGTAGCAAAATGTCTTTGTGGTGAGGGTGTTTAAGTTCTGTTTTCTTAGCAACTTGAAAGTATGAAGAGGGGCTGGAGAGATAGCACAGCGGGTAGGGTGTTTGCCTTGCACGCGGCCGACCCGGGTTCGAATCCCAGCATCCCATATGGTCCCCTGAGCACGGCCAGGGGTAATTCCTGAGTGCAGAGCCAGGAGTAACCCCTGTGCATCGCCAGGTGTGACCCAAAAAGCAAAAAAAAAAAAAAAAAAAAAAAAGAAAGTATGAAGAGCTACATTGCTGACTATAGTCACTGCACATCTGTTCTCAAGAAAATTTTACTCTCTTCATTGCAGGATGAAGGCCAGTTCATAATGGGGATGAAAATTGCTGTAGGGTGGGAGAGAGGTAGCAGGGGAAACAACTCTGGTGGTGTGAATGAGGTCAGAGCAGGGTATGCATGGAACCCATCATTAATAATATCATGCAACACTGGTTGCCTCAATAAAAACTGCAAAGAAAAAGATCAATCCAATAAGATACAAAGGAAAGAAAAAAAATTTCTTGCTGATGCAACAAACTGATAAAAGAGAAAGGACATTTCCAACTGTTATTGTCATACTGGTCCCATCTCTATCCTAACTGCCCTCCGCCCTGTACTCGAGACAAGAACTGAGTGTTGAAAGTTGATAAAGGATATACATGATAACGTTTCAGTATCTGTATTGCAAATGACCATAATGCCCAAAAGGAGATAGGGGGGAGAGAGAGAGAGAGAGAGAGAGAGAGAGGGAGGGAGCGAGGAGGGAGGGAGAGAGAGGGGGAGGGAGAGAGGGGGTGTCTAACATAAAGGCAGGGGATGTGGCATGAAAGGAGGGAAAAACTGGAAACTGGGAACATTGGTGGTGGGAAATGTACACTGGTGAAGGGACGGGTGTTGGAACATTATACAACTGATGAAACCCAATCATGAACAACTTTGTAACTGGGTATCTCACCATGACTTGATTTTTAAAAATTAGTTAAAAGTTTTTACTTTTATTTTGTGAAACACAAAAGTTTCACAAAATAAAAAACGTACATAAAAATTGTTTCTCTTGCTACACTAAAGAGAAAATAAAGTTTGATGGGAAAAGAAAGAAAGAGAGAGAAAAACGACAGACACCTGCGGGCCACCGAACCTTTATCCCATCACTCAGTAAGTATATTAAAATCACCATGTCAGGTGGGAAACGAACACTGGTGAAGGGATGGTTGTGGGAACATTGTATGACCGACGCTCAATTGAACTTTATAGCTGTATCTCACAGTAATTAAAATTAATTAATTAATGGAACTACCGCATCACTCAAGTGCTGCAGAACCCAGGGTGTAGGTTGACACAGTCCCAGTAGCAGCCTGTAGGAATCCCTGCTGCAGTCAGCTGTCATGTTTTTTCCATCCGCACAAACCACACAGAGGAGTTGCTTTCTACACAACCTCCCCCGAGAGATTCTCGTATAGTAGGTCTGGGCTGGCCAAGGAACTCTCCTGGTTTTTGTCTTTAGTTTTGGTTATTGTTTGTGTTCTTTGTTTGTGTTCTTTGTTTTCTTTGTTTGTGTTTTTGTTTTGGGACCACATCAGGCAGTACTCAGGGCTGACTCCAGGCTCTGCACTCAGGAATTACTCCTGTAAGTGCTGCGGGGGCGGAAGTGGGGCTGTTGGCACATAGCATACTGCCGCATGCAAGCTCTGCCCGCTGTATGCCATTCATGTGTGACAAGGACCCAAAGAGTTTATGGAAATGGTGACTAGGCCTGAGTGACGAAAGAGGACCCAGTGTCCACAGCCTCGGTCAGTCGCCTGATGCACTCAGCAGCCCAGCTGGATGCTCCCTGTCTGGCCTAAGCTAGGAGGGGGTTGCTTCACTCTTCATTGATGACTTACACTTTGAACAGTTCTATAACATGAGTTAGAAGTTCCTGCGGCTGGTCGGATACAAGCTGAGTGGGAGGCATACGATAACAGCCGCCCAGTGTGCTGTTGCTGCAACCACTTTAAGGAGTTGGGAACCGCAGCTTGTAAGGAGAGAGAAATGTGCCTCAGATCACACAGCGGGGACGTGTCTGAGTCTGCTTTCCAACTTCCGAAGTCTGAGTAACCCCAAAGCTTTGTGATTCCCAGACAACCAAACAACAAACCACCTCTTGTTCTTCGACAAGGGCTCACATTCAGTGATTCATCTGTCTGTCGGGGTCACTGATTTATTCTGGATAGTCCTTGCTTGCATTTCCTTCTAAGACATGCTCAGGTTTCATAAGCAGCGAATCGAGTGAAAACAATCAGAAGATGTAAAATGACAGTAAATCCATGTATTGAGTATAAAAATATGCCCAAAAATTGAAAGTAGGGAAAAGAAGAAGATGGGAGCTATGACAAGCTACGGGAACCCATACTGTAACGTAGGGCTGGTTGGCTGCACAACCCCTGGCTTACAGTGCCACCTGCTGTCAGAAAGTAGCAAAAACTTTTAAAATCTAAAATGTCCGTATGCGTTCCCAAAGAGTCCTGCTCTGAGTGCCTGTATCAGATATGTAGCACTGTCGCACTGTCGCACTGTCATCCCGTTGTTCATCGATTTGCTCAAGCAGGCACTGTTTTGGGCATATTGAATACGCCATGGTAGTTTGCCAGGCTCTGCCATGGGGGCGGGATACTCTCAGCAGCTTGCCAAGCTCTAAGAGAGGGGCCAAGGAATTGAACCCAGGTCGGCTGTGTGCAAGGCAAACACCCTACCCGCTACGCTAAACCTCCAGTCCATCAGATATGTAAGTATGAATAAATTAAAACAAAATATAAAAGGAAGAAAAGAATAAAAGATGGGAGAGAAGAGAAAAACAAAAGTAGGAGAGTGGGAGTGCCTATTCTCTACTTTGGTTCCAGGGAGTTTGTTTATTTGATCTCTGACCTTTTATCTAGAGCTTTTGTCTCCAATCTCTTATGCCTTGCAGTGGCATATTCTCAAAATGCAAATGTAGGTTAGAGGGATAGTACAGGGGTGAAGGCACTTGCCTTGCACTGGACCAGCCCTTTTCAAAGCCCCGGTACCACATGTGGACCCCCAAAGCACTGCAGAGCAGCACTCCTAAGCAGAGAACCAGTAGTAGCCCCAGTAGGGTTAGGGTCAAGATTTTTGTTTAGTTTTGTTTTAAAGCCACACTGCTGATGGGCTCAGGGAATCATATGGGATGCCAGGAACAGAACTCAAGTCAGCCATGTGCAAGACACATGCAAGGCCTTACCCACTGTACTGCCTCTCTGGCCTTTTATGATTTTGTTTTGATTGTGGTAGATATTTAGAATAAAATACAAGGTAAGGGTAAATGCTGACTTCACATTAATGGTTACAAGGGGTCAAGGCCATGATAAGTGGATCAGAATGAGTGTAAGTGTTAGGGTTGGAGTTTGGGTTAGGGTCAGAGTTAGAGTTTGGGCTGGGTTTTGTCAAACATAAGTTACACTGAGAATGAATGTTAGAGTGAGGGTAAATATTAATTTTAGAGCAATCAGTTTCTTTCGCTTTGCTATGTCTACTGATTATATCATCATGTGAGATGGGTTTCAGTGAAGATTTAGGATTAAGGTTAGAGTTTTGTTTTGATTAGTGGTTAGATATTTTTCACACAACAGTTGGTGATTAATGTTAGGGTGAAGGGGCTGGAGCAATAGCACAGCGAGTAGGGTGTTTGTCTTGCATGTGACCAACCTAGGTTCGACCCCCAGCATCCCATATGGTTCCCTGAGCACCACCAGGAGTAATTCCTGAGTGCAGAGCCAGAAGTAACCCTGTGCATTGCCGGGTGTGACCCAAAAAGCAAAATAAATAAATAAATAAATAAATAAAATAAGGTTAGGGTGAAGGCAATTGGCAGCCTTTAAATCATTAAATCAGATTGAGGGATAAGACTGGGATTAGATTATGGTTACAGGTACAATTTTGTTTTGAATATGGCAGACACTGAGAATAAAATTTAAATATAGTGAATTGGATCAGAATGAGGGATAGCCTTAGGGTTAGTGTTAAGGCTAAGATTTTGTTTTTATTATGGGAGACATTGAGAATAAAATAAGAGCCTTCATTTTAATCAAACTGAGAGGTCCTCAGAAGGTGGGAAATTGTATTCCACGGAGCAGATGTAGGTTCAGAGTGTGATTTGCCCTGAGATGTGCCACATCCAGCCTTGCACTCCTCAAAGCTCTCCCACACCAGCCTCCATGCCCCACCAGCCTGGTTGACAGCACTCCTGCCCTGGCTCTTCCTGGGTGGGATGCCTCTGTACACACTTATCTTCCTCCTTGCCTCAGCCCCTTGTCTCCCAACAGTCCCTGAAACTCCCTTGTCTGTCCAATGCATCCACTGCAGGCCAACTCCAAACACCAACAGTAACCCAAGAACCGTGATACCATCCATTTCGTTTCTGCTTCTAGTCTGAGAATCCATCTTTGTGGCTAACAGGAAAAGGAACATGATCAATGATTCCAATCTCTAGAGTTGGGAGGGAGAGCCTCTCTCTCTCTAGGATCACTAAAAATAGAGTTCTAGATAAGCCCTTCTACCTGGAGAAGTCACCTTAACTCAGTCAGGCACAGTACTGTTTTAACCACCCTGAATCAAGCACCACAGTGGCTGGGTTGGAGGGAAAGAAGACATGGGGAAATATGAATCTTTCCTGGTGCTGGACCCCAATCACTGTGTCTCAGAAACATGCAGCTGCAGCTCCATTCAAGCCAACTCAACTGGAGCAGCCCAAGGGACTCCAAGCAAAGGGAGCAGCCTGAACAGCTGTAAGTGCATCTGTCTGGATAGGCTAGGAGAGCCCTGCACCCACAACATAGCAACTAGGAGTTAAAGAAGGCGCCAAGAGCATGGGAAAGAGGACAGGTGAGTTCTCTGGAGAGACAAGACTGAAAATCATGCATGATAAAGAGAATTGGACAGAAAAGGCAGTATGAGAGAGGGAATGAGAGACTCACAAAAAAAAAGTAGATCTCCTCCCCCAAAAAGAACAGATGTTCAAAGTTTTCTCAAAACCCTGGGATTGGGGATGGGGTTGCGGAGGAGAGAGGGTGGCAGGTAGAGAAGTCACTAAGAGAACAGGACACTTGGCCAGTGGTTCTGGAGTCAGAGACCATCATTCTCAGGCGGGGAGGAGGAGGGCCTGAAAAGTCCGGTTGGGCATGGGACTTTCCCCCAACCCCTTGTTCACATCCCTCAACTTCAGTGATGATCAATGGTGACTGATCTCGTCTCTCATACCTCCCCCATTTCCTTTCGCCTTTAAATGTTTCAAGCAAATCCTAGATATTTTGTCAAAGTTTCTGTATGTCACTATAAAGATAAGATTCTTTTTTTCTTTTTGCTTTTTGGGTCACACCCAACAGTGCACAGGGGTTACTCCTGGCTCTTTACTCAGGAATTATTCCTGGTGGTGCTGAGGGACCATATGGGATGCTGGGAACTCAACCCGGGTCGGCCACGTGTGAGGCAAACGCCCTACCAGCTGTGCTATCGCTCCAGCACCCCCCTTTTTTTTTCTTTTTGGGTCACACCCGGCAATGCACAGGGGTTACCTCCTGGCTTTGCACTCAGGAGTTACTCCTGGAGGTGCTCAGGAGACCATAATGGGATGCTGGGAATTGAACCCGGGTCGGCTGCATGCAAGGCAAATGCCCTACCTGCTGTGCTATAGCTCCAGCCCCAAGACTCTTCTGTTTATCTTCCCCTATCCCTTACTTTTGTTGCTTTCATGTGTGGGGGGGTCACACACACACACATACATGCATGCTGCACACAGATGCACAAACTTGTTGTGGTGCCAAGGATGATACCAGTAGCGCTGGGGATAAGACTTTCCAATGTGAACAGTGTGCGGGATCAAACTCACTGCCATACACATGCAAAGCTGGTGTTCTAGAGAACAGAGCCATACCCCCAGTCAGGACTTAACCCAATTTGGGTTTCTATCACATCCCCAAAATCTTTAATATAAATTACTTAAAATCAAATATCCAGAGTCCGAGTGCTGGGATAAAGGTTAAAGTACTTGTCTTGCACATAACCAAGCCCAGTTTGATTCCCAGCACCTGAGGGTCACTCCTCAAGGCCCATTACTGGGTGGCCTAGGTAATCCCTAGCGCTGCAAGATCTGAGACACACCGAATTCTTGGGTGTGGCCATGAATAACTGGCTGAGAATTGCCAGAAGCAGCATTGGAGCCTCCTGACCATGATTTGAGAGGACACACACACACACACACACACACACACACACACACACACACACTCACACACACACACAAACCCCACCATCATCATCACCATCATCAAACAGCCAATCAGTCAGTATTTGAGTATCCTTGACTGTCCTCTGAGTGGCCTTCTTTATTTTTCTATTTGCTCCATCTGAATCAATCAGGCCCATACAATGTCTGTCCCAAGTTGCTTTTTAACTGACAGGTTCCTCCACTTTTTGTGTTTCATATGACACTTTTTCTACTATTTATGAGTTAAGACACCAATTAATGTGTCTGCAGACTTTCTGGTCCCTGGCTTTGCTAGGGCATTCCTGAACTCCCGCTGGATGTGTTTCTCTGTTCCCTGTATCTCTTACAGATGATTTGCCAGATTCTTGGAGCAGGGGGAGTTTGAAAAGTACATCCACAAGGCCATTTATCCCCAGGGGAGGTCCCCAGAATGGTAGTTTCAGGTGGGTTTTTTTTCAGACCTGACTTCTTCCCCGTGGCATTGAGTAGGAGGGGGTGGGTACCTCTCTAATGTTGTCCTAAATTTCCTTATTTTTTCTGCACTTCCCTTTTTTAAAGTAATTTAATTTTATCATTGCTTAGGTAGTTACTACCTTGTTAAGGTTTATGATATCGATATGTAGAAGTATGGCACCCACCATTATCTAACTTCCCACAGCACTCCACCACTGTCCTGTCACCTCTAGTTTGATTGCATCCTCACTTCCGTGCAGGAACACTAAAAATAGAATCAGGACCTCCACCCCTACCCCTCTCAGCAGCAGTATCTTGGAGTTCATAGCACAGGAGAAGCACAGGGTACAGGGATCTTGCCTTTCATTCACCAGCTTCTGAACCATGAAGTTTCCCACCTAGACTTTTCCAAGACAATGGATGAGGCTTTATTTTTGTTTTGTATTGGTGAGACTTTATGAGTTAAAAAAAACATATTGTGGGGGTGGATCATAGTATAGCAGGTAGGGCTTCTGCCTTGCATGCTGCTGACCCGGGTTCAATCCCCAGCATCCCATATGATCCCCTGAGTACTGTCAAAAGGAATTTCTGAGTGTAGAGCCAAGAGTAAACCCCGAGCATCACTGTGTATGAACAGTGTCAAAGTCAAGTATCACTGTTCTCCCTTTGTTCATCGATTTGCTCTAGCGGGCACCAGTAATGTCTCCATTGTGAGACTTCTTGTTACTGTTTTTGGCATATCGAATATGCCACGGGTAGCTTGCCAGGCTCTGCCATGCCGGCGAGAGACTCTCGGTAGCTTGCCGGGCTTTCCGAGAGGGGCAAAGGAATTGAACCCGGGTCGGCCACATACAAGGCAGATGCCCTACTGCTGTGCTATCATTCCAGCCCATATATATCTTTTTTTTAACTTTTTATTAAATCACCATGTGGAAAGTTACAAAGTTCTCAGGTTTATGTCTCAGTTATACAATATTCAAACACCCATCCCTTCACCAGTGCCCATATTCCACCACCAAAAACCCCAGTATACCCCACCCCCACCCCCCACCCCCTACTGTATAACTAATGAATTTCACTTCATTTTCTCTTTACCTTGATTACATTACATAATTCAACACAAAACTCACTATAGTTGTTGGCGTTTCCACCCAAGAGAGACAGACTATCAAGGAAGCATTTGATAATTAGTTTTCCATTATTGGAACTGAAGAGATATGTAGCCCCACTGCTACAAGTACATAACTCTTTTTTTATTTTTCCCTTTCCCTTTTTTTTTCCCCCTCATCCCCCTTCCCGTGCCTCATAGTATGGTGTACGCCACGCCGCGTCAGCCAGCGTGGGGCTTTTGCTTAGTTCACAGTCCAGAGAGGTTGCTGCTACATTAATAACCTTCAATATTTCAACAAAAACTTACTGTTATTATTTGGAGACCCCCCCCCAAGTCAGACCTGCTCAAAAGGAACCATTTCATATTGCTGACAATTATAAATGTTATAAAACAGCGTCTGTGCAGTTTTGGATTTCTGTATAAAGTCCAGGGAAAATTCTGCCAGAAATTGCATAGCCCAGCTCACAGTCCCAGTGCATTGCTGTAAGAAGTCTCTGGAATCAAAGTCTTTAGGCGCAGAGGGTCCGCTTCACACTCAACGGCTCCGGATTTATCTGGGCCGAGGGCGTGCCGGTTACGCCCCCTTCCCATGAGTTCCTGGGAGTCTCAAGAGTAAAAACCGAATACCTCTGGGTTTGGAGTCTTAGAAGATGGCGCCTGCCATGTGGGTGCCGCCAACCCGCCGTTTTCCGTGCAGGAAGACAGGGTGGGGAGGAAAAAATCCACCCCCTGGCAGCACAGAGTTGTAGCCCAGTTCGCAGTCCCAATGCATTGCTATTAGATGCTGCGCTGGATGCCCGAATGTGTTAGATCTCTGGAATCAAAGTCTTTAGGCGCAGAGGGTCCCAAGCCCATATATATCTTAAGGCTATGGTATGTGTATATTCTTTTAGGATCTGATGTGTCTTTATGTTTATTTATTTATTTATCTAAATTTTATTTGAGGCACCATGATTTGCAATAATGTCAATTATAGGATAACATTGATTTGTCCCTCCTCCCCTGCCACAAGGAGTTTGGGTTTAAGTGCTCTGGAGACACTCCCATTCCTTTGTTTATCTGTAAACTCTTCTCTGCACCCTCCTTCCCAACCAGTTAATCACCTTTTCTCTAATCAGATCCTGTTATCTTGTAAGGTCAGATCCTTCTAAGGACTCTGAACTTGTACTGTAAGTTAGTGTCTTTTGCATAGTTTGCCTTTCTGTATGGACACAGGAAGACAGTTAATATTATGCTCTGTAACTTGGGAGTTGATTGATTCCAATAATATTCACTCCTGGGCATCTTCTTTCTCAACTCAGTTGCCATTAGTTCCAGTACTCCAAAAGTACTCCAGTACTCCAAAAAATGAGGGACGGAATGGACCCAGGGCAAGCTGTGAGCTATCCTGGCATTGAAATGGGCCAGGCCAAAGTGCCACAATTCTCAACTATAAGTTAAGGGCATGATCATAGACAAATGTTATCATGATCTAAAAGTAACGACAAGAGTAGGACCCTGTTGGGGTTAGGAAGACTAACCTGGCCTGAGGACTGTGGTCTGACATATAGTGAGATGTCCTCAGAAAGAACCAAACTTTAATCTGATATATCTCTTACTCTACTCATACAGAATGACATTGCTAGAAATATTAGAAATAGATTTACTATGACTATTTAAGCAGATTACTAACTCACACCCTGACACACCCTTGTTTGGACCCCCACCCTTGAGCGAATCTCCTTAGATGAGATTTCCTTAGATGAGATTTTTGTTAATCTCCTCAAGAAATGGTCTTACCCTTCTTTGTTGATTTGTTAATGTTAAACTCACCTTTGTGCTACTGCCCTATGTAATTTGCTGTATTAACTAAGACAGTGGAGCACCGAGGGGAGACAGAAGAAGACGACACAAGAGAAGACACGGAAGACACACGGGAAGACACAGAAGTGAAGGAGACAACACAGACAGAAGAGGACACAGAAGCAGAGACAGAGTGGTCAGAAGAGACCAGAGGAGAGACTACAGAGACAGAGACAGAGAGACAGACAGAAGCAGGGGAGACACCAAAGCAGAGCTCAAGGCAAAAGAAGTGAGAGTGAGTGGGGATGAGAGAGAGAAGAACTGGAGCAGAGATTGGAATCAACTGCAACTGAGACCAACCAGCCTGGCCCTCGTTCCTTCCTTCGCCTGCCTCATCATCGCCATCAACCTCCCTGGGGTGGGGGAAGTGGTGTGAGACTACCGAACACAAGCAGCGGGAGAGATAGAGCCCCGCTGGCCCCCTCCTTTTTTATGTGTTTACACAGTCAATGATACACACAAATGAGTCTCGGACCGGAGCAACTTTCGGCAGAGATGGCCCTGGACTTTGCAATAGGCCATTGCTGTTGGGCTGCTCCAGACAGGGGCAGGTGCTGTTCCTCCGCCTGCCCTCTAGGAGCCCTGGCGGCCACCATTTTCTAGAAGTCAGCGACAAGCTCCAGGTACGAGAGGTGGTGGTGGCAATTCCTAAGCCTTACGGGACAGGGGAGGAGTGGGCCCTCCTCCTTCCCCCGCCCCGATGGGACTCCGAGATGGTGCCACATCTGGCCACTGTCTACTTAAACAACTTGCTGCAGCGATCTCTTCAGACCCTAATTATTAAAATTGCAGAATTCCTAGTGCACACCACCAAGTGGTGGTAGGACTGGGCTCAAAATATTGAAGGTAACTAAAGTAGAGAAAAAGAGTATTGTGCAAATTGTCTGCCACACAGGCATGGGGAAGTGTGTGTGTGTGTGTGTGGGGACAGATACTGGGGATTTTGGTGGTGGAAAACGTGCACGGTGAAGCAATGGGTGTTTCATGACTGTATGATCAAAGCTCAAACATGAACATTTTGCTACTGTACCTCACGGTGAATCAATAAAAATAATAATAATAATAATAATAATAATAATGTCAATGATAGGGTTTCATACATTAACATTCCAATATCACACTCTCCCCCACATTGTCTGCTTCCCTCCACCATTGTCCCAGTGTCCCCGACTCTCAAATCCCCACCCACTGCCATGTCACCCTCCAAGTAAGCTCAATTCTATAGACCAGTTTGTCAGGCTCTGTTGCTTTTGGCCATTTTCTATTCCCTTACTGTGCTTTTTTTATATTCTACATAAGAGAGATTATTCTGTATCTTTCTCTTTCAAAGTTCACTTAGCAGGATATTCTCCAAATCCATCTATGTGGGGAAAAATCACATGATGTCAATTTTACTTGCAGTCTATTCCATTGGGCATAATACCATAATTACTTTCTCCAGTCATCTGTTCCTGGGCACTTCGATTGTTTCCAGATCTTGACTATTGTGAATAGTCCTACAATGAACCAAGGAGAGAAAATGTCTTTTCTGAGTAGACTTTTTGTACCCTTCAGGTAGATATCCAGAGTGGAATTGCTCAGTCATACGGAAGTTCAACTTTAATTTTTTTGAAAATTGTCCAGATTGTCTTCTAAAAAGGTTGAACCTGTCAACATTTTGACCAGTAGCAGATGACAGTTCCTTTTCCCACATCCCTGCCAATACTGGTAGTTTTTATTTTTAAAGCACAAGTCAATTCAAAATGTACTACAGATCTTGCTGCCAGAGTTGAATCCATAAATCAGGGGCTGGAGAGAGAGAAGAGTGGAGAAATGATTTGCTTTGTACACAGAGTAGGGTCAGATCTGATGTCATACAGGGTTACCCAGGAACCTCCAGGAGTGATCACTGAGCACAGAACCAGGAGCAAACCCTAAGAACAGCTGGGTGTATCCCAAAACATAAAAATATAGTCACATACCAACCCCCCCTTTAAATTCTATTGAGGAAAACATAGGCAGAATCTTTCATGACATTGAATCTAGAGGCATCTTGAATGATTCAGTGCCATTGGCCAAACAAAAGCAAAAATAAACAGATGGGATTACAATAAATAAAAAAGCTTCTGCATTGTAAAAGAAACTATGCCCTAAATTTGAAAAAAAAACACCTTACAGACTTGGAGAGAATTATTTGTCCACCTCTTATCTGACAAAGGGTTGGTATCCAACATATAAAAAGCATTTCTAAAACTTAACAAGAAAAAAGCAACCAACCCCATCAAGAAGTGGAGAGAAGAGATGAACAGAAACTTCATCAAAGAAGACATACAAAGTGCCAGAGAGATAGTACAGTGGGTAAGGCCTTGCACACAGTTGAGCCAATTCAATCCCTGGCATCCCATATGGTCCCCAAAGCACCTCCAGGAGTGATTCCTGAACACAGGAATAACAACAACACCCCCCAGCATCACGAAGTGTGACACCAAAACAAACAAATAAACCCAATAAATCCAATGAAGATTTTCAGAGAGCCAATGGGTATATTTTTTAAAAAAGGAGAAAGAAAAAAAGTTCTGCATCACAGGGAAATGCAAATCAAACAACAAAAGAGATCATCTCGCACCGGTGATACTAGCACACACAAAAAACAAAAGGAGCAAGACAACCAGTGTCTTGCTGGTGCAGGGAGAGAGTACTGCTGAGGATCAGGGCGAGGGCAGGCACACAAAAGGGAGTGGACCTTGAAAGGTAAGGTCACCTGTCAACCCAGTTGACGGATCTATGATCTCGAGTTATACTGACATCTGCTAGCCAGACTACTGCGCCATGAATATTTAGGAAATTCCTAAAACTAACAGTAAAGAGTACTTCATATATATACACATAATACACACTTGACTTCCAGCTTGCCTCTTCTATCGTAACAGCTTCCCCCCCCCCCCTTTTTCCCCTTCTTTTTTTTCGTCACACCTGGCGATGCTCCGGAGTTACTCCTGGATCTGCGCTCGGGGATGACTCCTGGGGGTGTTCGGGAGACCACATGTAATGCGGAGGGCCAGGTCGACCACGGGCAAGGGAAACCCCCGACCCACTGTCCTATTTTTGCTGCTATGCTAAGGAGGCCCCAGGAGCAGCTTCTATCCGACGGTGAAGAGCAGAGCCATGCACATCCCAAAGCAACGTGGGGGAGAGGTCGGGCGCGAGCTCCGCCTGGCAGGGCTCCGGCTCGGGAGTCGCGCTCGCGTTTTGCTGCCCGGCTGTCGGCTCCTCTGTGGCTTGTTCCCCAGGAGAGACGGGTGTGGGGGGAGCCAGGGCCGTGCAGGAACTCCCTGGGGACAGTGCCCGGCTGCACGCGTGGCGCAGGAACTCTGCAGGAAGAATCAGCCCGAGAGCAGGTAGTTCTTTCTGCAAATGTTTCTTCTGGGTCTTCTTCACCCAACCACGTCGCCGCCGCCCTGGGCCTCAGTTTCCCGCATCTGCAGGTTTGGAATGACGGTTTCTTCCGCCTCGTTGCTGATGAAGACTGTGCAGGAGGGCGTCGAGCCCAGGTCTCTGCAGGCAGAGCTTTGCGGCGGAGACCACGCCCCGACGATTTCATCTGTTTGCTAAACACTCGGAAGCCCGCCCTGCACAAGTCAGAGCTCCTCTCCCGAGGACTGGCCCGTCCCCGCTCCGTCCCCACCTTCCAGGAAGGAGTCACCCCGAGCCGACTTCCTGCCCGCGGTTCCCGGGTGCGGGAGGGCGCGGCCGGGGCGGGGACACTAGGCTGCCCTCCGCGAAGGGGCCTCCGAGGCCGCCACGGGGCGGGGCGCACGTGCTCGGGGCGCGCTGCAGGCTCGGGCCTCCCCGCGGCCTTTGCCCTCCCCGCGCTCAGCCCTACCATGCAGCGCCTCAACGCCCCGTCGGTAAGGCCCGCGCCTGCCCCCAGCCTATAAGACCCCCGGGACAGGGGCCCCGGGGAGGCTTCGGCCCTCGAGAGCGCGCCCGCCCTGCCTGGACGCTTATTTACCCCCCAAGCGGGCGCCCCCGGGTCCCCCCAGAGGCTGGGGCCGAGGCGAGGGGCGCGCTGGCGGTGGGGCATGGATGGGGGCCGCGTCCAGGTAAGGACTTGGCCGCAAGAGAATGCACAGCCGCCCGCAGAGCAGGTGTCCAAAAGGCTCCTGAAGCCTCGGCGAATAGGTTTGGGTGCCGGGTGAACACCCATCGGGTTATTTGTATTCTTTTCCCCCGATTCTCCATTTTTTTTATTTTCTTTGCTGGCAGGCTTCTGCAGAGGGCACCCCAGGTGGCGTGGCGACCTCAGCTGTATAGGAAATGCACAGACAAGGCCTGGCTATTCCTGTTCTTTCTCTTTTGGACTGGTTTGGTAAGTGTGGGGTCTTGTAGGGAAGCGATCCGTCCTGTGCGCCCCGAAATAACTGTGCACCTACGGTGAATTACATTTCCAGGGCCTTGCCGGGAGAGACTCAGAACCGCCAGGTTCAAATTTGTGTTTGGGGGCTGGAGCAATAGCACAACGGGTAAGGCGTTTGCCATGCACACGGCCGACCCGGGTTCGATTCCCAGCATCCCATATGGTCCCCTGAGCACCGCCAGGGGTGATTCCTGAGTGCAGAGCCAGGAGTAACCCCTGTGCATCGCCGGGTGTGACCCAAAAAGCAAAAAAAAAAAAAAAAAAAAAATCAAATTTGTGTTTGGTGGGGCCCCAGCACTTCCAGCCTGGCAGGGGCCACTGGAAATCCCTGTTAGCACAGCGGGTGAGCCTGGAGGAGTAGCCCTCTCGCTGCTGCAGGCCAGCTCCAGTGAACTGAGATCCACGCTTTGCAATGAGCTTGTCCTTCACCCAGCTGGTTTGTCTTCTTTTATCATGCCAGTTTACTAGTGGCCTGGAAGTTCATTTATCATTTTGGCAGGGGTGAGGGTGAGGGACACCCATAAAAAAAAAAATCCCTCCAGGGTTCGCTGTTCCTCTGATGAGGGAAAACCCAGAAGGAACCTAGAAGTAAATTATTCTTACTTCCGCTGAGCATAAAACACCCAAGATTATATGGTGTAGCAATGGATCAAGAGCCTTCTGGATAAAAAGCCTCCAGTTAACTCTGGGTCATGACTTTTTCTCTCATTCTTGCTTGCAGGTGTGTGTGGGTGCAGGGAGTTCTGACCTAGCTAGGCCACTTCAGTCCTGGGAGAGTCTCTTGCACTTTGAAAATTTGGGTAACAGGGTCAGAGAGAGGGACAGTGAGTAGTCGCCTGCATCGCATGTGACTGACCCAGGTTCAATTCCAGGCACCCTATATCGGTTCTGAAGCCCCTCCAGGGGGGACCCCCAAGCACAGAACCAGGAATAAGTCCTGAACATTGCCAGGTGTGGCCCCCAAACCAAAACAAAAAAAACCGCTAGTAACAGCAGGAAAAAACTCGCTCAACTCCTTCAAAGACGGTGTTCATGGAGTCACTCCAAACTGAGGCAAACCATTGGCTGCCTGGCAAATAAAGTTCCATGATAGTTCCCAGATGGAAATTGCCTTTGTTGATAAGAGTTAAGTTTGAACTAGACCCTAAGATGCCACATGGGCTCCTCTGCCAAGTAGAAAGGGTCTAGCCAAGCTCACTACAGAACTTCCTGGAAGAGTATGAGAGGAGGCATCATGGAAGGCTGAGCTAAAGGGGGTCACCTAATGTATCACAGTGCCTGGCCCAGAGTCCCAGGGAAGCTCTTCTGGGGGCTGAGGGACCCTCCAGTGCCACCTCCCTTGTTTTCCAAGGTAGACAGCTGCCCAGTGTGGCCTGGCAGCTTCCACCCTGGCTGTGAATGATCTTCCATTCACGGTTTAAACCTGGCACATCACTACCAAACTCTCAGCCCCAACTCTCTGGGCAAAGGATTTGTCAGTGAGGATCCATCACAGACCAAGGACTTATATACCATCTGAAGGGTAGCTGAAAACTGCTCTGAAATTGTATTTCATTGGCAGACTAAACCTGAAGGCTTCAAGATGAGCCTGTCTCCTTATCACACTCAGTAATGCCAGCCTTTTCCTAGCTGACTGGCATGGACTGTCTTTTTTTTTTTTCATTTGTTTTTGTTTCTGTGCCACACTCTGAAGTACTCAGGGGTTACTCCTGGCTCTGCACTTGGGAATTACTCCTGGAGAGATTGGAGGGCCATAGGGGATCCTGAGGATCAAAGTCCCATCGATCATGTACAAGCACCCAACCCACTGTCCTATAGCTCTAGCCCCATGTACAATATTCTTAACTCTTTTTAAGGCACAGTCCAAGAAGGTTTAGGTTCTGCCTCTGCTATCCAGCTTCCTTGACTGATAATGTTGTGTCTTATCAGGAGGATCACGCCTGAAAGACTATTCTTGATGGTGCTGCCCCAGGCTAGAGCTGGTTGGAAACCAGGGGACCTGAATTACCAGCAGGGATTGTTGTTTGCAAACATGGTGTTAGCCTTTATTTATACTCACAGAGTACACATAGGACAAACTAGCTCAATATTTGGTCAGTCTCTGCCTCTACTTACCACTTCAGTGTTCTCCATCTATGCGTCTTTCAAGACTACATGTTGGGGGCCCCCATTCTGCGCCATGGAGGGGGAGCAAGCCCTGACAGGGGCAGCTACTATCTCACCTGGTCCATGCAATGGCATGTGTGTATTTGAAATTAGGGCAAAGTTTTGTGGTTTAATAGTGGGGCAATGATTCTACTGGCTAATAGGAATTTGGGAGTCAGAATTATTCAGCCTGCATCCCACCCTCAAAAAAAAAAATCTTTAATTCTCCATGAACCTCCCCAAAGAGACATGCCCATAGAGAATGATGATAAATGGGAAATATAGGGCATTTGCCTTGCACGTGGCCAACCGGGTTCGATTCCTCCGTCCCTCGCGGAGAGCCTGGTAAGCTACTGAGAATATCCTGCCTGCATGCAAGGTAGAGCCTGGAAAGCTACCAGTGGCCTGTCCGATATGCCAAAAACAGTAACAAGTCTCACAATGGAGATATTACTGGTACTTGCTCAAGCAAATAGATGAACAACAGAAGGACAGTGCTATGACAGTGCTACAGTGCTACCGCCTCGGTATTAGATCTCTGGCAGGTGCTTTTCTCCCTCTAAGTGCACTCCAAGCAGAGTCTCAGCACGCCCCCAAGTGGAAGGGTAGGAGAAGGATCAGGACAGATCAGGACAGATCGACCAGACTCCCACCAGACTCCCGCAGGCCACGTGTGTGTGTGTGTGTGTGTGTGTGTGTGTGCGCGCGCGCGTGCGTGTCTGTGTAGGGAGTGCTGTGACTGTTCACAGCAGCCCCTGCTGACCCTGAGACTGAGGAGGAGCTGGGGAAAGGTGGGGGCAGAGAGCCTCCTTCCATAGGCTCATAGAGCTCCCCAGTTTATAAGCCCACCCCTCTCCAGGCTGAATCCTTTGAGGGCAGCTGCTCAGACTTGCTTATCTTCATACCACCCAATAACAGTCTCTAGGGGGAAGACTGAAAGACTTCAAGTGAAAATTTTAAAAATTTCACTTCAAGTGAAAAATTACTTCAAATGAATTGGTTGAGTGCAGAGCCAGGAGTCAGCTCTGAGCACAGCTGGGTGTGGCCCCTCAAAAAAAAAATCTAGAAGTAGATGTGTTCATCAGAGTTCGAGTTTTTCCAGGAAGGTGACCCCCAAGCAGTGCTCAAGGGGCTTAGAGCACTTTTGCTCTTAGTGGTCAATTTCTTGACTAATCCAAGAAATTCTCAGCTAACAGACTCTCTTACCAATAACTGGAATACTGTTACTCTGATTTCTAAATGAGTAAGAATGCCGAATATCTGAAACATATTTGACTTCAGGCTAATTGTCTTTGGAGCACTCTGTATTCATTTGGAATACAGAGTATTCCAAAGGTGATTTTGAATACTTTTGGGAAGGGAAGGGAAGGGAAGGGAAGGGAAGGGAAGGGAAGGGAAGGGAAGGGAAGGGAAGGGAAGGGAAGGGAGGGGAGGGAAGGGGAGGGGAGGGGGAGGGGAAGGGGAGGGGAGGGAAGGAGAGGAGGGGAAAGTAGGTGACTGGAAGGGAAGGGGGGAGGGGAGGAGAGGGGAGGGAAGGGAAGGGAAGAGAAAGGGAGGGGGAGGGAAGGGGAGGGGAAGGAAGGGGAGACAACTGGATATGGGGGAGAGGAGAGGAAGAGAAATTCAGGAAATAAAGCCATTATTTTTAAAAAAATTTTATTGATTCACCATGAGATAGTTACAAACTTTCATGTCTGAGTTACAGTCACACAATGATCAAACACCCAACCCTCCACCAGTGCACATTCCCCACCACCAATATCCCCAGTCTACCCCCACTTTTCCCACCTTCCCCCTGCCTCCATGGCAGACCATATTATTTACCTGGTACATTTAGATAAAACAAGAACCTCAAGGGGAAAGCACTTGAATTGGTTGAGTGAAGTAAGACCAAGAGAGGGAAATGACAAACCCCTGGGGAAGGGAACGAAGAAGACCTTGTGTGGGCACTTCCTCCCGCTAAGCAGTGCTGCACGTAGGTAGCCACATGCCAGCTGGTTCGAGCAGACCCTGTATTGGGCTAGATTCTGCGCCCTAGCCCTACTCTCAGGCAGGTTCCCACCCCTTAGACCAAGCTCTCACTGTCCACGTGATCTCCTAGATGTTCCTCATGGGCTACTCGGCGGTGGCTGGCTCTGCAGGACGGCTCCTCTTCGGCTATGACAGCTTTGGCAACGTATGTGGCAGGAAGAACTCGCCAGTACAGGGCGCCCCGCTCTCGGGACAGGACATGACCCTGAAAAAGTAAGTGTCCCCACAAGTCTCCAGCGTACTCATGTTCATTTTCAAACGTTCTCGCAGTCATTTAGAGCCTGGAAACTCTTTACCCATTCAAACTGGCGACACTGGTGGTAGGAAATGTGCACAGGTGTTGGAACACTGTCTGCCTGAAACTCAAGCATGACCAACCTTGTACTTCATGGTGAGCGAATTAAAAAATATATTATATATATGCATATATATACTTTTTTAAAATTCAGAGTGGGATGGGAGACAGCACAGCAGGTAAGGGGCTTGCCTTCCATGCAGTTTGGCCTGGATATGCCCTACACCTCCGGGTCTGCCAGGAGTGATGCAGAGCCAGGAGTCAGCTCTGAGCACAGCTGGTGTGGCCCCCCTCAAAAAAGTCTAGAAGTATTCATCAGGGGATGGGTTTTGCTGGGGGCTGGGTGACTCCCAGGTGGTGTTCAGGGGGCTTAAAGCACCCCCTACTGACTGCTCCAAGAGAATCTCAGCCAACAGAATGTGAATGTGAAGATCCAAGCATCAGTGCTTCTTGGTAATTCCTCAATTACCTGGGCTACCCTACCAGTGTTCTAGGGATCCAGCAATGATTAGGGAGCCATGGGGTGCCTGGGAGTAAACCAGGGTCAGACACGTGTAAGGCAAATGCTTTAAGCCCTGCTGTATCTCTCTTGACCCCAAGACACAGATTTTAGAATCAGCCAGTCCTAAATTCAAATTCAGCTGCTGCTGCTTTTCAGCTGTGTGACCTTGGGCAGCATAAAGAACCTCTCTTGGCCTAGTTTTCAGTAGGCTTACAAGTTGTTTTAAGGATCCACTGAGATTCTGCATGAGTGAGTGCTTATTGCCATTGTCATCCATAAAGTGCTCCCAATTGGCTGGCATCCTCGGTTTAGGTCAATGAGTGTGAACTAGAAGGATTCCACCATGGTCGTGATTCGAGGTATGCGCGGGAGGTAACTGAGATTAGGCTTCCTTTTAGGTCAATGAGTGTCTGTCATTGGACGTGGGCTTACAGTGTAGCTGTGACAGTTGGAAACCAAGGAACCTTACAGCTCTAGTTTCAGGTGAGTTCCTACTTCGTCCTGACGCGGGTTTCCTCCAGTCATTTACAACATGAGTACAATTAAGAGGGACTTGAGACTCTCCCATCAGTTCCGGCTGTGGGGGGGTCCCCTGGAACCCCTGAACTGCGTGCGCTGTGTGGACGCGCCTCTGCTCCTCTGTAACGCCGAATCCCCAATCAGGTACTGACAAACAGGATCGGGACTCCGCCTACGGACCCGAGGGGCACTCTCCCACCCGCCTACCTCGTCCTGTCCCCCAAGAGACAACTGGGGGCGTGGTCTGTAGTGCGGGGACGTGGCCTCAAAAGGGGGTGTGGGCACTTGTCGGAGCGGCAGCCGCTTACGCTGCCGCAGTTTTTATTTTTCTTACATTACACACCCTATAACCAGTTTCTTTGAAAATCACCCTGGCCAGCTAAATCATTTTTCGCAAAAATAGTCCTTTAGCCGAGTTGAACATCACAAAAGCTATCAGTGGACAATAGAATCTCCACAAACTCCTCGTAAAGACAGCATAGCCTTAAATCATCACTAACAGCATAGCCTTAAATCATCGCTAACAGCATAGCCTTAAATTATCGCTAAAGGCCCCACATAAACCAAGAGGAGAGCCTGAGAATAAGGAAGTATTCTGGAATTGGAACAAAGCCTCCAGCATCAACTTAGCACCAACAGAATCCCCACCTCCCGGAGAAAGCGCAAATAGGGATAGACAACTAGAAGGCTACAACTCTAGACTTCCACAACAATATGAAGAAACAGCGAAAATCCCCCCACGAAGAGAAGATGAAGATAAGATTCCAGAAATCTCCAAAGGGTCCACCCACATACTGGACTTCTGAGAAAAAAGAATTCAGAGAAGAAATCTTGAAGAGAGTCGATGTACTCCAAGCAACCATGGAACAGACATCCAATAAATTAAGGGAGGAGATGAACGATGCTTTGGAACAGTCAACCAAGAAAATACAAGAAGAAATGAGATCAGAAATTTCAAAGCTACAAACAGATGTCACAAAGATACAAACAGAAGTCACACAAATAAAGGAGTCAGTAGATGAATTAAAATCTCAGTAGGTGCTCTCAAGAGTAGAATGACTACAGCCGAAGACAGAATCAGTGACATAGAAGATGAGCTGCAGAAAGCTTACAGACAACAACAAATAATGGCAAAAGACCTCAAAATGGCTATAGAGAGAATAAGAGTCCTTGGGGATGACTTCAAGAGGAACAACATAAGAATCATTGGAGTACCAGAAGCACAGGGAAGTAATCCCAATGAAAAAAACACAGTCAAAGACATCATTGCTAAGAAATTCCCAGAGCTGGAGAAGGCAGGCATCCAGATCAAAGGAGTCCGAAGAGTGCCAGCAAAAAGAGACCCGAATAAAAAGACTCCAAGGCATATTATAGTCAAAATGACGGATGCAGTGGATAGAGACACAATTCTGCAAGCAGCAAGGTCAAAGAAGGAAACCACATACAAAGGAGCACCCCTCAGATTTACAGCAGACCTATCAGAGGAAACCCTCCGAGCCCGAAGACAATGGTGGGACATAGTGAAAAAGCTCAACGAAATGAACGCCTCACCAAGAATACTTTATCCGGCTAAACTCTCACTCAAACTCGAAGGAATCATACACTATTTCTCGGATAAACAACAGCTCAGGAACCTCATAGACTCAAAACCAAACTTAAAAGAAGGACTAAAGGGGCTACTGTAAGTCAAGGAAGAACCTCACAAGAACAACAAACACCACAGAAAGATGACACAAAACCCCATGACAATAATCTCTCTCAATGTCAATGGCCTAAATGCACCAATTAAGAGACACAGAGTAGCAAAGTGGATTCGGAAACTAAACCCAACATTCTGCTGCCTGCAAGAAACACACCTGAACAGTCAGGGCAAACACAGACTCAAAGTCAAAGGATGGAAAACAATCCTGCAAGCAAACAACTCCCTTAAAAAAGCTGGGGTGGCAATACTAGTATCCTACAACATAGATTTCAGGTTGAAAAAGATTAGGAGGGACAACGAAGGTCACTTCCTATTTATCAAGGGATATGTGCTACAGGAAGAAATCACACTCTTAAACGTATATGCACCTAATGAGAGACCGGCTAAATACTTAAAACAACTCCTAACAGACTTTAAGGAGGACATCACTAATAGCACAATAGTAGTCGGAGACTTCAACACTGCCCTATCACTCTGGATAGATTGACAAGAACAAAACTCAGCAAGGAAACACGGACTCTGAAGGAAGAAATAGAAGAGAGAGGCTTAATAGACCTATACAGGGCTTTACACCCCAAAAAGAAAGAATACACATTCTTTTCCAGTGCACATGGAACATTCTCAAAAATAAACCATGTACTGGAACACAAAACATACCTCAATAAAATCAGAAAAATAGAAATTGTATCAACTAACCTCTCAGACCACGATGCGTGAAGATAGAAGCTAATCACACACAGACCCAGAGAATCAAAGCAAACACCTGGAAATTAAACAGCTCAATGTTGAACAATAAATGGGTCAGGAAGGAAATCAAGGAAAAATCAAGAGATACCTCGAAACAAATGAGAATGAAGACACAAGCTACCAAATCCTATGGGATGCAGCGAAAGCTGTGTTAAGGGGAAAATTTATAGCTCTGCAAGCGTTCCTTAGGAAGGAGGAAAGGGCCTACATAGATAGCTTGAATTCACAGCTCAAGGCCTTAGAAAAGAACCAGAAAAAGGAACCCAAACCAGACCGAAGGAAAGAAATAATAAAAATTAGAGCAGAAATTAATGACATGGAAACCCAGAAAACAATCCCAAAGGTCAATGAAACCAACAGCTGGTTCTTTGAGAAAATAAACAAGATTGACAAACCACTAGCAAGATTCACAAAGAAAGAGAGAGAGAGAACCCTAATAAATCTAATCAGGAATGAAAAGGGGGACATCACAACAGAAACCAACGAAATTCAAAAGATTGTCAGAGACTACTTCGAAAGCCTGTATGCCACTAAAAAAAAGAGAACCTTTTAGGTTCAAATGGATGAATTCCTTGATTCCTACAATCTCCCAAGACTGAACAAAGAAGACTTGGAATACCTGAATAGACCCATTAATATTAAGAAAATTGAAACTGTAATCAAAAATCTCCCCAAAAATAAAAGCCCAGATCCAGACGGATTCACTGGCGAATTCTTCCAAATGTTTAAAGAAGACCTGTTGCCAGTTCTCCTCAAGCTTTTCCAGGAAATTGAAGAAACAGGAACTCTCCCAAACAGTTTCTATGAAGCACACATCTCCCTAATACCAAAAGGAAACAAAGACACCACTAAGAAAGAAAATTACAGACCAATATCCCTGATGAACACTGATGCAAAGATCCTCAACAAAACATTAGCAAATAGGATTCAACAACTCATCAAGAAGATCATACACTATGACCAAGTGGGATTCATCCCGGGGATGCAAGGATGGTTTAACATTCGGAAATCAATCAACATAATCCATAATATCAACAAAAGTAAAGATAAAAACCATCAATAGATGCAGAGAAAGCATTTGACAAGATCCAGCACCCATTCATGATGAAAACCCTCACCAAAATGGGTTTTGGAGGAACTTTCCTCAAGATAGTCGAAGCCATCTACCACAAGCCTACGGCAAGTATTATCCTCAATGGGGAAAAACTAAGTACCTTTCCGCTGAGATCAGGCACAAGACAAGGATGGCCACTCTCACCACTTCTCTTCAATATAGTACTGGAAGTACTTGCGATAGCCATTAGACAAGAAAAAGAGATTAAGGGCATCCAGATAGGAAAGGAAGAAATCAAACTCTCAGTATTTGCAGATGATATGATACTATACCTAGAGAAGCCTAAAACCTCTACAAAGAAACTCTTAGAAACAATAGACTTATATAGTACAGTTGCAGGCTACAAAATCAACACCCAAAAATCCATGGCCTTCCTATATACAAACAATGAGGCAGAGGAAAGGGACATGAAAAAAGCAATCCCATTCACAATCGTGCCCCAGAAAATAAAGTACCTCGGAATCAGCTTAACCAAGGAAGTAAAAGACCTCTACAAAGAAAACTATAAAACGCTACTCCATGAAATAAAAGAGGACATGAGGAAATGGAAACATATACCCTGTTCATGGATAGGGAGAATCAATATTGTCAAAATGGCAATACTCCCCAAAGCATTATACAGATTCAACGCGATCCCTATAAGGATACCCATGACATTCTTCAAAGAAACGGATCAAGCAATCCTAAAATTCATATGGAACAACAAACCCACGGATAGCTAAAACAATTCTTGGGAAAAAGATGATGGGAGTCATCACCCTCCCCAACCTCAATCTTTACTACAAAGCAGTAACAATTAAACAGCATGGTACTGGAACAAAGGCAGAGCTGAAGACCAATGGAACAGGGTGGAATATCCCTATACACAACCCCAAATGTATGATCATCTAATCTTTGATAAGGGAGCAAGAGATGTGAAATGGAGCAAGGAAAGCCTCTTTAACAAATGGTGCTGGCACAACTGGACAACCACATGCAAAAGAATGGGCTTAAACCTCGACCTGACACCATGCACAAAAGTCAGATCAAAATGGATTAAAGACCTCAACATCAGACCACAAACCATAAGGGACATTGAAGACAAAGTCGGCAAAACCCTTCACGATATTGAAGATAAAGGTATCTTCAAAGATGACACGGAACTAAGCAATCTAGTAGAAACAGAGATCAACAAATGAGACTACATTAAACTAAAAAGCTTCTGCACCGCAGAAGATACAGTGACCAAAATACAAAGACTATCTACAGAATGGGAAAGGATATTTACACAATACCCATCAGATAAGGGGTTGATATCAATGGTATATAAAGCACTGGTTGAACTCTACAAGAAGAAAACATCCAACCCCATCAAAAACTGGGGCGAAGAAATGAACAGAAACTTTCCCAAGGCAGAGATACGAATGGCCAAAAGGCACATGAAAAAGTGCTCTGCATCACTAATCATCAGGGAGATGCAGATCAAAACAACCATGAGATACCACCTCACACCACAGAGACTAGCACACATCCAAAAGAACAAAAGCAACCGCTGTTGGAGAGGATGTGGGGAGAAAGGGACCCTTCTACACTGCTGGTGGGAATGCCGACTAGCTCAGCCCTTTTGGAAAACAATATGGATGATCCTCAAAAAACTAGAGGTTGAGCTCCCATTTGACCCAACAATACCACTGCTGGGAATATCTCCCAGAGGAGCTAAAAAGTATAGTAGAAATGACATATGCACTTATATGTTCATTGCAGCACTGTTTACAATAGCCAGAATCTGGAAAAAACCCGAGTGCCCTAGAACAGATGACTGGTTGAAGAAACTTTGGTACATCTATACAATGGAATACTATGCAGCTGTTAGAAAAAATGAAGTCATGAAGTTTGCATATAAGTGGATCAGCATGGAAAGAATCATGCTAAGTGAAATGAGTCAGAAAGAGAGAGACAGACATAGAAAGATTGAACTCATCTATGGAATATAGAATAACAGTGTAGGAGACTAACACCCAAGAATAGTAGAAATAAGTACCAGGAGGTTGACTCCATGGCTTGGAAGCTGGCCTCACATTCTGGGAAAAAGGCAGCTCAGATAGAGAAGGGAACACCAAGTAAAATGTGGTTGGAGGCAATGCAGGAGAAGGGTGAAGTGTGCTGAATGTAGACTAGAGACTGAATACAATGGCCACTCAACACATTTATTGCAAATCAGAACACCAAATTAGAGAGAGAGAACAAAAGCGAAGACCCTGCCACAGCGGCAGGGGGGGGGAGGATAGGGGGAGGGATGCTGGGTTTATTG
Organism: Sorex araneus; assembly: GCF_027595985.1. Taxonomy (NCBI): domain Eukaryota; kingdom Metazoa; phylum Chordata; class Mammalia; order Eulipotyphla; family Soricidae; genus Sorex; species Sorex araneus. Next base: position 70,936,950 of record NC_073309.1, on the reverse strand, counting down.
GTTTATTGGTGGTGGAGAATGGGCACTGGTGAAGGGATGTATTCTCAAACTTTGTATGAGGGAAACATGAGCACGAAAATGTATAAATCTGTAACTGTACCCTCACTGTGACTCACTCATAAATAAATTTAAAAAGAAAAGAGGGACTTGAAATACCCCTATATTGGACATGAGTTTCGAGAGTCTCTTTCATTGTAACTAGTGTAGCACTGAGACCCCCATATATTTGAAGGATTCCTTCTGTATGCTGAATCTGCCAGGATGAGGAGAGATACTTCCAGGTTGGCTACCCATTTTTAAATTTGATTCTGATTCAGGAAGTGGAGATACAGTGTGTTTGTGAAAATTCAGGTTTCACGAGCTTTCCAGCTCTACTTTCTGGTGTGTTCAACTTTCGTCTGAGCTGTTTCTCCTGAGTCTCTTTGCGTGCATGAGCTTGGTTTCTTAACGTACAACGGCAAAAGCAGATGTGAGTTGATGTGAGTTTATTGATGGGAACTACAGTGTAGCAGTGAGAGCTCCTATTGAATTGTCAGTATCTGTATAGTCGGAGACATCCATTTTATTCATGAATCTTCGTGTATGGTTAGGGGACACTTGAAATCTGACTACTGTCTAGGTGAATGTGTCTCTGTCATTGGACTTGGAGTTTCACTGCATTTCTGATACTTGTGTTCTAGAAACCGCTACAACTCTAATTTCAGGTGAGTTCCTAGTTCGTCTGCTTCGGGTGTCCTGAAGCCCTTTGCATTGAGGAGTACTGTTCAGAGGGCCTTGAACACTCATCCATTCAGTGGATATTAGTTTGTGTCACATTCCTTCATCGGCACTAGAGTGTCACGGTAACAGCTCTCATTGAACTTCCTTTACCAGTATATTTGAAAGTTTGTACTTTGATTGTGATCGGCCTGTAGGGGGAAGAGATCCTGGAAATGTGTTTCTGTCGTTGGCAGTGGAGTTTCAGTGGAGATGTCAGAGTTTCTTTTTAAAAAACCCCTCGACTGTAGTTTCAGCCATGGTTCTATTTCGTCCGAACCGGATTTTTTGAAACCCCTGTGATGCGATGAGGAAGTTTAAGATGGCCTCGTGGTACCCCTATATTTCATGTGAGTTTATGTTGGAAGCATTGGAGCTCGAGTGTCTCAGTGACAGCTCACATTGATCTTCATTTTTTCGGTGAATTGGAAGGGTTCCACCATTGTCGTGATTCGAGGTATGCGCGGGAATTACCTGATGTTAGGCTTCGCTTCCATGTGGGAATCTCAGGAATTCTGGGGGCCTTACCCCACCACCTCTACTGTCTGTGTTTGTGACTGTGATACTGCAGGGCTGCATTTTCTTGCCCCAGTTCTAACACAGAAACAGAAAAGAGAAAGAAGAGAAAGGAATTCTCGGCAGAAAAGAAATCCCCAGTCATGATTTTCGCCTGGTCCTAATTTTGAGACCTGATCAAAAGCGGTTTCTAGGAGCAAAATTTTAAAGGTCTACGTAGACTTGCTTATCAGTTTAGAGTCTCAAATATGAATCTCAGCCTGTGTCTCATCTAGCTCTGAATTCTATTCCTCCAGGAAAGAGGCTTTGCAGTTTCAGATGCCAAGTGCAGGGTGAAAGAGAGCATTTCACCCTGCATGTGTGAGCATCACTGATAAAAACGGAAGGAGGGAGAGGTCAGCCAGGGGCCCCTACACTTCTGCTTCATTTTGATCCGGAGAGCAATGCCAACCCCTCTTATATATGTGCAAAGTCGATATCTCACTTTTGCAGTAGCTCAGAGGTAGGAACAACCCAAGAACCTCTCAGCAGATGAAGCCAAATGTGGGGTGTACAGCACAGTAGGATGGCATTCAGTGTGGCCATTAACATGGAAGGAAATTCTGTCACATGCCTCTGCCTAGATGCCCCTTGAAGATATTATACTGAGACGTAAGCCAGGCACAAAAGCCAAAACCAAAATATTTCACGATGCCTCTTGCTAGAGGCAGGTGGAATCAGTCATCAAATTCAGAGACAAGAGTAGCAGGGACAGGGTGCCAGGGAGGGCAGCTGGCGTGGGTAGGGCTGGGTTTCAGCTCTTCGAGGAAGAGAGTTGAGGGGGCGGTGGCACCGCCTCAGCCACCTTCCTAACCACTGCTCCGTGCACACAGAACAGTCTTCATGATCATAATGGCGACAGTTTGTGTATTTTATTACAATTTTTTTCATTTTTTAAAAAGTTTATTCTTTTATTGAATCACCATGTGGAAAGTTACAAAGCTTTCAGGTTTAAGTCTCAATCATACCATGCTCGAACACCCATCCCTTCACCAGTGCACATATGCCACCACCAAGAATCACAGTATACCTCCCCCACCTCCCCAGCCCCCCACCCCACCTGTGTAACTGATAAATTTCACTTTACTTTCAGTTTACTTTGATTACATTCAATATTTCAACAAAAAAACTCACTATTATTGTTTGGAGTTTCTCCCCCTAAAGTCGGACCTGCTGAAAAGGAAGCATTTGATAATTTTATCACAATTTTTAAATGTCTAAAATAGAAGAAGTAATACTGTATATCTGAAGCCCAGGAAACCTGTTCTCCCATCTCCCTCTTCACCAGTGTCCTTCCTCCCATCCTCACTGGAGAAAAAAAAGATGGAACCAGAGAGATAGTACAGCGGATAGGGCACTTGCCTTGCATACAGCTGACCCAGGTTCAATCCCCAACACCAATTTGCTCCCCTGAGCACTGCCAGGAGTGAGTCCTGAGCACGGAGCCAGGAGTAAGCCCTAGGCATTGCCAGGTGTGGCCCCAAAACCAAAATAAAGGAAAGGAAAAAAGGAGAAAGCAGGCAGGACCTTTCTAGATCTTTCACATTGCCTACTCTGCGCTTCCACCTGTGTGCCTTGCATGACCCACATACAGCAGCCACATACACATGCATGCTCAAACACAGAATGACACCCATGCATACACATGCATATGCGCATGAGAACAAACACAGATGCAAATACATGCACACACACCACACATACATCTATCCATATGCATGTACATGCACACACATGTGTACACACACACAGTGGCTGGGTAGCTGTAGCAGGAAGAGGTTTCTGTGCCCCTCAGTGCTCAGATGACTGGGTGGAACCAGCTTAACCTGACATTCACTTAGCCTCTCTCCTTCTACTCACTTCGGGGCTTTCTGAAGTGTGTCTGAACTCTACTCCGGGGGCAATATGCTGTGAATCTTATTAACTGCTCGACACTGGCCCCATATAGCTATTCATGAAGCCTTTGCTCAGTCCCTCCCCCTTCCCAGGGACTCTGCCTGGTCTCTCAGAGGATGCTGACCCGGGAAGTGGGAGGTTAGGCTGATGGGAGTTTGGCTTTCAAGCTGTGCAGTTCCACCAACGGCCCCCAGGGGACATGGTTCACATTCCACTATAAAGAAGCATTTGATTATGACTAGTTGCCTTCCTTATTCCCGTGGATGTTTTGTTTGCAGAGCCAGATTTGAAACCAGTGCATCACACCCGCAAGCAAGTGCCCTACTGAGGAGCCATATCCTGAGCCCCAGCTTCCCCCCGGATGCTATAAAAGCAGAGTAAAGGATGCGCTCAGAGACATCTTTCTCTTTTCTTTTTTTTTTATTTTTGCTTTGAACTATATTCATTTATTCACTATGATGTATGTGCTAATCTCTGATTATTTTGACTTTTAATGATGCATCTTTTTTTTATTAGTGAATCACCGTTGGTGTACAGTTACATACTTACAAACTTTCGTGCTTCTGTTTCAGTCATACAATGATGGAGTACCCATCCCTCCACTAGTGCCCATTTTCCTCCACCAATGATCCCAGTATCCCTCCCACCACCCCCACCCCATCCCCTCCACCTCACCCCACCCTACCCTACCCCTGCCACAAGGCAGGGCATTCCCTTTTGCTCTCTCTTTTTGGGTGTTGTGGTTTGCAGTACAGGTATTGACTGGCCATCATGTTTGGTCTATGGTCTACTTTCAGCCCGCATCTCCCATCCCAGTGGGTCCCCCTAGCACCCTTTACTTGGTAGTCCCTTCTCTATCTGAGCTGCCTTTTCCCCCAGCCTGTGAAGCTGGCTTCTAAGCTGTGGAGTGATCCTCCTGGTTCTCATCTCTACTGTTCTTGGATACCCTTCTTTTCTGCCCCCTAGGCATGTCTTCTTTCTGAATGCCTGCAATCTGGATGTCAATGATGCTCGTCTCGGCTCCATCGTCCTCTGCGTTGCCAGCTGTCCTGAGGAGCAGCTCAACACACTGGAAGAGATCCAGCTCTTTGCAAACAGCACTGGTAGGTGTCCAGGGACCAGGGGTGGGACTCAATTCCCCTGAGGCTGGAAACTACTGAGGGGTCACCCATGGAGACCATGATGAGAAAAGCAGTCAGGACACCTAGAGCAGCAATTATCTTCCTGAGTGACAAAGGCCAGAAGCCTGTTCTCCTGAGCTCATCCAAAGTCATTCATTTCCCCCTTTCTTGTCCCTACTCCAACACTGTCCCTGGTCACCTCTGCTTCTATGAACATGACTGGTGGAAATTCTACATATAAGTGAGATCATGTTGTATGAGAAAGGGTTTGTTTTTTTATAAGATCCCTACTTGAAGGCTGTAATCTGACCAGAGAAGGGAAACTCCCCTTGCTACAGTTGAAGAAGCAAGAATTCTGATTCCACAGGAAACCTGTATCTTGATGCCACTGTTGAGAAAAGCAACCAGTCATAGAGCTTTTGATAGTGGGCAGTTGCTTTCCTAAGCTCATAGGTTCATTTCTTGAAACTCACATCTTTAGGCTATGGGCCTTCTTTCCATTCCTATTTTACAGTTGAGAAAACTGATGCAAACGGGTCATGTTGAACCATCAGGAGAAAAGCTGGTGTTCAAAACCAGACAGAGTCCATATTTGCTTTGTAACCCAAAACGAACTGCCCAGACTTCATTGCCTTCCTTTTGCCTGGCACATGACCTTCTTAGACTCAACTCCGAGCTGGCAGGACTTGCTCCCCCCACGTGTCCTGCGTACCCTTGTCCCCTTCCCCACCACTGCAGACCTTTCCAATACTAACTTTTCAAAGGCCCTTCTTGGATGGAGTCAGGGAGACAGAAATAGCCTCGAGGGCTCCACTTCCTCTTCCTGCACAAGCTGGTGTGTTTTTTTTTTGCTTTTTGGGTCACACCCGGCAATGCACAGGGGTTACCTCCTGGCTTTGCACTCAGGAGTTACTCTTGGCGGTGCTCAGGGGACCATATGGGATGCTGGGAATCGAACCCGGGTCGGCCGCATGCAAGGCAAATGCCCTACCTGTTGTGCTATCACTCCAGCCCCAAGCTGGTGTTTGTTTTAAGATGGAAATGATCGTATTCATCATGAAAGAGTAGTGCCAAGAGTGAAAAGTATGAAAACATGAGAAGTGTGACTGAAGGGCTAAAGAACATTTTCTAAATGCCTCTTTTTGACTAAACCAATTGTTTCTCTTCCTTTGTGGATCACATGAGGTGTAGCATTCTCTTTTATTTATTTATTTTTTTATTGAATCACCATGGGATACAGTTACAAAGCTTTCATGATTGAGTTTCAGTCTTGATCAAAAACACCCATCCCTCCACCACTAATTTCCTCAGTATCCCTTCTGCCACCTTACTCCATCCCTCCCCCTGCCTCTATGGCAGACAATTTCCTTCTTACTCTCTCTACTTTTGGGCATGGTTTGCAATACAGACACTGAGAAGCCATCATGTTTGCTCCTTTATCTACTTTCAGCACACATCTCCTAACCTGAGTGATCCCTCCAACCATTGTTGACTTACTGGTCCCTTCTGTATCCCAGCTGCCTTCTCCCCCAGCTCATGAGGCAGGCTTCCAACCATCAAGCAATCTTCCTGGTCTTTGTCTCTACTGACCTAGGCTGTTAAACTCGCGTTATGTTATTTTATATTCCACAAATGAGTCTAGTCATTCTACATCTGCCCCTCTCTTTCTGACTCATTAAACTTAACATGATACTCTCCATGTCCATCCACTTACAAGCAATTTTCATGACTTCATCTTTCCTAACAGTTGCATAGTATTCCATTGTGTAGATGTACCAAAATTTCTTAAACCAGTTGTCTGTTCTCAGGTACCCGGTTCTTTCCAGATTTGGCTATTTGAATAGTGCTACAATGAACATACAGATGCAGATGTCATTTCTCCTATTCTTTTTTGCATTTCCTGGGTATGCTCCAGAAATGGTATTGCTGGGTCATATGGAAGCTCAGTTTCTAGTTTTTTGAAGAATGGCCGTACTGTTTTCCAAAAAGGCTGGACCAGTCAGCATTCCCACCAACAGTGAAAGAGCATCCCTTTCTTCGCACAGCCATGCCAGCACTGATTGTTCTTGTTCTTTTTGATGTGTGTCAGTCTCTGTGGTAAAAGTTGTTATCTCGGTGGCTGGAGCGATAGCACAGGGGGTAGGGTGTTTGCCTTGCACGTGACCGACCCAGGTTTGAATCCCAGCATTCCATATGGTCCCCTGAGCACCGCCAGGAGTAATTCCTGAATGCAAAGCCAGGAATAACCCCTGTTCATTGCCAGGTGTGACCCAAAAAGAAAATTAAAAAGTTGATATCTCTTTTTTTATATATTTGAACATAATTTTTTAATTTGATAAAATTATTAAAATTCAACTTAAACAATTAACATATGGGAAGGAAAGATAGTACAGTAGGCTGGAGAGATTTCACAGGAGATAATTGCCTTCATGTAGCCAACCTGTTTGATTCTTGGCAGTGCATTTGATACCATGAGCACCTTCAGTAGTGATTCCTAAGCACAGCCAGAATTTCCAAAAACAAATACAGAAACAAACAAGCATGTGAGAATAGTTTAGATAAGGGTAATTTATGATAGTCGTACAGACAGCAAAATATACTACAAAGCTAGTTTTTACAACAGTATAATATTAATGCTTGAATAAGCAGGCATATGATTGAAACAGAATAGGGAATCCAGAAACAAACCCAAACATATGTGAAAACTTAGTGTATGATAAATAATTACAAATTATGAAAACAATTGGAGGGAACAAACAATAGGAGGAAAGAATGAATACAGTTGAACACAAAGGTCACAAAAAGCTAATATATTAAAGAATATAATGTAATCTATGTAAAAAGAAGTACCCCTTTCTTATAAAAGAATAGCACTTTAAAATGATAAGGCATAATTTTTATCTCCAAAAATATATCATTTGAAACACACAGCATTTATGAGGCAATGAGAAAAAGTATACTTATATTTTCCAGTTAGACATATAAATTACTATAATTTTGGTAATGCCTATTAAAATTTTCAGTGTTCTTAGCCTCAGATCTATCAATTCTTTATTTATGAATTAATAGTCTTTGCACCATTGCACAAATATATGTACAGGTAAGTTCACTGGGATATAATACAAAAAAGTTGATATCTCATTGCTGCTTTGATTCGCATCTCTCTGATGATTAGTGACATAGAACATTTTTTCATGTGCCTTTTTGGTCATTTGTTTGTTGTTTGTTTTTGAGGATGTTTTTGTTCATTTCTTCTCCCCATTTTTTGATGGGGATGGAGGTTTTTTTCTTGTACAGTTCTACTAATGTCTTATATATCCTGGATATTAACCCCTCATCTGATGGGTATTGGGGTAAATAATTTTTCTTATTCCGTGAACTCTCTGTATTTTGGTCACTGTATCTTTTGAGGTGCAGAAGCTTCTTAGTTTAATGTAGTCCCATTTGTTTATGTTTGTTTCCACTTGCTTGGTCAGTGATATTTTATCCTTAGAGGTGTCTTTAGCTTCAATGTCATGGAGGGTTCTGCGCACATTTTCCTCCATGTACCTTATGGATTCATGTCTGATATTGAGGTCTTTAAGGCACTTTCATCTGACTTTTGTGCCTGGCATTAGGCAGAGGTCAGAGTTCATTTTTTTGCAGGGAGCTGTTCAGTTTTCCCAGCACCACTTGTTGAAGAGGATTTCCTGTTCCACTTTACATTTCTTGCTCCTTTGTCAAAGATTAAGCAATCATATATTTGAGAGCCTGTGACAGAATATTCATCTCTGTTCCCTTGGTCTGTGGGTCGGTTTCTATTCTAATACCATGCTGTTTTAATTACTGCTGCTTTGTAGTACAGTTTGAAGTTGAGGGAGGTGATGCCACCCATCTTCTTTTTCCCAAGGATTGCTTTAGCTATTCCTGGGGGTTTATTGTTCCATATGAATTTCAGGAATATTTTGCCTATTTCTTTGAAAAATGTCATGGGTATCCTGATAGGGACCACACTGTATCTGTATAATTCTTTGGGAAGTATTGCCTTTTTGATGATGTTAATCCTCCCAGTCCGTGAGCAGGGATGTGTCTCCATTTCCTAGTGTCCTCTATTCTTAAAGTAGTGTTTTGTAACTTTCTTTGTATAGGTCCTTCACCTCTTTAGTTAAGCTAATTCTGAGATAATTTATTCTCTGAGATACTATTGTGAATGGGATTGTTGTTTTTAATATCTCTTTCATCATTTGTATATAGGAAAGCCATGGATTTTGGGGTGTTGATTTTGTAGCCTGCCACTTTACTATACAAACCTATTGTTTCTAGGGGCGTTTTATGGGATTTTCTAAGTATAGTACCATGTCATCCACAAATAGTGATAGCCTGAACTCTTCCTTTCCTATCTGGATGCCCTTGATATCTTTTTCTTGCCTAACTGTTATGGCAAGAACTTCCAGTACTATCTTGAATAGAAGTGGTGAGACCCAAAAGGAGAGAGAACAAAATAGAATGCCCTGCAACAGAGGAAGGGTAGGGTAGGGGTGGGGGATGGGAGTGGAGGGTGGAGGGATACCGGGTTCATTGGTGGTGGAGAATGGACACTGGTGGAGGGATGGGTTCTCGAACATTGTATGAGGGAAACACAAGGACAAAGATGGGTAAATTTGTAACTGTACCCTCATGGTGACTCACTTATTAAAAAATAAAATTAAAAAAAAAGAATAGAAGTGGTGAGAGTGGGCAACCTTGTCTTGTCTTGTCTTAGAGGGTAGGCTTTTAGTTCCTCCCCACTGAGAATAATACTTGCTGTGCGTTTGTGGTAGATGGCTTTGAGAATATACTGAGAAATACTCCCTCAATTCCCATTTATTTTGTTGTAAGCTTTTATCATGAACGGGTGCTAGGTCTTGTCAAATGCTTTCTCAGCATCTATTGATATGTTATATGGTTTTATCTTTTCTTTTATTGATATGTTGTATTACGCTGATTGACTTGCACGTGTTAAACCATCCCTGCATCCACAGGATGAATCCTACTTGGTCATGGTTTATGATATTCTTGATGAGTTGTTGGATTCTGTTTGCTAAGATTTTGTTGAGGATCCTTGCATCTATGTTCATCAGGATATCAGCCTGTAATTCTCTTTCTTTGTGTTGTCTCTGTCTGCTTTTAGTATCAGGGTGATATTTGCCTCACAGAATCTGTTTGGAAGTGTTTCTGATTCTTGAATTTCCTGGAAAAAGCTTGGAAAGAATTGGGAGTAAATCCTCTTTAAGGATTTGGAATAATTCACTATTGAATCCATCTGGGCAGGAATTTTGTTTTGTTTGTTTGTTTTACGATATAGGAGCACTGCTGTTTATTCAGCCATTGATTAAACTGATTGAATTGGGCATGAACTTCACATTACATTTTTAAAATTTTTTGATTATATAAATTAGTTCACAATGTTTGATTACATTCTATATTCAAACACCAATCCCACCACCATTATACCTTCCTACCACCAAATTCAGGATGTTTCCATCCCAAACCCCAATCCCTGTCCCAAAATACAACCGAAAAAATATATTTCGTATTGTGTGTTATGAAGAACTGATGAACATGCTTACAAAAAAGTGTTCATATAGGAAACAGTATGAATATTATTCTATTTTGGCAGGAGCCATTAAGACATTCTATAGGATATCATTAACATGTTGTTAAAGTTTGGGTGATGTGAGCTTTGGTATATATGCCTGAAAATATGTATATATGCATGTATATTTCCCTCTATTATTTGCCTATTATCTGAACCCCATCAAAGGTGGTGTGACAAGTATGGGGAATGGGTAGGGAGTGTTTTATGATGTGTCGCACGGCCACTTTCGCGGCCACACAGTCCAGGAATATATTTACTCATATGTGAGGCTCAGCCCAAGCGCATGGGGAGTGGCCTTGAGCGTGCTGGCGGTTGGGTTGTAGAGGTTTTTGACTGCCAGAGCTGGGTCCCTTGGGGTGGGGATGGCTCTCATCCATCCCCCTGTGGGGTGCTCCATGTGAAACGTCCTGGCACGGAGTCCAGTACCATGGTTATGGGGGCCTCATGTTCTGCTCCCTTTTGGGAGAAGCAGCCGTGTGATCTGGACAGTGGCTGATGACTAAATAGTGGCACTGACAGGAGGTGGCTTATGGATGTGAGGGACTTTTGTTTGGGGGGAGACTTTTTATTACTGTTTCAATTCCCTCGATGGTGATAGGTCTGTTCAGTTTCTCCAAATCCTCTTGATTAAGGCTTGGGAAGCTATAGCAATCCAGGAATTTATCCATTTCCTCAAGGTTTTCTTGTTTCATGGCATAAAGATTCTCAAAATAATCTCTGTTGATCCTTTGAATTTCTGTAGTTTCTGTTGTGATGTCCCCCTTTTCATTTCTGATTCTGTTTATTAGGGTTTTCTCTCTCCTTTTCTTTTTGAGTCTTGTAGAGGTTTGCCGATCTTGTTTATTATCTCAAAGAACCAGCTCTTGGTCTTATTGATATTTTGGGTTGTTTGGGGGCTTCCATCTTGTTTATTTATGCTCTAAATTTTATTATTATTTCTTTCCTCCTGTCTGGGTTGGGCTCCTTTTGTTGGTCATTTTCCAAGATCTTAAGCTGTATGGTTAGGTTACTTATGTGGGCTCACTCTTCCTTCCTGAGGAATGCTTTTAGAGCTATAAACTTTCCTCTTAACACAGCTTTTTCTTTTTTGTTTTTGCTTTTTGGATCACACCTGGCAATGCACAGGGGTAACTTCTGGCTCATGCACTCAGGAATTACTCCTGGCGGTGCTCAGGGGACAATATGGGAAGCTGGGAATTGAACCCGGGTTGGCCGCGTGCAAGGCAAACACCCCACCCACTGTGCTATTGCTCCAACCCCATTAACACAGCTTTTTCCATGTCCCATAAGTTCTGGTAATTCGTGTCTTCATTCTCACTTAAGGATTCCTTCATTCTAAGAATCTTTTGATTCCCTTTCTCAGCCATTTGTTGTTCAGTGGTGAGCTGTTTAATCCAGGTGTTTGATTTGATTTTCTGTTTGTGTGTGTGATTTACTTCTATTTTCAGTGCATCGTAGTCTGAGGAGATCGTTGATATAATCTCTATCTTCTTAATTTTATGGAGGTATGTTTTGTGGCCCAGCATGTGGTCTATCTTGGAGAATGTCCCATACACACTGGAGAAGAATGTGTATTCAGCTTTTGAGGGATGAAGTGTCTGATATATAAATATATGTGTACATATATACATATATATATATATATATATCTGCACTAAGCCCCTTTTTTCTATTTCTTCCCTCAGATAAAGTATGTCCTTACTAAGCTTGAGTTTGTTGATCTATCAAGAGGTGGTAAAGCAGTGCTGAAATCTCCAACTAGTACTGTGTTACTATCGGTGTCTTCCTTTAAGTCTATGAGTTGTTGTTTTAAGTATTTTTCTGGTCCCTTGATAGGTGCATATACATTTAGGAGTGTGAGTTCTACCTGGTGTATAGATTCCTTGATCAATAAGAAATGACCTTCACTGTCTCTTGTGACTTTCTTCAGTCTGAAATCAATGTGGTCTGACACCAGAATGGCCACCCTAGCTTTTCTGAGGGAGTTGTTTGCCTATATAATTGTTTTCCAGCCTTTGACTTTGAGTCTGTGTTTGCTCTGACTGTTCACATGTGTTTCTTGCATGCAGCAGAATGTTGGGTTCAATTTTCTGATCTACCCTGCCATTCTGTGTCTTTTTTTTTTTTTCACTCTGTGTCTTTTAATTGGTGTGTTTAGCCCATTGACGTTGAGAGCGATTATGGTTATGGGGTTTTGTCTTATCTTCCTGCCAAAGTTTGGTGCATTTGAGGGACTTGTCTTGTCTTAAAGTAGCCCGTTTTTTTCTCATAACCATTGAGTCTATAGAGTTCCTGAGTTGTTTTTTGTCTGTGAAGATGTGTGTTGTTTCTTCTGATATGAATGATAGTCTAGCTGAGTAAAGTATTTTTAAAAATAAAGTATTATTTCATTGAGTTTTTCCCACTACATCCCACCACTATCTTCGGGCCCTGAAGATTTCATCTGGTAAGTCTGCTGTAAATCTTAAGGATAGCATATCCTTTTAGAACAATGGCTCAATGTCATGAAGGCCTGTGGTGTATCTAAAAGTGAGCTTTTAAGGGCAGTAAAAGCTACAGAAGGTAGCAAGGAAGTGTATTTTTCCCTTTGGTGTTCAGTATATTGTGAGTCTTATGTATTTAAAATCTAAAAAGGCTCTTTCCTTTTTATTCATTCTAGATTTAGTTTCCACATAGGTGCCTATCATTTGCTATTGGGGAGAGGAAAAGAGTAGGAATAAATCACATTTTGGGGCCAAAAGACACATCTCTTTTTTCCCACATGGAAAGAGAGAGGGAAGAAGCTGGTCAGCCATACCACAGACTGGTGAGGGATGTGAGGGGTGTGTGTGTGTGTGTGTGTGTGTGTGTGTGTAAAACGTATCAATCAATTTACCTGTTTTACCCACTTCTATAACCCTCAGGACAGACAGGTCTGATATTACCAGCCCAGGGTCTTAAATGCCTAGATAGTATCACCATGGGTTGTTTCCAGACCAGGATATCATAAACAGTGCTACAATGAACACAGGAAGAAAAATATTCTTTTCTGAATAGTCTATTTTTAAATTCTTGGCTAGAAACCAAGAAGTGGATTTGCTGGTTCATATGGGAGCTCAGTACCTAGTGTTTTGGAGGACTGTCTCTGTTGTTTTCCAAATGACTGGACCAGTCAACATCATTAACAGTGTTGTAACCACGGTGCCCAAATAATATATATTTTTAAAAACATCATCGTGAACAAACCATGTTGACAAAATTAAGATCTTATAAATATGTCAAAGAAAAATAAATAAAATGTAATTAAATCTATATCTGATAATTTTTTTAGAAACATAATAGAAGTTAAAGATGTTTGCTTTCAAAACAATTCTGAATGATTGGTATTATTAATATGCTTAGTAACAAAATATAAACATAGCTAAGCTAAGTCTTTGAAAGCCAGAGGTAAAATTGCTACTCTGATCATAAAACTTGCAAATGTTAAGAACTTATTTAGGTGGCAGGGAACAATGAGTATAATGAAAGTTGTATCACTCATATATTTTTTATAAGATTCCTTCTGTCACAAAAAAAATACAAAATCACAAATGTGCCTAGCAATAAATTTCACAAGAAATGTGCAAAAAACATAGGAAGAAAACATTAATATGGGGGTATGGTGCCACTAGCAGGTCAACCTGTACCTATGGGGCAAGTGCATCAGCAGCTTGATGGTGCCTTCAGGCTTCCAGATACCCCCAAATTGCTGCGGTGCCTTTGGCCAGAACCCAACAACATGGGTCCACGTTTACCAAGAAATTAAATGGTAGAATATTAGGTATATGGAAGGCACACCCAACACAAGAACTGTGTTCCTGATAATACAATGCAATATTTTACTTAATTTTTGAGATTTTATGATTTATATGCTATTTATGATAGTTTCTCATGCACAGAATTAAAATTCAACATTTTAAAGATGTCTATTCTACCTAAGCTACAAATGTGGCATGGATGTAATGAAAAAAGCAGCAGGATTTTTTGGTAAAGAAATTGGAAGATTTGAAAGTTTATAAGAAATTAAATATATATATATATATATATATATATATATATATATATATATATAAGAACCAGAGAGAGAGAGAGAGAGAGAGAGAGAGAGAGAAAGAGCTCAAAGGGCTAAGTTCATGCTTTGCATGCAGGATGCCCAGGTTCAATTCCTGTCACCACGTGGTTCCCTGAGCACTACCAGGAAATAACTCCGAGCGCAGAACAGAACTAGCTCCTGAGAATCTCCAGTTATGACTCCAAAACCAAAACCAAAACCAAAAAGACTTAATAAAGAAAAATATGAAAAAGAAAAACAAAGGGGACCAGCCCTTTCACTTTTTAAAAACATATGATTAAATTTAATAATTATAATATTGTAATGAAGAGGCACCTGGAAGTAACATAAGGACCTTGGGGAATGGTAGTAGGTACTTGATGGTGGGGAAAAGTAACTTTGTACATAAGTACCATAACTGTGAACATTATTGTAGCCATGATATCATGACTATAGTAAAATAAGTTTTAAAATAGCATTATTATGCTAGTTTATGCATGAAAATACCAGTGGAAAATGTTAAATATCCAGGAAAAGTGGAAATTGTTAAATATCCAGGAAAAGATCTAGATGAGTACAGGACAGCCACATGTGTCAAGTGAGTAATTGTGTTTAAAATCTTTATATTTACTATATGTGAACTTGTCTCTGTAAAAATAAAAGGAATCCTTTATCTCAAATTAACAAGACTATTTTAATGTTATTTTAAAAAGCAAACTAGAGCTGTATGCAGTGTATTCTTTTGCATCAAAAGAAAGACATTTCAATGATTTGTGTGTTTGTGTGTATATTTGTTATAGAAGAATATGTGTATATGTGTTATATATTAAAGAAGAAAAGTTATACATACATCTTTGATTATATAAATATAGTTATTTTCTTGTATAACCATTTGGTCAAACAAACATGATCTATGGGATGTAGTCAGAAAGTAACTTTAATTTCTGTCTGTCTCTCTGAGGTTATTCAGCAGCAGTAATTTTTTTCATGGCACCCTTCTTATCTGATTTAGGAGCAACGTTCCTCGTTATCAGGGACAGAGATGAATTCTCATGGTGAAAATTCTCTCTCTCTCTTTCTACACACACACAAGCACACACAAACACATGCACACACATGCATGCACACATGCACACACATGTATACATACACATGCATACACACATACACACAAGCATGCACACATGCAAGCACACACATGTATACACATGCACACACACATGCACACAAAAGCATGCACACATGCAAGCACATGCACACACATGCACACACACCTCTTTAGAATTGTTTCTTGCATGACTATGCATAGTCAACATCTGTACAGAGTGAATTTTACTGTATCCAAATAAATAAAATCAAACTGTCAGGCGATCTTAGAACAGAACATAAAGTATGACAAATGGATGTGTAGACATGTCTACACATGTCTGCACATGTCTAAAATCACCTCCCTGAAGAGTCTGAGAAAGGAGCTGACCTACATAACTCTGGAAAACATCTGTTTGGCTGAATGAGCCAAAGACAAGGATCACTGAAAAACTAAGAATCTGCCACAGGTCAAAGGAGACAGGATTTAATGTGACGTAGTGTCCTGGATGGCACTGACACAGAAAAAGGCCATTAATGGGAAATGATAAAACCCAAATAAAGGGTATAGTATAGCTGGAACTGCAATGCCATTGGTAATCTCTGCCTGCACAAATGTGCTGTAGTTTTGATGTAAGATGCTCACAAGAAAAGTGAAATGACACTTGGCTTCTCTGACACTTCTGTAATTTTTCTGTAACTTCATAATTATTCAAGTTTGATGTTTATTTTCTGAACATTCCCATCTCCAATTCCCAGCCCTTTTATAGCCCCTGTGTGGGTCAGGAGTTTTAAGAATATTTAAACTTTTTCTCATACTCAGTTTTCGCCTACTCTTTTGAGCAAACACTGTCTGGGAATGTCTAATATATCATTTTGGAATATCAGTTTTTATTATCATTTAACCCCAGCTGCAATTTTCTATTTAAATTTCTGATTACATGTACATATAAATTTTAAGAGAGACTTGATCTTCAAGTTCATGGTCTCCACATATCTCTGTGTCTCTTACTTTTTATCCTCTCACGAGAAACCCCTGTTCTCTCTTGAGCACATATTTCCTTTTCTTCTCCCCACACCCACACTCACTTTCTAAGAAAGTTTGAGCAATATAAACTTTCTAAGTAACTTTGAGCAATAAAAACTGTCTTGTTTTATAGGAGAAGGGGGCAGAGAGAGAGAGAGAGAGAGAGAGAGAGAGAGAGAGAGAGAGAGAGAGCCTGTGGAATAATAAGCAAGAAACCAGAAGAATGATTGCCTAGGAGAAAATGTTTTTCAAAGGCTCTAATGAGAGAAAAAGGCAGTTTCTCACTGTGTATCTGTCAGACCTTTTATATTCTAGCCATATAAATGTATCATACCTTCAAATTTTTTCATTTGAAAACATTTGCTCAGTTATATGGACCTTCTCTTGAAGTCCGTAACCTGGAACTGTTTCCATGATGTCGTGACTTCTGGGGGAAGGTCCTTCCTCATTCACTCTCTGCTGATCGTCATTGGGCATTTCAGAAGTCATCTTTTCTTTATGTTGACACAATCCCGTTAGCATTTGAGTGCTCCCTTATTTTATGGTCCCACCTTTAACAAAACATTTGGTTACCACCTAGGAGTAGGACTCTGTGGTGGTATTTATGGTCTCATTGGGCATCAGTAAGACGAATGTTCTGGGCATTTGTACCATTCAAGAAGAAACACAACAAAAAGTCAGCTTCCTCAGTTATCGGCCACAGTTACCAGCTTCTGTTTCATTCATATATATCACACTATGTTAAGTACTAACTCTGCTCATAGCAACACCCTTAAGGTTTACATAGCATGGAAAAAGGCTGGTAGTAATAATTTCTAAATGATTCCATCTATTTCTGTAACTCTCCTTTATAGAGGTTTGATTTTGTATTGGAGTTGGTAGTTTGTGTATAAGGAGATCCAGGACATGAGAATCAGCAGTGAGTGGTCTTTTCCAGGTGTATATTTCTGATTTCTGCAGATTCTCAGAGTTGCTTTCTTGTTGAGCATCAACCAATGGCTGTGGTCCCGTGACTTTCTAGGGCCTAGGTCACAAGTGAGAAGCTAGATCCCCTTCTATTGCCACAGGTTTTAGGTGAACTTGATTGTAGAGTCATTTTTCCCATAAAGTAAAGATTTTAACCACTTATTCTCTATTTTCTTATTAGCAAGTCTTTTCCCTTGTTTAACCGCTGCATCCCTCAAATGCCTGAGTGCTATTCTTCATTTGCATCTGTCCTGATAAATAACCTTGACACTCTCCACCGAATTCTTAGTGGAATCATGTCCAGAAGAGACACAATCCTTGGCCTCTGTCTCCTCGCATTAGGTAATTTTCTTTCCGTGGGTATTCCAAAATTTCTAGCACTTGTATGTCATACAATGAAATTAAGACTCGACTTAGAGATCAAGTTTCAGGCTATGTATGTATTGTATAGATATTTGCCAAATTTTAGGTTTCAGTTGTGGGAGGGAAAATAAGATTGAGGGCATGGGCCAGAGGCAAGGGGGGCATTTGGTTGGGGGGAGACTAGCTATGACATGAGGCCCCTCTGGGTGGGTTTGTTGTAATATAGGAACCACATTCCAGGGCCTGAACTGAGTGCCCATGGGATGGATGTGTGAAGCAGATGGCCAGTCTATGAATTGGTCATAACAAGTTTAACTATCAGGTCTCAAAGGCATATCACAAAGGGTGGCCACTTCCTGTGAGCAGGCCAGCTCAGAATACTGCTTGGTCATTCCAGAAAGGGTTCTGTGCAGCCTGGAAATATCATTGGCCGGCAACGGCCTGAGAAACTCATGGCCTCCTGGGAGCAGACTGCTGTGGGCTATTTTCAGGTCAAGAACCTGAGTGGGACATGCATCTTCTGGCAGTTCTGGATGCAGCTTCCCAGTTAATCATGTCTGGACCTTTCACTATCCCATTGCTGTGTTTCAGCTTGATGAGCCTCTTGAAGAGACTTTCTCTTCAAACCAGTTCAGATGTTTCTGTAGGCAGTCAGAGGGGCCTGTTAGCTTCTGTCTTCCCCTGTGGCTACCTTCTAGTCTCTTGGCTGAAACTCTTTGATTAACTTAACACAGTTTTATCTGTTTTCATGCTGAGTTTTCCAGACTTCTGTCAGCAAAGTGTTACTCATTCCCAAATGCTTGGGAGTGTTTTGTTAGTCCTGCTGTCTTAGGGCCAACATCTGCCCAGCACAGTGCTCCCGTAACTCACCAGTAAACCCACCCGCCCCCGCCCCAGACTCCAATGCTGTTGCAGAAGAGGACACTGAGGCTGAGCAGTGTCCCGGCTCAGACCACACGGCTCAGAGGAGCATAGGAGCAGAATATGACTCACCACTGACCTGGCTGATTCACAAGCCATCCCCTGATTTTTTTGGCTAGGAAGAAAAGTTATATGCCTTTGAAGTCACTAGAATTCCTATACTAGCATGAAGCACCAAATATTAGGAAACAATATGTGGGCTTTTCGTAAGACTATTATCTAGTAAGAATTTTCAGTTTTTTATTGGTAAAAACATTTGTCTTTTAAATTTAAAAAGAACATCTAACAACATTTAGTATTTTAGAATAAAAAAATGCCCAGAATGGGGTCAAGAGAATTAGATCTGATAAGCAATAACGGAAAACCATGATGCCTGAATTAAAGTTTTGAAAGGAGAGATAATAAAAATGTACAATAATTTATTTGGAATGGAAGAGAAAGTAAATAATTTTTGTCTTTGGGACTCATACCTGTTTTACAAAATTTGTTTTTGGTTCCAGAGGGATGCTGGTCCTTTGAGAGACTGTCTTCCAGGGCAGCAAATTTGTCTGTGCTTCAGAGAGTACCCTCAGGAAGGGCCTATTTTTATCTGGCATTTGGCAGATGTCCTGGGGTACTTTGAGATTAAAGAAAATTCTCAGCCCCCACTCTTAATGTGGGCCTAGCCAGGCTGAGCCATCATCACCCTCTCTATTCTGATTGCTGTGGGGGTCACATGTGTTTCTTGATTTTTCAGCCTTGTCATTGGCCGTGATGTTTACCTTCCGATTCCTCACCACCCTTCTGGTTCACATTTTCATCGCATTGATTGTTTTGGGGTTATTATGTAAGTAATTTCTACTTGATTGATTGGTCTCTGAAAAGATTTGGGCTAGAGGGAAATTTCAAAAAGCTGAGCACAGGCTTTGCATGCAGGAGGCCCAAGTTCTATACCTGGCACCAATGTGGTCCTCCAAGCACTGAGTCAGAAGTCCATAAGACACAGAACATAAATAAATGAAAAGAGTTGCCATTAAATACAGAACTTAAAGGTTGGCTACTTGTTGTTGTTGTTTTCGAGGGCCACACTTGGCTGTGCTCAGGACTTACTTAGGAATCATTGCTGGTGGGGTTCAAGAACCATACAGGGTGCCAGGGATCAAATCAGGGTTGGCTGCCTGCAAGCCAGCACCTTCCTCACTGTACTATCTCTCGACCAGGTTGGGAGCATGGTATAAGGTTTCTCCTGAACTTTCATGTTTTCCATTGACATCACCCACATTGTCCCAGAGAGCTTCCCCCAGGTCTGCTGCTGAGGGAGACTTTCTCCCCCGATGGCTGGTGAAGTCCACAGTGGCCTTCCTCTTGTCACTACGGTAGAAGTGGCCTTAGTCCCTAAATGTAGGGTGTTTGCCTGGATGTGTGGTGCCCAGTGAACGCCCAAGTTCCCACACAGCTTCTGCCTGCAGAGCTCATTCAGGAAAGTGAGGCTGGGCTGTGACAAGGCAGACAGGCTGGGTTCCGGAGCTCCCTTCTGTGGCTCCCCAAGGCCAGCAGCTGCCGAAGCAGGGCTGGCACATGCTCAGGGACCCCAGGCTTGCTGGCTTCTGCAGAGGGGCAGTCTTTGCCTCTTGAGCCCCAGGATGTGGACTCACCACCTACGCAGGGCCCCCACCTCCACCCCAAGGTGGTCTGGAGGGTCCTCAGGACATTCTGTTTTCCAGTTATCTGCAGCATCCTCTGGTGGCTCTATTACGACCACACCAATGACCTCAGCATTGAGTTGGACACAGAAAGGGAAAATATGAAGTGTTTGCTGGGCTTTGCTCTCGTATCTACAGCCATCACGGTAAGCAAACACCCATCCAACCATCATCTGAGTAGACAGCCAGAACTCTGAAGCCTGAATAGTTGGATTTTAACTGCAAACAACTGGGGATGGGTTTGATTACACTTTTCGTTTCCTGTTGTCACTTATTTGGACATCATATATGTACATAATTGTTGATGACAGGGTTTTGGGTCTTCAGTATTCTCATCTTCTCTCCCACTGCCCCATCATGATCCCTACCTCAACCACTGATCCCAGGGGCCCTCCCACCCACCTGGGCTAACTTTTTGACAGGCACGCTTCTATGTTTGATCATTGTCATTTGGGTCCCATGCTTACAGACGTGCTCACTCTAACAGTTCCAGTATGTCCAGATTCCTCCCCTCTGTTCCCAAGACCATCCCAAAGCCCCCGAGCCCAACCCCTTTGTTCCTTCCAGAATGCTTCTTCTTGCTTCCCCTCCATATGTCTTTCCCCATGGCATTTTGGTCTCTATAATCTAGAGCCAAAGTTTCACCCTACTTTGTTTTACATTTCACAATGGACCACTCCTTTCAGGGTGGGAATTCACATACACACAGACACGTACAGACACACACAAAAACACACACACAGACATACAGACATACATGCAGACACACATACAGACATACAGATATACAAAGACACACAGAAACACAGTTATACACAGAATACACAGACACACATACATATGCACACAGACACACATACAGACATACAGACACACACACTCAGAAACACACACAAACTCAGGCACACACACACACACACGAGTGCTTACTCTCTCCATTTTTGTTGTCGTTGTTGTTTTGAGAATTCTGCATAGGAATACATTGGAGCTTTGACAGAGTCCAAGCCGACCTTTCTTCACTCGCCCACGGCGGTCAGGTGGGCTCCGTGAGTAGAGAGGGCTGCAGGCTTAGGAGAGCTCCTGCTTCCTGTTTGTGCAGCCCGTGGGTGCAGCGCAGGCCAGGGTGTGCCCTGAGCACAGAGAGCCCTTTGTCCCCCAGCTGCTGGCCACAGGCCTGTTTGGGTTTCAGAGAACCTGCGGCTCCAGGGTGAACCCTGGTGACAAAAAGGCAAACATCCAAGGTGAGGCTGTGGCTCCTGGGAGACGGGGGGGGGGGGGGGGGGTGTCTCGGCAGCTGCAGGGGGTCCCCGGTGCTCTTCTGAGTGCTGGAGCCAGGGGCCCGAGAGAGTATCCCTGGGTTTATTTATGGTGGTCCAGGGCTTTCTGACCATGTGTGGGGCTTCCAGACCATTCTATGCAGGAGCCCAGTCAGGGGCCTCCACCCAACCCTTAGATCTCATAGTAAAAGCCCCAGTTTTCTCCACCTCCCTTCCTTCTGCCAAGAAAACCCTTCAGCCCTGAGACTTGGCCTTCATGGTTTTCTCCCTGAAGATTCCAGGTTTGGGTGTCAGGGAGCAGATGGAGCATAGAGGAGAGCAGGGCTGGGGCGGTGCTCATGAGGAGATGGGCTGCCTCGAAGCTGCACCCTGGACACAGGGCAGGATTCTGGCCTGGGCAGTCTCGAGCCTGCATGAGAAACCCACACCTCCGGAGTGGGGAGAGTCTCGGAGACTGAGGGCATTTTACATGCAGGAGGCCTGGACTCAATCCCTGGCACCACTGATCCCACGAGCACTGCTTAGAGTGAACCTGAAGCGTCAAGCCAAGAGAAGATGCTGAGCTGGGATTTGGCCACAACCCAAAATCATTATCATCATTATCCACATACCCTGACACCTGTGTGACTGGAGAGAAATGGATTGACCTCTTAGGCTGTGTCTGCAAGATTGCGCCTAGGGATACCTACCAAGGAACCTTCCAGTTTCCCCGGAGCTGACCCAAATGCTTCCTATCTGAAGCCTTGACACTGGAAGCAGCAGTGCGGTGGCTCAGGAAGAGGCTGGCTGGGAAACCAGGATTTGCCTGCCCCCACGATGCCCCCTACAGAGCCCAGGCTTGGCACAGGGCAAGGGATAGGGACAGGGAGAGAAAGTCAGGTCATCCCCTGTAAAGAGCTATGCATGCCAAAGGGCGTGTGCACTCTCGGGCTCTCCGGGCGGCTCTGTCTCACCGCCTGCTTTCGTTGCTCTGGAACCGCTGTGTATGGACTGGATCAGGACAGCTGTTGGCCAAGGACAGGCGAAGAAATAACGAGGACCAAGCTGGTTGCTGATTAGATATCGTTTATTCAATCTTCCATCTTTCTCATCTCCTGCACTCCTAGCACCGTCCTCTCTCTGGATCTACCTCCGCTCTGGATTCTCTGGATTCTCTCCCTTCACTCATCTCCCCCCCACCCCCCACTTGTCTCTCTTCACCTTGCCCTCTAGGCTACACACAGCCAGGTAGCAAAATCACCATAAGAAAGCACTTCCTGGGGCTAGAGTGATAGCACAGCGCTAGGGAGTTTGCCTTGCATGTGGCTGACCCAGGTTTGATATCCAGCATCCCATATGGTCCCCTGAGCACCGCCAGAAGTAATTCCTGAGTGCAGAGCCAGGAGTAACCCCTGTGCATCGCCAAGTGTGACCCCCCACCCCCGCAAAAAAAAGAAAGCCCTTCCTGAGGGCCGTCAGGTTCAAAGGCAACACTACCTAAGGGCATTCCAAAGCCTTTCCTGACTTTTAAGGTGTTTTTCTTCTTTCCTTAGTCTAAACACTCATTAACATCTTAATATTAGTTATTTTTGTATGGACATAGCAAGAGATACATTGAGGCTTGCAAGGCAGCTCTCCTGGCAACATCTTGCCACAGACTCAGACTACAGCACTCAGGCCAGATTAATCATTCCTAACCCTAGCAGGGTCCGAATCTAGTTATCACTGTTTGGATCATGACAGCATTTGTCCATGATCAAGCTCTTAACTTATAGTTAAGCATTAGGCACTTTGGCCAGGCCCATCTTGATGCCAGGGTAGCACACAACTCACCGCTTGCCCTGGGTCCATCCTGTCCCTCGTCGGGACCCTGCATTTGGGAGTGCTAGGAAGTAAGGGCAACTGAGGCTTAGGTCGAGAGAACAGATGCACAGGAGGAAAATATCATGTAGAGTCAAATGACTCCCAGGTTACAAAAGCATAGCATTTGCTAAGTCTTCCTGTGTCCATACAAACAGGACATTGCTCTGAATAAATTATGCAAAGGACTCAAGGAGAAGAGAAAAACAGTATTTA
Source organism: Sorex araneus (assembly GCF_027595985.1). Classification (NCBI taxonomy): domain Eukaryota; kingdom Metazoa; phylum Chordata; class Mammalia; order Eulipotyphla; family Soricidae; genus Sorex; species Sorex araneus. Next base: position 70,913,559 of record NC_073309.1, on the reverse strand, counting down.
CAAGTCAACAGAACACTAAGAAAGAAGCTACAAATAAACACAGAGGAATGGGAGCACTATGATGGGAGTAACCCAATAAGCCTAAACTATCAGAGGCTATGTTATCCTACAATCCCCTACATGGCACCACACTTCCGCCCAGCACCAGCCCCCCAGTAAATCTTATCAGTCTCTCTTCTCCTGCTCTCCTTTTTCTCTTTTGGTTTTGGAGCCACACCTGGTGGTACTCCTAGACCCTGTGGTGCTGGGGTGAGCCAGGCCTCCTGCATGCAAGCCGGTGCACCTTTGTGCTCACTCGTTGGCTCCTCACTCACCCCTCCTATGCCCTCCCCACCCCTAACCCCACTTTCCCAAGAGGAAGAGGAAGGAACCCATGTTGACAGGAAAGATGCATTGGAGAGTGACCTCCACCAAACCTTATTGTGTGGTTTACAGGAGGCCCATGTCACTCCAGCTCCCCGCTTTCCACCCATGATCGAGTCCTATATGGTAATGTGAGTCTCAGCACCTGTTCTGAGTGCCAGGAGCACCACTGGCATGGGGCTACAATTTTTGTCCCAAGTTTCCAGCATCTGCCTCAGAGATTAGTTTAATAACATTGTCTGGAGTTATAGGGGCTACCTGGAAATATTATTTACCAAGACCCTCAAAAGAACCACTATCCAGGATGAAGTTTCCACAGCTAAGTTTCTGAAGTTTACTGAAGTTTCTAACAGCAGTAAAGAAAATGCCCTAAGTTCTGACGTCAGGGCATTGGTGTGGGGGCCCAGTTCCCTGGAGCTTGGAAGCTGGAAACATGAACTCAAGGCCAGCACTAGTGAGTGAGATCTGCTGCGCACCCACTCAGCACCACCCCCACTGGGTAATGCTGATCCCCACTGAGACTGGGGGGAAGGGAGGGTAGCTAGCAGATGAGGCAACTCATCCCTTCTTTACTTTCCTACCTTCCCTTCCCTTTATCGTTGAGGTTGTTGTGATGATTAGGGGCGCACACACACAGATATACACATTTTCTTTGGCAGTGGTGCTCACACACTAACTAGTATGGCAGGAAGTTGCTGGTGCCAGGGTTTCTAGCAGCCGGGCTACTGGGGCAGAGCCTCGTGCATGTGGTCGATTGAGAATAAACTCCCGGTCTTACCCTTTTGAGGCTGGGGCTCTGAGCCATAGAACCATTCCCCACACCTTCACCACCGCTAATGAATATCCTCCAGTAAGTGAGAGCAGCATCTCGGGAATACGCAGAAGTTATAAAACATACAACACACACATGTTAACCCTCCACTCAGGATTGAGGAATCAAGTTTATTGGCTTAAATATAATGTCCTTTTGCTTCGTTAAAAATTTAAGTAAACAGTCAGGAAATTGAAACAGTAAACCGGTCTCCTACCTAAACAATGAAAACGCAGGACAGACAGCTTCACTGGCATGAAGACCTAATCCTGTCCTCCTTCAAACCTGCCAAAAAATTGAGGCTGGGGTGGGGGATGAGGCAGCAAAGGTGGGGGTCCTCTAAATCCAGGGCTCCACCAGTGATTTTTTGCCAACTGGACTGATTCTTCAGTGCATGGACTTGAGGATGTGGTGCTGTGTGGGCCTGTGGTACCAGAATCCTCAGGCTACCTCAGTGGTGGTCAGGAGCCTCCAGGGATGTACCTGGTGAGACCCAGGGTTCTTGAACCCAAATTGGGTCCATGCATGCACCCTAACCATTATACTATCTCCTGGGGCCCTCTGCCAAAAATGTTCGAATGAAACAGGATCAGAAGTCCTTCATTGATGATTGCATTAGACATTGGGGACACAAAGATAGACTTGCCTGCTGAGACCTAAAAACTCCGAGGTCTCCCCTTGGCATCTTCTCTGCTCCAGATACTCCCAAGATGCCCCAGTGCTGGGCTAGGGATCCTGTGATTCCTCTAAATGGGATGGTCCTCTCATTAATTTCCCTACTGTCAAACCCTTTTCCCAACTGCACATTAAGTCCTGGATGCAGGAAAGTCCAGTTGGAGGTGAAATGACACCTGAGGCCCCGGGAACATAGTGTCTGAGGTCACACAGACCAGAGAGGAACCTGGAGGCCAGGCCAGGGGTGCACTGGGAGATGGGAAAGGCCCCTCTGCTGTCGTGACTGGATATGTATTCAGAGGCATTGGGAAACCTTTCATGGCTTGGGCAAGCACATCCCTCACATGACCCTTACAAAGACTCCCTTAGCCCTGGGTCAGAGCAGGACTTAGGGGGTCAGTGTAAGGGTGAAAGGGATGAAAATAAAAGACTAGGAAGGAGATTCTTGAGAGCTGTATGGAAAAGGATGAAACTTGAGCTGTGGGAAAGGAAGGATCTATCAGGAACTAAATCTTAGTACTTAGGAGCTGCCCTGTGCTGGCCTTGCCTGCAAGCATGACCCTGCCCTAAAGGAAATTAATTTCATTGGAAATCTAGACAAGGAACCATATACACTAAGCTGAGTTGAGAATTTTTACCCCATACATACCCAACAATAGGCTAAGTATGGGATAAAATGAAAACAACAAGAGAAGAGAGAAGTGCTAAGAAACTAGTTGCTAAAAGATTCACAGACCATGCTGAGGTCTGGCAAGACTTGGACTCTTAGAGCTGGCGAGATAGCACAGCAGGTAGGGCATTTGCCTTGCATGCGGCCAACCCAGGTTCGATTCCCAGCATCCCATATGGTCCCTCGAGCACCGCCAGGAGAAATTCCTGAGTGCAGAGCCAGGAGTAACCCCTGTGCATTGCCAGGTGTAACCCCAAAAAGCAAACAACAACAACAAGACCTGGACTCTTTCCATGAGCTTTGATGTTTGGGAACTAGGTGTCCAGGGAAGAGTCATCAATGGAGTCTGGAGATTCACAAGACGGTGAAAAATAAATGGTGGGTAGAAGCAGAGAATGGTTCTTGAATAAGTTTGGCAGTGGAAGGGATGAGAGAGGGGGTAGTGGCTGGGCCAGGAGGTGACTATGAACAATGGTTTGTTTCTTTAATCTCAGTTCTATGCGGTAAGGTTGGGAAAGCACAGAAGCTTGCTCTGAACTATCATCACTTTTGTGGTCCTTTTGCTCCTCTGAGTGTCTTGACTGCTCTGGCACAAAACCATGTGCCCTACCCACTGTGCTATTGCTCAGCCTGGATGTGTATGGGGTAGGGGAGAAGGGGGCTTGAGGTACAGTGGAGGTCACAGTCCCATGACCCAAGGCCACCTTATTCTTGTTTATGCTCTTGCTTATTTTCTTGATCTTTTGTTTTTGTTTTTGTTTTTGTTTGCTTTTGGGGTCACACCTGGCTCTGCACAAGGGTTACTCCTGGCTCTGCACTCAGGAATTACTCCTGGCGGTGCTCAGGGGACCATATGGGATGCTGGGGATTGAACCCGGGTCGGCCTCGTGCAAGGCAAACGCCCTACCCGCTGTGCTATCGCTCCAGCCCCTATTCTCTTGATCTTTGATCAGACCACAAGCTCCCTTAAAGCAGGTACTCTCCTGTTTTCCTCAGAGGATTGAACCGAGGGACCAGCAGATAGTATGTGCTCAATTATGATCAAAGCAGTGAGGAGAGACCTTGAGGGAACTGTTTGCTGAGGTGCCTGTAAATGGTTAAGGTTTCTTTGGCGCTCTCTGAGTTCTCCATTCTTTAGAATGATTGACTCGAATGTTTTTCTCACCAGGCAGTGCTCCTCGTCTTGATCTTTGTCCTCAGGAAGAGAATCAAACTGACAGTTGAACTTTTCCAAGTCACAAACAAAGCCATCAGCAGCTTGCCGCTCCTCCTCTTCCAGCCTCTGTGGACATTTGCCCTCATTTTCTTCTGGGTCCTCTAGGTGACTGTTCTGCTTTGCCTGGGCACTGCAGGTAAGGGTCAGGGGGATCATGGGATGCTTCTCCTGGATCATGCACAGAGGATGTGTTGGAGTAATTTGTCTTTTCATCAGGACCAAACCGCCCTCACAAGGGGGGTTTCTGATATCAATAGTGACAGTGGAGTTGGCAACTGCTCTGTCCTGAAGGTGGGGTGAGCAGGAGAAGCTTTTTCTCCCCTCTTTAAAAGAATTGAGTCTATATTTCTTTCTTTTTTATTTTGTTTTGTTTGGGGGCCATGCCCAGCGATGCTCAGGGATTATTCCTGGCTCTGCATTCAGGAATCACTCCTAGCTGTGAGATTCAGGGATCAAACCTGGGTCAGCCATGTGCAAAACCATGTGCCCTACCCACTGTGCTATTGCTCAGCCTGGGTGTGTATTTCATGAAGAAAAAAATCAGTAACAACTGAAAGAGTTGGACGGCAAAGTAAAATCCAAATGAAAGTCAATAGAGAGAATATTATCAGTTGCTCTGGTTGAAATTTTAAGCAAGGTTCTAATCCCTATCAGTTCATTAGGAAGGCCCCCAGAAGTGCCCCTCAGGGTCGGCTTAGTTGACAGCAAGTGCTCTAGAAGTTCACCACACCTTGTCCTTAGAAAACAGCACCATGTCCTATGTCTCCTGTTTGAGCAGCCTCTCCTCCAAAACTCCTCTGAGTCACCTGAGTCAGCCCTGGGTCAGTTCTGTTGTAATACAAATGGGGGGACCCCATCCTCAGAGATTGCATTTAGCTTGGAGTAGAAATGTATATTTTTGGAAGCCCTCAAACAGAACGGCAGCATTCCAGAGCAGGGCTGCTCAAAGCATTCCCAAAAGTAGATAAGGTGCTTAGATCAGAACAGACATCGCTTCCTTGCCCGAGAAAGCCCTGCAGGAAGGAAAGGTCGGCAGGATGAAAGCAGGGCTGCCTCATTCCTGTGGGAGCTCCTGATCTCGGTGTACGATCCTCCCTCCCGCACGGTGGGCAAACAAGCAGCTGGCGAGCCAGTGCACACTTGTTCTAGATCTCTGACTTTTCACCTGCAGTGGTCAAGGCCAGGATACTGTGTTGCTCTCTGAACAAGGCCCAGGATAGTCTGTTGCTCTCATCTGGCAGAAGGGAACCACAGCAGACATCTGGTCAACCAGAGAGTACAGTTCCTTCCTGTGAATGCATTCCTCGGGCTTCCTCTTGGGCTGGTCCCATGTGGAAGAGCCACCACACCATGTGGTATCTTCCTAAATGGCTTCTCCTCCTCCTCTGGAGTAGAACAATCCCTTAAAGATTACTTGGGTATGGTCAGCATGCTCCCAGAAAGTCTCAGCCCTGGAGCCCATATTTTCCATTTCCGAGAGGCTGTGGATCCCTTTTGGGGATTGGATCAGTGGGGGCAGGGGGTGGCGTTGGACAGACAGGCTGTGAGCTTGTAGAAAGCCTGTGGTGAACCTCAATCATGATACAGGAGAAAACCTTGATCCATCAAGTAACCACTCAGGAAGAGGTTTACCTGAGAGTATCAGGAAGCCTGAAACATCATAGTTTATACAAGATCAAAGAGCATTTCCTTCTCCCATGAGGTTTTCAAGAAGGAGCCTGCCCTGCCAGCCAGCACAATCCCCCTGGTTTCCAGGAATCGGGTGACCCAGCTTTTAATCTCAGCATCTTGTCGCTCACATGGACCTCAGGCTCCACTCTCTGCGTCATTCCACAGTCAGGAGTGCAGGGAGAGGATCATGCTACCTCCCAGGAGCCAGGAAAGCCCTTGTGCTTACTGCCCACCTCACCTCCAAGTCCCATGGAAATGCCTTGGGGAGGGACAGGAGGTGCCTTTCACTTGGGGCAGCCATGAACAGTTTAAACACTGGGTGTTCTATTGCCCATTGTGGAAGAGCTCAGCGTCCCACTGAGAGCAATACAAAGTCTTTCTTTCCCTTTTAAGTCACTTGCTTGAAACAGTCTCAGTTCCACTCACAAAGTGGCCTTGCAGCATAAAATAAAGCCAGCATGTGCCAAAAATGCCCTAAGTTCTAAACCCTGGCATTCATTCCCTCCTCAGTGCATCACAGTCCCCTTTGGATGGTGGGAGGTGAGCATTTTAGGCATGAACATGGAAGCTCTGTGTGAGTGAGTTGCCAAGGTGACAGGCCAGGAAATAAGGGACTCTCTCCAACGGGCTCTGAGAAACTGCCCATTTGGACAACCATTAGCATCCTTGTGGTTGTTTGTGTACTCTAAAGCTCACCTTTAGTATCTGGATACATAGCCAGCATTATCATGAATTTCCTTCAGGTTCTGTTGGTCATTCCTAGGGAGCTCCTAGAAAATGGTCTCAGATGCTTATGACAGGGTATGTTACCTGAGCTGGGTTCATTCCCTCAATCATTCAGCAGAATTAGATAAAGCATTGACTATATCTGACCCAGTTGTGGCTTCCATTCCAGTTTAGAAGCTAAAGGGAAATAAACATCAAAAAAAAGTCATGAATTTTGTAGTACATTAAGAGTTGGTACATGCTATGGAGAAAAATAAAGAAGGGAAGAGGAATACGAAATGCTTAAGGGGAAGTGTAATTTTAAATTAGGGCATCAGGGAGGGCCTCAATGAAAAGGTGATAATGTAAGCAAAGATTTGAAGAAAGTGAGGAATGTAGAAGAGAAAGTGACTTGGCAAAGAGAACCTTAAAGGACAGCAAAAAGGCTTTTCAGCCCGCATGGTGTCATTACAGGCAGGGGCTCAGGAGGGCTCAGAAAGCTCAGAGGGTGGGATCCTGGGTCTCAGAGGCGTCTTAGGACACTTTCTTTGATTCTGATCAGAGATGAAAACGCATTACTGAGTTGTTAGCAAAATGGCAACATGATCTGACTTACCATTTAATTGTGGTGATGTTGGTGGCCCAGAGCAAATGGTGGCAGTGGTGTGGCACAGGAGAATTTATTTATTTTGGGCTTTTGTTTATTTGGGACCACACCTAGAGAGTTTGGAGGCTAATCCCAGCAGTGCTCATGGAACCATACAAGTGCAGGGAATCAGTCCTGGGCTTCCTGCATGTAAAGCTGTGCTCAGCCCTTTGAACCAACTCGCCAAGTTGGTTTTGAAGGATTCCCTGATTGATCAGTTGAGATGTCCGATTGGAGAGGCATTGGAGTTGACAGGTTTGGGGGTTGGTCACTTGGAAGATAGGTTAGTTATCATCTAGGATAGAGTAAGTTGGGCGCATTTTCTGGGGAAGATAAGAAATTCGCTTTTGTTGTGCTAATTAAAATGGTTTTCAGCAATAGTAGTTGGAAATGGTCACCCTGGGCAAGAACTGAGTGCTGAAAGTAGGTGAAGGGATATATATAAAAACTTTTCAGCACCTGTATTGCAAACTACTCAAATGGAGAGAGAGAGAGATAGAGAGAGAGAATGAGAGAGAGAGAGAGAGAGAGAGAGAGAGAGAGAGAGAGAGAGAGAGAGGAAATGCTTGATAATTGAGGTAGGTGGTGGGAAATGTTCGCTGGTGAAGGGATGGATGTTGGAACATTGTATAACAGAAACCAAATCATGAACAACTTGTCACTGTGTGTCTCACAGTGATTTTAATTTAAAAAAAAAAAGTATTTCAGGCAGATGGACATGTCAGTGGGCAGTTGGCTGTTAGAAGTTCCTGGACAGGTCCCAACTAGAGATGTACATTTGGAAATGAGGGAGCATAGAAATAGGTAAGAATGAGGAGAGAGAGAGAAATCCACATGGTGCTTGGGGATTTGGTGTATGGGGTGAGGGTGGGGGTCCTTGGATGTTCAGAGATCCTGGAGATGAGAAAGACTAAGGAGTGGAACAAGCAGGAGGCCAAAGGAAAAGGCAGCGCTGTTACGGAGAAAGCAGTATCTGGGACAGCAAAGGCTGCTGATAAGCACTAACTATGACTTGATCATGTCAGTCAGCAGCACTGAAGGGAAACAAACCAGTTTCTGGAATGCGTAGGAGTGAATTGTAATTGGAGAGAGTTAAGAGAAAGTCAGAGACAAAGTGTGTGAAACACCCCCACTCAGAAATTATAACAAGGGAAGGGAAAAATAGAAAACAAATAGTTTTTTTTAATAATGTAGGAGAAATAAATGGAAAAGAGTAGCTGAAGACAATCTTGAGGAATTGTCTTTATTTCTTGTACTTGAGAGACATGCGCATTACCATCTGAGCCAAATCCCTGACCCAGTTTTGAAGAATTTGACCATAGGTAAGCAATAGAAAAATAGAAATGAAGTTGAAGGTAAAAAGAGAGAAAAGAGACGCATTTTCTAGGGGAGATGAAAAATTTGCTTTTATTGTGCTAAAACATGGGCAGAGCCTGGCAAGCTACTTGTGACATATTTGATATGCCAAAAACAGTAACGATAGGTCTCATTCCCCTGACCCTGAAAAAGCCTCCAATCATTGGGAAAGATGAGTAAGGAGAGGCTGCTAATATAGACATTACTGGTGCCCGTTTGAGTAAATTGGCGAACAATGGGATGACAGTGATACAGTGATACAGTGACAGTGCTAATTAAAATATTTTTCAGTACTGATAAGTGGGAATGATTATTCTGGACAAGAATGGAGTGCTGAAAGTAGGTAAAGGGATATACATGATAACTTTCTGTTCCTTTATATTGCAAACCATAATGCAATAAATTTTATTTTCATACTTGTTAAAGATGTGAGATGAGGCCTGAGGATGCGATGGTGTGTGTATCCTTCTAGGTTTCTCTTCCAGAACCAAAAAAATAAAACTAAAGAGTGAGATGGTAAAGAATGATCCAGTGAGAGAAGCACTTTGATGATACAAGCAGGAGAGGATGGATTGCTAGAGAGTCTTGTATAAGTGAGAACAAGGACTAGTGAAGGCTTAAGTTTAGGGTCGTGCTTGCCATACCCACTGTGGTAGGTTATGAATATGTGCTGAGATTTGATAGGTGTGAGGCTGGGGTGGGAGAGGATCCACTAGGGATGAAAAAACTAGAGTTTTTTCATTTTCTCAGAGAAATTAAAAGAATAGTCATTGGCTGAGAGTGAGGATGGGGAAGTCATCTTGTGGGGATTGGAGGTAGAAATATAAGCAGTCCCACAGAAGGGGAAATGAAGAGACTTACAGCAATGTGTGAGTTCCTGCTAGACACTCAAATGATAACTTTTTTGTATGTATATTTGTTTCTCTTTCAATTTTTTGTACCCAACAGCAAAAGTTCACATAATTCCAGTGTGCAGTGGTAAGTATTGGTTAATTTCAGAACTGGAATACTACCTACTACATCTCAGGGATAAGTGCTTTATGTTACTATTCCTAACACCTTACCTAACGCCATACCATCCACACCTGGAGACTGGGTGAGAGGTCACTAAGGGAATGAGAGGTAGGGACTGGGAAGGTAGTATATTCAGCTACCAGTGTCGCAACAACTTTTTAAAGATCTCCTTCGCCCCCAGAGTTTGTCCAGCTTTACGGAATATTACAGACATGTGATCTCAGCCTGTGTGTTTCTCAAGCCCAAGATTGTAACTACTGCCCGAGGGTTTATCTTATCTGCCCTCTTACTCTTTAAGAGAGAACCAAGACCCAGATTGCTTAAAACATATCCAAGCTGAGACTAGACCCAAGAATCTGTTCAGTGCCTTTTCCATAATCATCCCCAAGATGGCCTTTGGTTGGGCTCTGCCTGCAGTCCTGTTATCATGAACATGAGTTACACAAAGTAGGAGCTAATTGTTACCCTTCTCATAAATAACATTTGGTTCTTTGGGGTGGTGCAGGACTAATGCCTGAACTGGTACGTCCAACCAGCAGAGGGCAGTCGTGTGTGCACAAGGAAGTTTGCCCCACCCACCCGCTCGCTATATGTAACTAAATTTCAGAATTTTTGCCCTGGAGTCAGAGTCTGATTCTGATTCTTCCCAGAACCTTTAAAGCAATGATTCTTTAAACATTAAATGTTGTTCCCCTTGGGGGCGGGGGCTCTTGGCAATGTCATACATGAAGGAGGGGAGGGAGGATGCTCCTGGGATCTGGTGGGGGCTCTTGCAAACATCTTCAGTCCTCTGCCCGACTCCAGCCAAGAATGGTTGGGTCAGAAACCCCAATTTTGTGTTGAGAGTTGAGAAGTATTTCCTTGTAGGAAAGACATTTCCACAGCATGTCTAATAAAAACAAAGGGGTGAACAAAAAATGGCTTCAAAACAGATATTTAAAAATAAGTGACCTGGGCCAGAGAGATAGTACAGAGAGCCGGGCACTCATTTTGCATGTGGCTCACCCAGGTTCCCTCCTCGACACCCCGGATGATTCCCGGACTCTGCAGGTGTAATCCCTGAGTGTGCAGTCAGACTAAGCCCTGTGCACTGCCAGCTGTGGCCAAACCGCCCCCTCCCGTCCCTAAAGTAACTATGGGAAACCCCAGTTTTATCCCTGGCACTGCTGGCCCCTGGGCACTGCTGGATCAACTTCTAAGCACTGGGCAGAGAGTGGCCTTGAGCACCATAAGGTGTACACACCCCCGATCAAAACAGTAAGCAGCCCAGAGTAATTTATGGGTTCTGCTTTCTCGGGGGAATGTTGAGTTCGAAAAGCCCCTCTTGTCACTGTGCTGAGCTGGACAGGGGTGCTGGTGACCTTGAAGGATGCACGGGGCAGCCAGGAAGACGAACTTCCCCTGCCTCACCTCTGGGTCATGTCTACTCACCTTTCCCCTGGCCAGGCAGTCACCCAGCCTGTCCCACAGAAGACTTCTCCACCCCCGCACCAGATCTTGGGAAACTGCCATTTGTCCCTGGGATATGGGGGTCTGGCAGGAGGAGCAGGTGCCTCTTCAGACCTGCTCCTGCTACAGCCCCGGGCAATGGTGCTCAAGAACCCACTGGCCACCCCGGAGCATCTGTGCTGCGTGTCAGAATGCTTCTCCCCTAGAACTGGGAATCCTTTGCTGAAACACCTGCTTTGGCAGAAAACAAGCATTTTTCAGTGCTTCACCTGAAACAATGGTTGTATCCACGCCAGAATGAGCCCAGTGTTTGACAAAATATTCACTCCCATCTGTAAACCAACCAGGTTCCCTGGTACTCACAATGTGTCTCTTGTTCCAGAGAACAGAGAGTGTAAGGAGCTGAGGCCGGCCCAGTATGTGGGATCAGATTGCTGGGCAGCCGTCAGTCTCCCCACTTCCTTTGCACAGACCCTATTGTGAATGTCCAAAGAGACATCAATTATGAACATAAATAGATTTATAGTGGAGAAAGGAAATAGGAAGCTATCTTTTAAATGTTGTTCAAGTTGTAAGTCTCACTGAAGACCAAAGTACCCATCATTTTATGTCTAGTAGTTCATTTTAAATATGGAGATGGGGGGAGGCATCTCAAATTCAAATGCAACTGGGGCTTGAACTTACCCACTCCCCATTATATGGACTTGGATTGTAGCAAAGCAGGGTATGACCTCACAAAAATATTGTTGTGGCTGCCTTAGTGGACTCAACTGAGCATACTCTGGTGCTTCTGAGAGGTAATAATAATTATTATGCAGTGGTATGTCTATGGAACAGGCCATAAAGTTGTATATGTACATGTGTGTGCATTAATGTATTAATGTAAAGGGCTTAATATCTCTATGTAAATCATTACCAGCTAATCTTGCTCCACATTCTTTTCCAAAAGGAAATGAGTAAAACAAGTAAGGCAATTAAAGCTCCGAGAGACTGGGGCTGGCCGGGATGGAACTCAGCAGAGCACTTTCCTCTCAAGTATGTATGAGACCTGGGTAAGGTCCCCAGCACTTGATCTAATGCTGGGGATTAACAATAAAGAAAAACCCAAGAGAGGGGCTGGAGCGATAGCACAATGGGTAGGGCATTTGCCTTGCATGCGGCCGACCCGGGTTCGATCCCCAGCATCCCATATGGTCCCCTGAGCACCGCCAGGAGTAATTTCTGAGTGCAAAGCCAGGAGTAACCCCGTGCATCGCCGGGTGAGACCCCCCCCCAAAAAAAAACCCAGGAGACTGAATGGTTGGCTGCAGGCTCTCCAGGAACTGGGAAAGATGTTTCCTGAGGCCATAGACATCTTGAGAGGGGGCAACATGGGGATGGGACCCAGAGCCTCACACATGCAAGGCAGGTGCTCGGCCGCTGAGCCACCTCCCTGGAGACATTGTAAAGATGCGAGAAGAGGTGCTGGGGCGGTAGTACAGCGGGCAGGGCATTGCTTTGCACGCAAGCAGCCCAGGTTTGATCCCTGGCATCTCAGATGGTCCCCAAGCACCACCAGGAGTAATTACCGAGTGCACAGCCAGGAGCACCATCAGGTGTGCGCCTAAAACAAATAAGAAAACAACAATAAATGAAGTCTGGATTTCTGGTGAGGTAAGGGATATAAAAATAGTTCTAAAGGCTTTGTGCATTAGCAGTTCACTTGTCAAGGCAAATATTCTCCCTAAAGTTACCAGGAGCACTGAGATGTCGCAAAAGTTCCTCAACTCTTCCAAACTTCAGTCTTCAATTCTACAGAGGATGATAAGTCACTGTCACTGTCACTGATAGCTCATCAATTTGCTTGATCAGGCACCAGTAATGTCTCCATTGTGAGATTTGTTGTTACTGTTTTTGGCATATTGAATGCACCACGGGTAGCTTGCCAGGCTCTTCCGTGCAGGCAGGATACTCTTGGTAACTTGTCAGGCTCTCTGAGAGGGGTGGAGGAATCGAACCCGGGTCTGCCGCATGCAAGGCAAATGCCCTACCCGCTCTGCTATCACTCCAGCCCAGGGTGATGAGTATTTGAAAATATGCTTACTAGTCAGTTCCTGAAATGAGAAATTCTCTGACCTTATTTGTATACTAACCGTATGCAGGCAGGTTTGTGTTGCCACTATGAAGATCTGAAGCCATGGAGGCACTTCCAGGCACTTCCAGGAGCCGCCTGCTCCGTGCCCTGCACACAGCCATGGTGCCATCCCCTTGCTGGCAAGACTCTGGAGTAAAGCATATTTGTGGTTTCCACTTTAGGAACTGCCCAGGTTATCAAAGGCGGCCAAGTGGATTATCAGCCTCTCTCGGGAATTCGCTATATGTGGTGGTACCACCTACTCGGTCTCATCTGGACCAGCGAGTTCATCCTGGCATGCCAGCAACTGACTGTCGCTGGGGCAGTGGCCACTTGTTATTTCAACAGGTGGGTCAAGCTTGTTACTCCTTCGGGTGCCTACGGGCTTCATGTTCTGAGTCTCAGAAGATATTTTGGAGTTCCCAAGGCCTGAAAGATAGGAAGTCCAAAGGGCAAGGCCCTTGCTTTGTTGCTGTCTGATCCCCAGCAGCAGATATGGCCCTTGAGCTTTGCCAGAAGTGATCCCTGAGCATAGAGCCAGGAATAAGCCCCCAAAACAACCTTGTGGAAAGGTATATGTTGGAATTTTGATGTGACCTTTTAAAAGGAGTTGGCAAGAGTAAAAGACTAACTTAAACATTGAGCAGGATGCTCATTCGGAGGTGAAAAGAAACATCTTCTAGCTGCAGTCTGTCACAGTTCCAACTCTTTTTCTTTGAGTAAGAAAATTCAGAAAGAAACCAAACAGAGAAATTAATCATATTGCTTAGAGCCGAAAGGTATCTGAAAGGAAGGGCTGCTTCTATAAATATTCATTCTTACCAAGTTCACACTCTAAAGAGTTGTTGTTCTGCTTGAAACACACTTCAATAAGTTCTGTGAAGTTCAATAATCTTATGTGAAATGACAAAAATGTTTGCCTAGAAAATAATTATAAGGGCCAGAGAGATAGTATAGGTATTGAAGCACTTGCCTTGCATGCAGCCAACCTTGGTTTGACCCTCAGAACCACATATGAACCCCTAAAGACCACTGAATGAGGTTAAAAGAAAAGAATTATAAACCTTACGGGAATTGTATGTAACTATAAAATAAGAGTATTCCTACAGTTACATACTAGTGAGTTAATTACTTGCTTCTGCGTTCATCATGATACTTAGGTGTTACCTTATCAGAATAATTGAGGGTGGACACACACACACACACACACACACACACACACACATTTACCTCTTTTGTGTGTGTGCTTCTCCTCAGGGCAATGATTAAACCACAGGCAAGAAGAGCTGTCTCAGGACAATGACAGGGTTAGACCCCAACCTGGAAGTTTGTTCTGAATAAGGCTGGTCTTCCTCTAATCTCTCAGACCAAATGAGTAGATAAAAAGGAGTGTCTGTGGGGTAAGAAAGTCAACCAGGCATGATTCATACCATGGAGCAGTTCCCTCCTGATGATAAAGAGCACCGTGGGCTTTAATAGGGTAGTGCTGTTGGGCACCCCCATCATTAGGGACTAAAGGCTGCACATGGGCTGTAATCTCTGGCACTGGGACCCCCCGCTGAGCAGCTACAGAGGCAGGCCGAGTGTGCTGCTTTATCTTGGTGGGGGTGGAGGGTGGCGGGGTGCAGCCAGGCAACTTGTGTTATCTTAGGCTCACATACAAAAGCACTTGGTTTGTGAGCTCTTAGGTTTAGGCTACCCCAGTGAAGCAGATGTGTCTCCCATTTTCTGCCCCCCTTTGTTGATCCCCATCTCAAATCATAAAGGAATGAAAAAGAATGACCTGGCGACAGGATGAAACAGAAGCAGTGAAACATCAACCAAATATTGGGAATTGAAGAGAGGATGTTTAGAGAGTGACTCTGAGCAGGCTGGAGAGAGAGAGAAAAAAACCTGTCTGTGTGAGTCAGCTGGGAGAGGAGGTAAAAAATATGACCCAAACTGGAGTCACAACCACCTGGGGTGGCCCAGGATAGTAAGCACTTCTGAAGATTATTAAAAGTTTTCCTGAGGGGCAGACAGGAGCTTGCACTCTGGAGGGGTCGACTAGGGAGGGTCTGAACTCAGAGTGTCTGTGGCAGCTAAAACTGGAGATCAGATTCTGTGCACAAAGAAGGTGTAGTTGGAAGTAAGCAGGAGCCTAAATACTGAGCACTGAGGACCCACCTCGTGATACCACCAAGCCACACACACTGCTCAGTTCCCTAGATGTTGACACCCAGGGTGATGTCGCTTTCCCTAGAGACCAGACATTCTTCTGGGATAAACCATCTAAGTAAAGACCTGCATGGGCTGGAGTGATGTACACTGGGTAGTGTGTTTGCCTCACACACAGGGACACAGGTTTATTCCCCACCATTCATATGGTTCCCTGAGTCCGCCAGGAATGACCTTTAAGTACAGAGCCAGAAGTAAGCCCTTAGCACCTCTGGGTGGGGCCCCCAAACAAACAAGAGACCTACACAGAGTGTCATACAGGGGTTCTCAAAGAAATGGAATGATTCCTAGATTCTGACCCAAACAAAAAGCAATGTCCTTATTCAGAGCTTCCAGTGCACTTCTTAGTGCTTCCTATTTGAATATGACTGGGAACCTAGTTATTATTAAATATCTCTAGTGACATAAATAAAGTAAAATGAACAAAAATAAGCAAAAGGGATTTAGGGAGAATAAAATCAATGCAGGTAGCAAAAGAAAACTTTTTAAAAAAGCCCTGAAATATCTTCAGAGATAACAAAAGGTATTCATAAAATATGAATGTGAAAAGGGGAATAGTGAGAAAAGAAGAAAGTCTTCATAATTAAAAATATATCGCAAATTTAAAAACTCCATGTTGAGAGTTAAAATTAGAAACTTGAAAAACTCCCTCAGAAAGTTGAGCAAAGACACTGAGAGGCAGAAAAGAGAAGACTAAATTCAGGGGATCAATTTAAGAAACCCAACATCTTACAAGTTTCAAAAATAGAGAATGTGGGAAGAGAGAGATTTACCAGAGCTGGAGGACATGGACTTAGAAGAAAAATCTCAGAAGCTTTTCACGGGAAAAATAGACGAGGAGCAGAGAATCAAACACTAGTTTCTGATCCAAATCCCAGTAGCAGCCCTGAACCAAGATAGCAAAGCTGTCCGAATTCTAAGAAGCCATCATTTCAAACCTCAAATTCTCTACCTAGTAATACGCACTATCATTCAAAGGTAGAAGACAACAAAGTCATGCTCAAGCACGCAGTATTCCGAAAGATTTCCCTCCCCACATCCTTTCTTACATGAAATGAATGAGTAAGCTCGGGAGAAAACTGTGAGCTTTAGAAAGTGGATTTCTACACAGAAAAGAAGGGAAGGGAATTTCCAGGATGGTAGCTGAGCAGCAGTGGAGAGAACGTTTCGTCTGTGGTGAATCCAAAAGGCAGATGTCAACTTGTGCAGAAAAGATTGACACTTTGGTGGATATTTGGTGAAGCCCCTGGGAAATCAAATGCAAATATGACACAAATATACACTTAGCTAAAATCCAAAAGCCGTACAGGAGAAAAAAATATAAGAAGAACATACTGTTGGCTCTTCCATGACTGTTATTTATGTACTGATAGTATAAACACTCAGCATTAGCTCAAAATTACTCAGAGGTGAAAAGTTGAAAACTTTCCCCCTAGTTTTAGGAGCAGGACAAGAGTGCTTACTCTAACCGCTTGTATCTAATGCAGGACTAGAAGTTCTAGCCAATGAAATCAAGCAAGAAAAAAAGTTAACCAAATCAAAAGGGGGAAATGGTCTTTGTTTGCAGGTACTAAGTCTGGTGATATCACTGTATCACTGTCATCCTGTTGATTATTGATTTGCTCAAGTGGGTGCCAGTAATGTCTCCATTCATCCTAGCCCTGAGATTTTAGCAGCCTCTCTTTACTTGTTCTTCCCAGTGGTGCCACTTGAAGACTCTTTCAGGATCAGGGGAACAAGACCCATCATTGTTACTGTATTTGGCATATCGAATACACCACGGAGAGCTTGCCAGATGCAAAGTCTGTGGTATATAGAGAAAATCATAAAGATTCTGGGAAATAAAAAAACTGTTAGAAGTAATCACTGTACTCAGTAAAGTTGAAGAATACAAAATCAATATGAGAAAGTGGTTGTGTATCTTTAAGTCAATAACAATAGTGCAGAGTGTGGGGATAAGAAAAAAATTCTAGTCACAGAATCATGGAAAACAATAAAAAACTTAGGAGTAAAATCTGCTTGTTGGGGACCACACTTCACATGCTCATGGCTGCTTCCTGCTCAGTACGTGGGTGTTGCTATTGCAATGTTCAGAATCTAATCTAAGACTTCTACATGTACCTTAGCCCTAAGAACTGTCTCCCCAACCCTTAGGAATAGCTTGAATGCAGCATGTAAAAAGACCTCTATGCTGAAAATTATAAAACTTTGATTAAATACATTTAAGAAGACACAAATAAATGGGAACATTTTTCATGTTCATGGATCAAAAGAATGAATATTATTAAGATGCCCCTAACCAAAGCCATCTGTAGAGTTATTACAATTCACATAAAAGTTCCAATTAAATGTTTGACAGAAATATTTAAAAATCCTAAAATTTACGTAGAATTACAAAATAGCCACAAATGCTGAGAAAGAATAATAGGATTGGAGACACCAAACTTTGCAATTTCACACTTCTGCTACTTGTAAGTAGTATAAGTACTTATACTACTTTTCACTTATACTATAGTGATCCAAATAGTATGGCACTGCGTTAAAAATAGATACATGGAAAAAGCACAACACAGAGCCCAGATATAAACCCTGATGAATAAGACTAAAGAAATATTTTACACAGGATACCAAGAATACTCAATGGACAAAGGGTAGTTTCTTCAACAAATGATTGCTCCAGTGACTAATAAATGATGCTGAGAAATATAGATAATATGTAGAAGAATAAAATTATAACCCTATTTTGCACAACTCAAAAGTTAATTCAAAATGGATTAGAGACTTAGACATAAAAACTAAAACTGTAAAACTCTTTGACATAGTTTTTTATTATGATTTTGTTCAAATGACAAATGAAATATTGTGAGACTACATCAAACTAAAAGAAGCTCTTGTTTATTCAAAGGAACAAAAACAAAATAAAAAAATCAGTCTATGAAATGGAAGAAAATATTTTCAAATATGATATTTAATAAGGGGTTAATACAAAAACATCTAAAGAATGTATGTAACTCAAAAAGTTTTTCCAAAGAAGACATACACATGGTCAACAGGTTTGTAAAAAGGTGTTTGATATCATGAATCATCAAGGCAATGCAAATTAAAAACACAGAAGAGATAGTCTCACTCCTGTAAGGAGGACTTGTATCAAAATGACAAGAGATTGTATTAGGAAGGATGTTGGATGTTAGTGGGAACAGAAATTGGGAAGAAACTCTTATACACTGTTATGAGAATATAAATTGACACCGTGGAAGACAGTCTAACATTATGGAGGCTTCTCAAAAAAATTTAAGTCATAAATAACATGATCCTGTAATCCTATTTCTGGGTCTATAACAAAAAAAGGCAAATAAAATTAAAGGAAGAATCCAAAATTTCAAAGAGATATCTACATTCTCATATTTATTGCAACATTGTTCTTAATAGTCAAGATATGAAAATAACCCAAGTATCTCTCAATGGGTAAAGCTGTGATATATATAAAACATATATACATATATACCATAGTGGAATATTTTCAGCCCGGAGATGGGAATTTTGCCATCTAGAATAACATGAATGAAACTTGAGGGTGTAATGGGAAGTAAAATGTCAGAGAAAGACAAATACTGTCTGACATCATTTATGCATAGAATCTTTAAAATATTGGATCATTGAAACAGTAGAGCAGACAAGAGATTGGGGAAATGAGAAAATATTTTTAAAGGGTATGAACTTCCAGTTAGCTTGTTCCTGTAAGTTCTGAGGATCTAAGATACAGTATAGTCTTTATGATTAATAAGATCATCAACTATATTATTATAGTATTATTAATATCATTGATGTTAATAGTTGTGTGCTATTAATATTATTATTACTAATAGTATTATCAATATATTATATATTGGGATGGTATTATTTTAAACACATATTTAATATAATAATAATATATACTATAATAACAATCAAGTGTATAATAATATATACTGGAAAGTTGCTAAGAGAGTAGATCTTAAATGTTCTCACCGCACACACACGTGCATGCACACACACACACACACACACACACACACACAAGGTGGTGATTATGTGATGTGACAGAAGTGTTAGCTGATGTCATGTGGTGAGCATTTAGCAAGTGTATAACTTTAACAAGATAACTTGCAAACACACAGTGTTTTATATCAATGGATTCTGAATGATATTTTTTTTAAATGAGTTCAAACTTCAAGGGCTGGAGAGCTAGTATAGTGTGTCAGGGGCTTGCTTTGCACATGGCCAACGAGGTTTGATCCTCAACACCGCATACCTGAGCCCCACCAGGAGTGAACCCTGAGCACAAAACCTGGAGGAAACCCTAAACACTGCTGGTGTAGCCCCAGAGTCAAAATAAGGGGGAAAAAACACTTTAGTCTTGTTATATTGAGAAGGGAAGAAGGAAAATGAGTATGTTAGAAATTTAGCTCGTAAGAGACTAAACCTGCATTGTCTACACTGGAAAACCAGTGGACAATAGTTAGGGCCATAAAGTCAAGCAATAGCAGCAAGATCATATGGTTTAGAAGTTCAGAGATTTAGTCCAGAAGAACAGCTAAAGTATTATGTATCTCTAGAGAGAGAAAAGTAAGGCTAGGGAAGAAAACTTTCCTGTAGCAGTACTGTTAGGCTTTTAAAGACATTTTACATATTTCTTTGATTTAAAAAAATAAACTAACTGAAAAATAGAATACATGGTGATTTATTTTTAGCACTGCTGTTTCACTTATTAGAAATTCTCCTTTCCCTTTGACTTCCTGCCTAATTTTGAAATCTCAAGGCTTTTCATTATCTGCAAATTCACAGTTTAATCTCATGTTCCGGCCTGCACAGAAGGTAGAATATACCAAAGTATGTTCATCTTGGTGCTTTGTTTAAGCACGGAGGAAGCTGAGGAGTTCATTTGAAGTTTTTCAAATACCAGAGTCTGGGCAACTTCAAAAATTTCCCTTTCACAACAATTTGCTTCAAGAGAACAATCCACCGAGAGCCTTAAAAAGGCAACTGGGGGTGGGGGGGGGGGGCTGGAGCAATAGCACAGCGGGTAGGGTGTTTGCCTTGCACGTGGCCAACCCGGGTTCGAATTCCAGCATTCCATATGGTTCCCTAAGCACTGCCAGGAGTAATTCCTGAGTGTAGAGCCAGAAATAAACCCTGTGCATCACCAGGTGTGACCCAAAAAGCAAAAAAGTAAAAAAAAAAAAAAAGGCAACTGGGGGCGTGATGGGAAGGAGCTAGAGCCGTAACCTTGGAGATGAGGCACTGGAGGCATGATGTCATCGGCTTTCTCATGCTCACAGAGATGGTTTCCAGCTGCTGGATTCACTGAGGATTCACTGACAAGGAAGCAGATTCAAAGCTGAGTCTGAGAAACTGAGGTGGGAGGCAGATGAATTTCCTAACCCTGGAGGGAGTTGCTGAGGACAGCCGAAGAGGCAATCTCCTTTTCTGTATGGGGAAGGAGAACCTTACAGCGTCTTCCAAGTGTGCTCACCCCATCTTGTGGTCATTTTTCAGGGAGAGCAGTCAGGGATGCACAGCTCTGGCAGGAGCACAGGGAGCTTCTCGGCTGGGGACCAGGTGTATGCTGGAGCCCTTCCAGCCTGTGGAACCCAGTCCTTCCCCAGCAGTCTCAGTACAAAATTAATTTTCCTAGCTGTTCAAAAAATCCTTAATGATGGGCTCTTGTGGAGAGCTAAGTGGCTCGGAGCACCTGCACTGCAAGTGGAAACCCGCTAGTTTCGTTCCTGTGCCGCTGTCTGCAGCCCAGCCAGCTCCTGGCAGCTCTGTGCTACACTGCAGACAAGAGAGTGAGGTAACACGGCAACGAAAGGGGGTCCACAGCCTGCCAACGGTGCAGCTAGGATGTGTGCAACCCTAGAGGGAGCATGTGTGTGAACCTCAAAGCCAGGCCAGGGGATCTCTTCGTCATCACAACTACAACCAGAAGGAGGAATTTTATTTTATTTTATTTTATTTTTGCTTTTTGGGTCACACCTGACAATGCACAGGGGTTACTCCTGGCTTTGCACTCAGGAATTACTCCAGGATGTGTTCAGGGGACCATATGAGATGCTGGGAATCGAACCTGGGTCGGCCGCATGCAAGGCAAATGCCCTACCCGCTCCCAGAAGGAGGAATTTTTTTAAATAAAGCTTAGGGCTTGGAGACAGAGTTCAGTGAGCTGAGTTCAGGCTTTGCCCAGGCAAGGGCTGGAGAGGGATGCCAGGTTCAGGTCACTGGCATAGCAGGTCCCTTGCACTGGGAGTGAGCACAGGAACACAAAACTGTGAGTAGTCCCCCCGCCCCTGAACACTGGCAGGTGCTGCTCCCCCAATCCAAAATAAAATAAAAATAAATGAAATTTAAATTGAAAAAAAGGGAGGCCAAAGTTCAGTAGTGGAGAGTATGTGGGGGATCTGGGTTTCATCCCCAGAACCACAGTAAGGGGGATGGATCGTTTTAAAAATGGACAATAAAGTCAATTCTTCGTGAGTTATGAGATGGATGCAGTTAGAAAACATTTCTCCTGGTCCCGGAGTTCCTTGCCTAGACTCATGTTCTGAGTCCATGGACCAGCAGGCACCATGACCTAAGGGGGCTCCAGGACTTAAGTGGGTGGGATCTAGGTGCTGTTTCTAGAAGCTGAATTTGAGATGGTATTCTGGAACTTATTCCAGAGCCCGAAGCCAGGCCTCATTATTATCATTATCATTATTATTATTATTATTATTATAGGGATGGAGCGATAGCACAGTGGTAGGGCATTCACCTTGCACGTGGCCAACCCATGTTTGATTCCTCCGCCCCTCTCGGAGAGCCCGGCAAGCTACCGAGAGTATCGCGCCCGCACAGCAGAGCCTGGCAAGCTCCCCGTGGCATATTTGAGATGCCAAATAGAGTAACAATAAGTCTCACAATGAGAGACATTACTGGTGCCTGCTTGAGCAAATCGATGAGCAATGGGATTGTTATTATTATTATTATTATTATTATTATTTTTACTATCTGGAGTCAGGGTCCTCCTTCAGATGCCCTGGGGACCACTCTGTGATACTCAATCAGGGGTGCTGTTGGTTCAGTGCCCAACCTGAGGATGAGTACCCCTTGAGCTCAGTCATGCCAAGGATCCATCAGAGCTGCCCCTGGCAATGCTTGGGCGACCCCCTGGTGCTGGGGATTCAACCACGCCCCGCCTGCCCTGCCCCAGCGTTGGAGTCTGGAGCCTTTAGCCCTCACCAGTCTAAAAGGTGGGGAAGTCAGGCTTGGGCGGTGCGTGCTGCAGTTGTGCACCCAGAGTCCTGATCTTCGTCCCTTGCCTTCACCTACAGAATCAGGGTGGAAGGTGCTTAGCCTACCTAGGAACAGGCGAGAAAGCCTGGAAGCCCAGTACCCCCCACCCCCAAGAAGCTCATCGCTGAGTTGCTCAATCGCCCAGGATTGCAGGACTGTGCCTGAGGCCAGCTGTCTAAAAAGAGGTTCTGAGATAAAGGTGAAGCTTAGCAGGTGTCATCAGAGCCTCTTCCGAAGGCAGGTTTTGCTGTTTGTGAGGATGATAGCATACAGGAAGGACCAAGAAAGACAGGCTGATTACCTCTGAAATGGGAAAAAAAATATCAAGGAATTGGGGAGGAGGCGGTGCCTGGGGTGTTCATAGACACATTGCTAATTTAATGTTTCATTAAGGGTGTTTCCTAGTTTCTAGGGCAAGTCCTGAGTGACCCTGAGTCTCAAGCTCTTCTTCCTAAGTTGTCTCTCTGGTGATGGGATGAGCAGGTGTCTGGAAACTACACCTTCCTTCCAGAAAGTTCTGGAGAGCCAGGCTAGAGAAGATGGAAGTTTGCCTGAAATAGTTAATTCTATTCTGGTGGAGGAAAAAAGCTTCTGCCTCACCCCAAACTTCGATACCTGCAAGACCAGCCCTCCCCAAAGCCTCTGTTCTCAGTTGACTATGAATCATCTGTCGTCCAGCAGATCGGAAGCCCTGCCTGCACCTCCCGCCTCCTCATGAGCACCACAAGGAGTTCTAAGGCACATAAATCTCCTAAATGGAAAAATAAACATTTTTCCTTTAAAAAAATAATAAAGAAAAAAATGTGTCAGATTTTCCTGGCCTGCTCTATGCTTCTATTTATCAGATCAAAATGAATTCATATCAGCAATAGTTTCCCTGGTATTTCCTATTTTCAGTTATACTGAGTTGAAATATGGGTTGTCCTTTTTGTGTGTGTGTGTGTGGGGGGGGGTCATTGGGTTGCAGTGATTCTGCTCCCAATATTGCTTTTGCATTCCCTTTTTTTCGTTTTCTCTTTTTCTTCCCGGATGATTTAAGTAACAGAAAATAGAGCTGTTGCCAACTCTCCAAACCTTTCTGGCTGCGTTCTTTTTCTCCCTCAAAAACCTAGGCTTTTGTCAAATCCTGGATTCACAGTGACTTACTAGCAACCAGCACAAGTTTTAGAACCATCCACTGTGAAAAAACTATGCTCCACTTGGATCCTGGGGGAGCTGCTTCTCGGAAAGGGCCTTGTTTCCTAGAACTGGCACCGGCGGAGAGTCAGAGGGTCAGCTGGTGGGGGAGGGAGGCAGCCACAGCTTACCGCCTTTGTTTTATCTCTTAGGTCTGGGGGTGAAGGAAGGCTGTGTCCATCCTGTTATTTTTCAATTCTTCCCCACCCCTCCAACCCCGGCGCATGAAATGGGCTTGTGCATTCTTGGGAGCCACGTCATGACAAGCCCCGTAAATGATTCACCCTGCAGTTCCTTTTGAAGAGGTGGAAATCAGCTGGTTTCAGGAGTCTGGGGTCAGAATGGCCTTCACTGGCAGCTGAGCTCATTGTGGCCACAGACCCAGATCATGTGACTAGATGGCGATTTTCATCACCAGCCAAGGCTGGCAACATTTATGTGTGTGCTTGTGTCCATTCAGAGGGTATTACCTAATTAAACCTCCAAAAATGTTAATGATATTGAGAGACAGCATAAAGAATTCAAGGAGGGAGGAGATATTGCAAAGAGGGAGTTTTACATCCTCAGTAGCACTGTCATCCCGTTATTCATTGATTTGCTCAAGCGGACACCAGTAACAACTCCATTACGAGACTTGTTGTTACAGTTTTTGGCATATCAAATATGCCACAGGGAGCTTGCCAGGCTCTGCCGTGTGGGCGGGATACTCTCAGTAGCTTGCTAGGCTCTCTAGAGGGATGGAGGAATCGAACCCGGGTCTGCCGTGTGCAAGGCAAATGCCCTACCCCTGTGCTATCGCTCCACCCTAAATAAAGTAATAACTTTAAATTTAATTTCTTTGAATCCTCAGTATTTAAAGAAAACCTTTTTTTCTGTAGTCTTTGGTGGACATATTTAGTGCCATCAAAAGGAACTATCTTGGTCCAAAACATAGTTTAAACTGAACTATCAAAGAAGAGACATTTTTGGCCAATTTTTGCTTATCATATGACTGTAAATAGTTTATTAAAATTAGTACCTTAAAATATTATCTCTTTTTTTGTTTGTTTGTTTCCAGGAATAAAAATGACCCTCCTGATCACCCAATTCTTTCCTCTCTCTCCATTCTCTGCTGCTACCATCAAGGAACGGTGGCAAAAGGGTCATTTTTAATCACTGTGGTGAGGATTCCAAGGATCGTTCTCCTGCACCTTTACAACTTTCTGAAGAGGAAGGTAAGGCAACAGCCCCATGCACCACGCAGTCAATGTGTGACTTGCAGAAAGAGTTAATTATTGGAACTATAGCAGGTTCTGGGCAGGAATGTGACCCATGACAATGTCCATTCAAAAGCTCCTCCAGCCCCTGCTCCTCACCTCCACCCCCACTCCATGCTGTTTCTTGGGTTTTCTTCAAGACCCTGGTGAGGTGAGCTGGAGAAGCAGTAGTATGTTAGTTTTCCTCCTTGTTGTAATCCTGAATAAATGGAAGGTATTGTTCAAGAAGAAATTCAAACAAGATTTCAAAGACATTTATCTTGCTTTTATTAAAAGGAAATATACAGGAAGAGAGAAATATTAGTCCTTGTTTCTGCTTTAATGCATGCTCCATCTTAGGTATCTCCTAGAGGACTGAATTAAGTGTGAAATTAGGGGGGTGGGGTATTTATGCATGTGTGTCCGAGAGAGAGTGTGCGTGTGTGTGCAAATGCGCACTGGCATTTGTACACATGCACAATTGTGAGTAAAAACTGGGCAAGCTGACCTAAATCTCAGTTCAAAAGACAGAGAACTGTAGGGCTTTTGTGTCCAGAGCTTTTTCTTCTCGCTGGTTCTTATTTTCATGCACATTTGGTTATGAATGCCAGTGGAAACCAGAAGACCAGGAAAACAGCTGTTCTCATGGTATTTCTGGCCTGCCAGACAAGGGGAGGCTGGACTTGACCCAATTTTTCTGTTCTCACACAATCTTCATTGCCTCCCCCCACCTCTGTGTTGGTGCCTTAGTAAGAGTTTTACAAACTTACCTGATGCCAACCTTTTGAATCTATTTGTTCCTAGTAAATTTGACACATGAATTCATAATGTTATTTGGAGCCCAGGGTTTGTTTTGTTTTCTTTGAAGATGAAATCTGAATTGTTTTCAAGTTCATGGTCCAGATGTAAGAGTCAAATATCAATTAGGAACAATGGATGAATTTGGCATAAAATGATCTAGCTTGCTTATCTGGAAATGCAGACGAAGCAACTGCCCTGATCATAGCATATTTTCTTATATTTCAATCGAAACATTACTTTCCTGCATTTTGGTGACTTAAAGACTCAGAGAGGGATTTTACCTCTTGGTCAAGTCTAGTTACTCTGGTTTCTATAGTTTGAATTGGCACTGCCATCCTAGGAAACTTAGAGAAATAGTTCTTAGGGGGGAAATATGTGAGTGTAATTAGTAATGATAATTATAAATTAATAAGCACTAGGGGAGCTGGCTATCTCTCCTAGGGCTGGGCTCTTAGACTCTGGGAGAATCACCTTTCATAAACCTAAAAGAAAACTCACAGGATCCATGTCCTGGCTTAGCTCCGTGGAAGATTTATCACTTTTCAAATCCCCTAAGTACCAAGGGGCCAAACTCCCTTTTAGTGAAGAAAGACAGTGTTAGAGAAATGTGTCTTTCTTGGGTTTAAAAAGATCCTTTTTCTTTTAAATGGTCTTCCTCAGCAGCCTTACAACTCTACCCAGTGTCTACAATTTAAACATTTCACAGTCACCCTGTGATCTTTCCTACATTAAATGGCTCATTCACAACTGCAGCGAGGCTGAAAAGCTTCCAGATCAAGTTGCATCCAATTGAATTAACACTGGGACAAGAAAATGTCCATATAAGGCTGTGTTATTCTTGGGGTCCTGATAGAGGACTATTTCTTCTCAGGAATTTTTTTTTAAAACTCTGGACAGTAGGCAAGATGAGTTTGTTCGGTCACCCTCCCTAAAACTTTATTAAATTATCACTCAAGCAATATCCAAGTTCAAGTATATTTCCAAGGACTAATTTACCCTGAAATTCTCACTGTAGGATTTACTGCCAAAAAACATTCAATGTGATCCTTCTTTTTTAATGTGGCACAACCAGCATCTACAATTTATTCCTTGTTTTATTGCCTCTGGGAAGTGATTTTTCAAATATAAACTTTAGTTTGAAAGAATAAAGTTTATAATAAAAGACAAAGGAACAGATGAAGTGAGACTCTAGTAAAACCAGAAGGTCTAGTTCACCTTTCCTAATAAACACAGATGAGACCGTTTCCCTTTTATTAAGACTGGCAGCAGCCTTAGGAGTAAGACCATGAGAGAAACTTTGCTCATAGAAATAAAAATGGTGATAGGAGAGTAGCCTGGAAAGTATAACTTGCCCCAAAACCAGAGCAATGCTTCCCCAGGGGTCAGCTCTCCGAGTCAAAACTGTGTCTGCAGACATTCCCTGATCGCATCTTTCCTTTGCTGTTTCTAATTCTGTTCCTTCGGTTTTGAACTTAATCCCAGCAGCACAGTGCACTGTCAAAATACATGTTCAGATGCTGCTTCTGCTGTTCCTGGTGTCTTGACAAATGTCTGGGCCATCTCAACCAGGTATGTCTCTACCATATGCCACAGGAACCCACGGAGAGACCCAGTGGGGCTTTGTCTCTTAGCTCAGAGATGGACAGTTTTTCTGGAAAAGGCCAGAAAGTGCTAATGTTTTGGACTCTGGGGCCTTTACTGTCTGGGTTGCAACTCCTCATATAGCCATGGTCAATCAGAAAATAACTGCGGACAAATGACAAATGATTGACGTGGCTGTGTTCTTGTACAACTTTATCTACAAACATTGAAGTTTGAATTTTGTAGGTTTTTCATGAGCCAAGAAGACTTATTTTTAATTTTTTTTTCCAACTGTAGTAGTCTCCCTCTAATCCCAGAAAATACATTCCAAAACCCCCAGGGGAGGTATTGAGTCCTATGGAGGCTGTGTTTATTGACAGACCTTTGATGGTTGACTATATGTTAGGCCCAGTCAGAGAATAAAAATGATACTAATAAGAGAGCAAAACAATTATAACAATTTATTTCATAAAATATATGTCCATGTAATCGCTTTCAAAACATCTTACTGTCCAGACTATTTTCCAATAGAAACTGGCTGTAAGTAACTGAAACCAAGGAACGAGAAACCACAGGAAAGGGAGGAGGGGAAATGCATCCACCGGATTTTGAAAATGTGAACATTGTTTGGAGCCACAGCCAGAGAAAACAGACTGATTTCACTGCAGGGCTGCAGCTCACAACTCCTACCTGAGCGTGTGTGAGGCCCCTGGGTTCAACCTCAGGACAAAGAATTAAAAAATAAAAAAGCAAGAGGTACAGGGGCTGGAGCAATAGAACAGCAGGTAGGGTGCTTGTCTTGCATGCAGCCAACCTGAGTTCGATCCCCGGCATCCCGTATGGTCCCCTGAGCACCGCCAGGAGTGATTCCTGAGTGCAAAGCCAGGAGTAACCTCTGAGCATCACCGGATATGACCCAAAAGGGAAAAAAAGTAAGAGTTACAAACCTGTAGTTTACAGAACCTTAACTAATTAAAGCCATTCTTCAAATTCTGGGGAGGACTAATTTACAAAGTAAACTATTCTAGGTTACGGTCTAACAATAAGCATAGTCTCTATAGGACTGAATTTTGGAATGTACTTTCCCTGGGATAAGAGGAAGACTTATGGGTCAAAAAAAAGAATTTCATGGCTCATTTTAAATTCTGGGTGGGGAATGATGCATTTCTCTTTGGGAAATAAAAGAGAGAGAGAGGCTTTAGAAAGCCCAGGATCAGAACACATATCAACTGAGAGTTAATTTTCAATGTCTTCTCCAAGAACTATAATTTTCCTGAAAGGGGAAAAGAATTACCTCCTTAATTTTGATATATTTCACCAGTTTTCCCTTTCTAGCTATAAATATTCCCTTTACAAATAAGGACAAAAAAATTATATACTATGACTGCTTGAATTCCAGGGGTTTCTGGACCCTTAGGTCTTTCGATGGAAATCTAAATACATGTTCAGATGGAAATCTAAATATATGTTTTATTTTTCTGGCAGTAATTTAGGAAATTTTAATAACCCCTAGTCAAATTTACACAAAGGGGTATTTTGATAACTCAGTAGACTGTTTCACAATTTAAATCTCCACAGAAATCTCATAGTACTTAGAAAAGTACTTCTTATTACCATTATCACTAGAAATCAATGTACTGTTATAAGTAAAGGGATTAATTAGACCATCCATGTTTAATGTCTGGTAACTGAAATTAAGAACAGCTTTCATTGTTCAGGGGATTGTGTGGTTTTCTCATAGTGAAACTCTGCTTTTAAGGATTACAGGAAGGATCTTGGCATACATTTTAGGGTTTAGTTAGTGTTTGTTAGGATCACTTTTAGCCAGAGTGTATAAAATACAGCAATATCCAACAGCACCATTCAGTGGTGGGTGATCTAGTATGTCTAGCCGAAACTTTAGACTGTTTGGCAACTGGTTGCTGGCCTTGTTCTTCCAAGATTCATGTGCACTATGTGCGGCCTACTCCCCCAAAGTATTGGGCTGCTTTACAACACATGTTATCAAAACTATGGATCCATGGGGCTGGAGTGATAGTACAGCAGGTAGGGTGTCTGCCTTGCACACAGACGACCCGGGTTCAATTCCCAGCATCCCATATGGTCCCCTGAGCACCGACAGGAGTAATTCCTGAGTGCAAAGCTAGGTGTGACCCAAAGAGCAAAAACAAAACAAAACAAAAAAAAACCTAGATCCATAAAAGTCATGACTGAATGCCAGAAAGCATGTGCTCCTTCACTTGCTTCACTTGGAATTACATTGACTTGGGATCTTTCTATGCCTCTCTTTGCTCCTCATTTTCAGTTTCCACAGAAGTGGAGTTCTTTTCTTTGGTTCCTTGTGGTTCTTGTGGGGACCTTCACTTTTGGAGTGGAAAGGCATGGGAGAGGAGAGGAAAGGTGAGCTCAGGATGCAGATCCCCCCCAACACACACACACACACACACACACACACACACACACACACACACACACACACACACACACACACACACCTCCTCTCCTCTCCCTTCCTGCACAGCAGCTCCACTACTGGCTGCTGTAGGAGCTGGGGCTCCACAATGCCGTCATCGTTGGACTCAGCTACTCAGACACCGGAAACCCAGCAGCTCCCACTGTGTTCACCTCAGTTTGCTCTGCCCTGAAAGCTGAAGGCACCCAGTTTCTGCTTCCCAAACTGTCAGCCCCTTAGAGTCACTGGAGACGAAGAATATTGTCAAGAACAAAAGCTGCACTTCTGTCAACTGTGTTTCAATCAGCTCTCTAATATTGGGGAACCTCGTGGCAGAGGGCAATAGCAGTGACCATCCTTACTCAAGAAAAGACTAAGACTGGACAAATACTCTGGAAAATGCTCTGTAAGGAAAAAGTGGTGGGAGTGGGGATTGCCCTTTGGATTTTGGTCTTGGCGCATGGGGTCTTGCCCTGACCCACCTGTCAGAGCTTCTTTACAGGTGGAGACTCATGCAGGAACAGGCCAATCTGGAGTAGATACTGCCCCAAGGTCGGAGCTTTGGAAGGCTGAGAAAGAAGTGGGAATTAGGAGGACTGGTCGGTTGTTAAAATCAACCACAGGTTGGGGGTGGAGGGCAGGTAAGATAGAGAAGGGAACAATATACCAATAAGACCTGGAAATGGTCACGTAGGACAAGAACTGAGTGTTAAAAATAGGTCAAGGGATTATTTCTGATAACCTTTCAGTATGTATTGCAAACCACAATGACCAAAGTGAGAGAGAAGAGAGAAAGAGAGAGAGGGGCAGAGAGAGAGAGAGAGAGAGAGAGAGAGAGAATAAAAGCACCTTTCATAGAGGCAGACCAAGGGGTAGGAGGTTGGGGGCAATAGGGCAATAGGAGGGAAACTGGGAGCACTGATGCTGGGAAATGTACACTGGCGGAGGGATGGGTGTTAAAACACTGTATGACTGAAACCTAATCATGAACAGCTTTTTACGGGTCTATCTCACAGTGATTTAATTTAAATAATGATACAAATAAATCAATAAAAATAAAGAGGTAGGAGAATGCAAAAGTCCATTAAATATTGAGTGTAAGGGAATGTTTGCCTCTGGCCGAAGTCTGCTGCAGGAGAGCAGAGGGAAGTGTGAGTGTCAGAATGCAGATGAACACGGTATTGTCAGGTCAGCAGCAGCACTGCGGCGCACTCAGCTGCCAGCAGGCCAAGGAAAGTGATTCAAAGTGAGAAATGGAAGTTAGATTCTTTCCCCTTTTGAAGAATTCCCTGGCACTGGAAGGAGAAACCAGGGGAAATTTCTCTGGAAATCGCATTAAGGGGAGCTGAGGCCTATTTTATCTTCCTTGATTTGTGTCGTCAGAGGTGGGAGGTGCCGAAAGAGAAAAATCCATTTGTAACAAATAGAACCTAGATGCTCTTTTCTTAAGAGCAAGGAGTTGTGGGTCTTTGCTCTTCCCTTGTAAGAGTCTAATCCATCTTCACTGGTCCAGGGAGGGAGTGGGTGGCAGTTATGTGTTTGAAATACCCAGCCTACAGCTGCATGGGGCAGGATTAAACCTCACCTGTTATCATTTCTCATTTTTTATCTCTACAACATAAATACCAAGTGTGTGTGTGTGTATTTGTGTGTGTTTATAATCTATATGACTTACGCATTTATTTATCCTGACAAGGATCTCTTTAGGCTCCCTGTGAAACATTTTGAACCTGGGTGTGATGGCATTACAGATTCTGTAGAAAGCAAAGCTAGGCCTTGGTAGAGCTGACAGGCTAGTTTGGAGATGGGAGAGACCTTATGAAACATGCATTTGTATGAAACATGTATATACACGGACAGAGAGCTATGTGCTTAAGTGCTGGGAGGAAGACTGCCTTATATGCAGGAAAAAAGGAGTTATAGGGAAGGGAGGTCATTTGACTTGGTAACACGAGGATGCAGTGTTGCTGGGTTCTGGGTTGGCTGTTCAGTTGAAGTTATTTTGTCATGATTAACATTTTACTCTGCTAATTATTTGGCCCTTCTTTATTTACTGTGGCCCTTCTACTGCAGTGCGTGTGTTGGGCAGGGGGTGGCAAGGGGGTAGGGGACGACTCCCAGTCAATGCTCCCAATCCACTTCAGCAGATCTTGGCTAACCAGGCCAGATGGTTGAATGCAAGGGCCCAAGAATACAGTATTGCTTGGGTTCTGCCATGCTAGGGATTACCTCAACCACATAGTGATGCTCAAGGATATTCATTCCACCAGGGTGGAACAAGGACTGATGCATCCTAACCCTGTACCACCTGTAATGTCCTCTGGCGCCTATTCATTATCCATATATCAGGCCTTTTCCCTTTGCATTTCCCATTGCTCTTCCCTTCAGTGCTTTGTTCCTCTGGCTGAAGTGAAGGGCTGTGCAGCCAGCTAGTTGGAGGACCCTTTGCATTCCCTCTCCAGCCAGGAGTTCAAGTAAAGGAGAGTCCCCTGAGGCACAGCCAGCAGGAGGGACTGCCTTTTGAGGGAAGGAATTTGGATGAATCCCTTCACCTGAAAGAGCTTCTGCAGAATGGAGCTGGGACCAAGGCTCCCAGGGTCTTCGTATCATTTACTGGCCTTTGTGTGATCCCTGATAGAGAGCAAGGACATGGAGAGCAAGGACATAAATCTGTGGTACAGAATTATGACACACAATGGGAGAAATGTTGGGCACAGGCATCCTAATGATGGGCCAAATGGTGCAAAGAACAGAGTTGTTTCTGCAGAGGGTCATGCCCAGTGGTGTTCAGGGGCTAGTCCAAGCGGGTGGGGTGGTGCTGGGGATGGAAGCGAGTCCTCTGGTATGCCAAGTATGCACACTATCCTTGGAGCTACTCCCCGAGCCTGGTGTCACACTTACCCCCAGTTAAGGACTAACTCTGGAATCACAGAGATCACAATGCTTTTGTTGCCCGGGGCTTGAGTCCCTGGAATTTTGCTGAATAACCTAGAAGTGAGGGTGGGCAAAGAAAGAAGAGCCATCATGTCCCCCATGTCACTGCTTTGTTACTATTTGTTTGTTTGGGGGGGGCACATCCAGCAGTGTGCAGGGCTCACTGCTGGTGATGCTCAGGGGAATACGAGGAGGCTCCAGGGCTCTGCTCCAGGTCGGCCACATGCAAGGCAGGTGCCCTACCTGCTATACTATCTCTCTGGCACTCCACACTGCTCCTGGGTAAGGATCATTTCCCAAGACCAAGGATCTGGGTCTGAGATCCTGGTAAAGGGTCAGTGACCACAGACACTCTTAACAGTGGACTGAGATAGTCAAAATTAATA
Organism: Sorex araneus; assembly: GCF_027595985.1. Classification (NCBI taxonomy): domain Eukaryota; kingdom Metazoa; phylum Chordata; class Mammalia; order Eulipotyphla; family Soricidae; genus Sorex; species Sorex araneus. The sequence continues at coordinate 70,880,777 of NC_073309.1, read as the reverse complement.
CCTTGCAAACCTGGCTTCAGCCATGGACTGTCACAAGGGACCCAGGAGCGACAGTCTCTGCAGTAGCACGCTCAGTAACTCCAGGGAAAGGACACCTGGAAGTCAAGCACATGCTTGGTGCATTAGGTTGACTGCCTGCTTTCCTTCGGCATCAACTTATCGGCACTACAGGACCCGTGCCCGGATCACTGCCTCTTGGCATTTGACCAAAAAGGTCCGCCACTCCCTGCCTTCCTGCTAAGGAAGACTGCAGGTTACAAAGGTCCTGGATAAACTTGTCAGACCTAGTGTAGAAAAACACTCGTTCCTACTTAGAAAATACACACATCTCTCCCTCTATCCTTCATGGCCCCTCCACCCCCAACCCATACTGCTTGCCAAGGCTTTCTTTTCACTGTACATAATGTTGGTCTTGTCTCTAAGCCTTTGTGGCAGGGTTGACTTTGGAATATTGCAGAGCCTTTACCAGCACCCCACCCCCATCCCTCACAGCTAGCTCCGTTTCATTGATTTTCTTTCTCGCATTATCAATAGCCAAGACTCTCGGTGACTTTTCCATGTCAGGTCTTGGTTCATCCCAAGCCAACTGGCACAGCTCCAGGGACTGGAGTTGCCTGTGCATCTTTGAAGGGTGGGGTGGAGATGGCTATTGGGAGATTTCTCTAACCAGATTATGAAAGTGATGGAAAGAATCTAAAGAGGGTGCTGAGGTCTCAATAGTTAAGCGGGTTTTCCATGAAAGCAGCCCCTGCCAGCCCGGGCCCCCGTACAGAGCTATTCCGGGACAACCAGATGATGCTGTGAGCCCCAAGACAGGCTGCCACGTCTGCATGTTTGAAAAAGAACTCACATGCGTGTCAGCACAATCGTTGGCATTAAGGCCTGTTTATAGATGCTGGTAATCCTGTGGCCCAGCTGTTTGCTGGCAAATGCCACTCCCAGGCTTTAGATAGAATGGAATTGAGACACCTATTTCTCAGAGGCCCCAGCCAGTCTGGGAAAAAGCTTCCTGCATTCTCTGCTTCCTGGGCCTGGCTCACAACGGGGTGCACTTAGGGATGAGGCATTAAGTGCTTTACTCTGAACAGCCACTCTGGAGCTCAGGTCCCACCTGCTGGGGGATTGCTCAAGAGGGTGAGGCCCCAAGCCCTCTTCTTCAGTAGCCCCTGCTTTGCGAGTAAGACCCAGAGAGCAGTTGTCATCTTACATTGTTCTCTGAAATCCTTCCTGACTTAGAGAAGCCTCAAAAGGGCTGTAATTAGCTCAGCCGGCTGGAGCACATGTCCAGTTCATGAGCACCGAGCCAGGAGGAGCCTCATGTATAGAAACTAAGCTATCCCCAATTAACAGCATGACACCTGACTCCTAGTTCATACACAAAAAATATTAGTTTCTCTTTCTTTCTTTCTTTCTTTCTTTCTTTCTTTCTTTCTTTCTTTCTTTCTTTCTTTCTTTCTTTCTTTCTTTCTTTCTTTCTTTTTGGTGGTGGGTAGAGAAGAAATTTCAGTTATTGTTGATCTAAGCATTCCTCCACTCTACTCTCACCAAGTCTATTTTGTGCCATGTTTCGGATAGCAAGAAAAAAAAAAAAAAACAACTCCCAGTGTTGTGGTATTTCAAGAGATCATGTTTTTACACTTTTAGTTTTGTGCCTGGCATGTAGAAACATGTACTCAGTAAGTGTAAGTTGTGTGTTATTGTTATCAGCATCCTGTTAGGTGTTCAAACTTCTGATTCTCTCCTATGGCGCTTAGCACAGTGCTGCATTCCTGGGACTAATCGTGGTGCCCACTCAGTTAGGGTAATATTAGCAATTACTGGAGATGGGTTGTCCAGACACATTTTTCTTCTCCCAACCCACCCTCAGCTAAACCGTTGCCTCCTGACTGACTGAAAGGGGTCAAATTCTGAAGAACAGCCCTTTCTATCCTTTCTTTCTATTCATAAGAGTTCAGAATAAGGGCAGTGGAGAGGAAAGTCCATATTCAAATCCACACTTGTAACCAGGAGACAGAGCATGACTGGGACCCGGGGTTAAGGGAATACCTCACACTACAACGGCCATTGACCTCTTTTCCACACCTAACCACTATTTTTCTCTTGCGGCCAAGACCTGTGGCATCACTGCCTCTCGATGGCATCAGGGACCCTTTGCAGCAGACTGGCTTCAAGGGTCCTTTGAAAGCACCACTCACATAACTTTCTCAGGCTGAGCTCCACATGGTGCTTGAAACAACCCTTTCATGTTCTTTGTATGTACCTGGCAGGACAGGCATTAGGTAAGTTGCACTATGGTAATAGAGATCACCTGTGTTTTTAAGAGTGATCTATAAATACTGTCTCTGGAGTCAGTAAAATCTGTTCCCTCCATTAAAAAGGCAGCAGGTAGCCCTTAAAGACACAGAGCTTTGATGAGGAGTGTTTGACCTACGGGCTGTGTCAAAGATGGGCTCCCTTTGTTCTTCACAACCACTAGCTCGTGTGTGCCATGCCTGCCCGGCCACTGAGGTTGAGCCACCATCCTCTGTGGTGACAGCCAGACTGGAAGTTGCATGGAAGAAGCGATTCATAGGAAGCAATTTCATAAGCAATGTAAGCGATCAGATGCAATTTCACAAAGTTCTCAATATGAACTTAAATGCTTGGGAAATGTAAAGATTTGGGGGCAGGGAGAGATGATGGGTTGGGATGAATACCTTGTCTGCACAAGGACCCAGATTCAACCCCTAGCACCACTGGCCCCCAAATCACCACTGGCTGTGGCCCTGATGGTCTCCAGTGCCTCTGGGCCCAGGCAGTGCTGCATTATCAGCCCTGAGCATTGAACCATCTGGCCTGGTTGACTCTCACTTGGAGAGATCCCCAGGGCTCCTTGCTCGAGAGCCACCATCCCCACCAAATACAAAAATACAACAAACTAGTTTCAATGTTTCCCAAATTCAATGCGGTTAATGTACAAAGTAGCTCTGCCTCCAAGCTTGAACTTCCATGATAGAGAGCAGCTTTCTCCGTGGTATTTCTCTTTGGCTTTGGTTCTGGAATCAATAACTGTAGAAGGCTTTGTCCGTCCACCTCTGAAGTCCACCCACTTCCCAACACAGGTCCTTCCTGGGAGTCCATTCCTCAAGAGTCACTTTCCAGTGTCTTTGTCCCAGACATTGAGACTGGTTGGGAGAAAGAAGTGATCATTCTCCCATAGGAAGAACTAGAGAAAACATTCCTAAAAAGTGAAATGAAGGGAGGTGTGAGTTCTTGGGACCGAGGAATAAAAACCACTTGGATGCAGCCTAAGCAACAGGCTGGAATCTGACTTTGCTTTGTATTCCCAGCCTCTGAATCTCATCTTTGCTTTCCAAGTAAATCTCAAGCTCAGATGAACAAGAAAGACTTGCACATGAGCACCTCCAGGAGTAATTCCTGAGCACAGACACAGGAGTAAGCCCAGAGCATCACTGAGTGTGGCCCAAACAAAACCTTAAAAAGTTGAGAGTAAGGGGGCTGGAGAGATAGCACAGTGGGTAGGGCGTTTGCCTTGCACGCGGCCGACCTGGGTTCGATTCCCAGCATCCCATATGGTCCCCTGAGCACCACCAGGGGTAATTCCTGAGTGCAGAGCCAGGAGTGGCCTCTGTGCATTGCCAGGTGTGACCCAAAAGAGCCAAAAAAAAAAAAGTTGAGAGTAAAAGCCAGTATGAGTTGCGGATCGGATGCACGCAATCTGCAACTTATACATGCGTGCAAATGCACAGTTGTGTACACACACCAGTCCCTTAACCTCATCTGGTGAACTGAACACAGAATTTGATTCCTTAGTCTTCTGAATGGAGAGTGCAGAGAAGAAGGATCATCATAAGCTAAAATCATGAGAGAAAAGAAGCAAAGTTAAAGAGAGCGGAGAAAGCCCATGTGTCTTCAAGAGCTCTGGACAGTTCCATTGCACTGGGTCTCTATCTGGGTATTGGAGACGTGAGTTCTGTGGAAAGGCAGGCAGAGTGCAGTTCAGAGGATATGGGTGCAATTAATGTTCTTATTCAGGCAGAACAAGAAAATTCTTCAAAGTTTTGGAGATGATCCAGGTGGTGGATGCAAATGATGACATATCTCAACTGGTTTTGACTTTCCCCTCCTTTTCCCTTTTACAATGTGGCTCAGTGGCATTGGGGTTGGTGGGAAGAGGCATCTGCCAGACTCTCATGTTCCCCAGGGGTGTGACAGCTGAAGCCTGGTGATTTCATCAGGAGGTTTCTCAGAGTGTGGAGGGAGACTCCCCAGCTTGCCTGGCCCAGGACTTGGCTCCATCCAGGCGGCAACCAAGATGCTTGGGAAGGCCCCAGAAACAAGGCTGCTGACCTGGCCAAGGGCACCGTCCCCAGTTCCCAGTCTGAAACTTGGTCAGAACGCCTCTCCATGCACGTCTCAGGAGGAGTGAATGTGGGGGCTCAGGCTTGCTCAGTACCAGCCCCGGGTTCCTGCTGTCTTTACACAGGTTTTAGCATCTGCTAAAGACAGTGGGGAGGTAAAGGAAATACAAGCTCAGATGACCTAACCTTAGCACACCTAGGACTCATGCAGGGAAACTGTCTTCTGAGCAGAAGTCCCAGGGGACAGAGGAGGCTAAATGGGAAGCAGACAGCTTTTAGATGCATTGAAAGAAAAGATCTGCTATTGCAATAGATACTTTTCAGCAAAGGTCCTTTTTTTCTCTCTTATTTTTTTCCTTTTCTTTTTTCCTTCTCCTTTCTTCTCCTTCCCCAACCCCCGCATTCTTCCATCCCTCTCTTTCCCAGACAGTATGGCCCCCCATCATTGGAAATAGTGATGTAGACCCTCTTTGAGGATATAAGTTTCCTCCTGTACCTGCACACCCCACACCCTCCCCTGTCTCCGCACCCCATTCCCCACACTGTTCTTTATTATAAGAGAGTTTTCCACTGCACACAGAATTGGGCTAAGTGTTGAGTAATAATCATTTCCCACAACCAAAGACCTGTGAGCTGGCTCCCAGACTCCCTCTCAGCAGGCCTTCCTCTTGCAGCCTTGACAAATTGGCATGCATTGCTCTAGCACACAGCACTGCACCCGCAGAAGGATAGGGGTCTGTTCTCACATTGCTCCCCTCAGATAGGCAGTGTCTAGAAAGATGTTTGCACTCCCATTTCTGCTCTCGGTCTCCCTCCTGACACTTCCCCATTTCTGAGCTTCAAATCAGAAAAGATGTTTAACACCCTCTCAACTCAAGAACCAACCTTGGAATGCCTATCAATAACCTAGTCATTGGCTGAGTTTTTGGCGGGCTGGGCGCTATGGTAAGCATTGAGCATTGAACATGCCTGCTCTGTGTCTCTGTTCATGAAGGTTTGGTTCAGACAAATGTGCCCTCCCTGGGCCTGACAGCCTTGTTGCTGTTCATTGCTGAGGTTCCTGGTCAAGGAGAAAGATAATGAGAAGAGAAAACTATGATCTTCCTAAACAGGGGGAAAAAGTAAACATTGATTAGGGCTTCTTTCTAAGGAAGTCCAAAGTCAAAACTGGACAAGCGTTTCTCAGCCACCACATGTCCCGTTTTACTTGCCTCTTGCTTTGTCCCTTTCCTCTGCTGGTGACATATGGGTCGCTTTCCTAAACATGGGAGAGAGGGGAGAAGACCCCTCACTCCAACCTGCTGGGCTTCTCTCCATTAGGCATCAATACCAATTTCAAGCAGATGTCTGCTCGGGGTTTGGTTTTACTTGCTCTGTATCTGTGGGAAGAGCAGGTGTTGCCTCTGAATCCATGCCCCGGGACACTCATGCTGACTTATCTGACCTGTGAATCAGTGGAGAGTTTCTCCTCCTCGTAAGTAAGCTGAGAAGGTCTTCCTAGCTGACCCCTAAGTGCTTTCTTTCTTTTTTTTTTTCACAGCAAAGAAAACTTTGTATTTATTTTTTTATTAATTTATTTATTTTTAATTAGTGAATCACCATGAGGGTACAGTTACAGATTTATACATTTTTGTGCTCATGTTTCCCCCATACAAAGTTTGAGAACCCATCCCTTCACCAGTGCCCATTCTCCACCACCGGTAAACCCAACATCCCTCCTACCCTCCCCAATCCCATCTCCCCCCACCCCACACTGCCACTGTGGCAGGGCATTTCCTTTTGTTCTCTCTCTCTAATTAGATGTTGTGGTTCACAATAGAGGTGTTGAGTAGCCACTGTGTTCAGTCTCTAGTCTACATTCAACCCGCATCACCCTTCCCCCGCATGGCCTCCAACCGCATTATACTTGGTGATCCCTTCTCTGAGTTGCCCTCTCCCCAGAATGTGAGGCCAGCCTCCAAGCCATGGAGTCAACCTCCTGGTACTTATTTCTACTATTCTTCTATTCTTGGGTGTTAATCTCCTACTCTGTTATTCTATATTCCACAGATGAGTGCAATCTTTCTATGTCTGTCTTTCTCTTTCTGACTCATTTCACTTAGCATGATACTTTCCATACCGATCCACTTATACGCAAAATTCATGACCTCCTTTTTTCTAACAGCTGCATAATATTCCATTGTATAGATGTACCAAAGTTTCTTCAACCAGTCATCTGTTCTAGGGCACTCGGGTTTTTTCCAGATTCTGGCTATTGTAAACAGTGCTGCAATGAACATATAAGTGCAGATGTCGTTTCGACTATACTTTTTAGCTCCTCTGGGATATATTCCCAGCAGTGGTATTGCTGGGTCAAATGGGAGCTCAATATCTAATTTTTTGAGAATCGTCCATATTGTTTTCCAGAAGGGCTGAACCAGTCGGCATTCCCACCAGCAGTGTAGAAGGGTCCCTTTCTCTCCACATCCTCTCCAACAGCGGTTGCTTTTGTTCTTTTGGATGTGTGCTAGTCTCTGTGGTGTGAGGTGGTATCTCATGGTTGTTTTGATCTGCATCTCCCTGATGATTAGTGATGTAGAGCACTTTTTCATGTGCCTTTTGGCCATTCATATCTCTTCCTTGGTAAAGTTTCTGTTCATTACTTCACCCCATTTTCTTTTTTTTTTCTTTTTGGGTCACACCCGGCAATGCACAGGAGTTACCTCCTGGCTTTGCACTCAGGAGTCACTCCTGGTGGTGCTCAGGGGACCATATGGGATGCTGGGAATCGAACCCAGGTCGGCCGCGTGCAAGGCAAACACCCTACCCGCTGTGCTATTGCTCCAGCCCCCTTCACCCCATTTTCTAATGCGGTTGAATGTTTTCTTCTTGTAGATTTCAACCAGTGCTTTATATACCATTGATATCAACCCCTTATCTGATGGGTATTGTGTAAATATTCTTTCCCATTCTGTAGATAGTCTTTGTATTCTGGTCACTGTATCTTTTGCGGTGCAGAAGCTTTTTAGTTTAATGTAGTCCCATCTGTTGATCTCTGTTTCTACTAGATTGCTTAGTTCCGTGTCATTTTTGAAGATACCTTTATCTTCAATATTGTGGAGGGTTTTGCCGACCTTGTCTTCAATGAACCTTATGGTTTGTGGTCTGATGTTGAGGTCTTTAATCCATTTTGATCTGACTTTTGTGCATGGTGTCAGGTCGAGGTCTAAGCCCATTCTTTTGCATGTGGTTGTCCAGTTGTGCCAGCACCATTTGTTAAAGAGGCTTTCCTTGCTCCACTTCACATCTCTTGCTCCCTTATCAAAGATTAGATGATCATACATTTAAAGATCATACATCATGACCAAGTGGCATTCATCCCAGGGATGCAAGGATGGTTTAACATTCGGAAATCAATCAACATAATCCATCATATGAACAAAAGTAAAGATAAAAACCATATGATCATATCAATAGATGCAGAGAAAGCATTTGACAAGATCCAACATCCTTTCATGATGAAAACCCTCACCAAAATGGGGTTTGGAGGAACTTTCCTCAAGATAGTCGAAGCCATCTACCACAAGCCTACGGCAAGCATTATCCTCAACGGGGAAAAACTAAGGGCCTTTCCTCTGAAATCAGGCACAAGACAAGGATGCCCACTCTCACCACTTCTCTTCAATATAGTACTGGAAGTACTTGCGATAGCTATTAGACAAGAAAAAGAGATTAAGGGCATCCAGATAGGAAAGGAAGAAATCAAACTCTCACTATTTGCAGATGATATGATACTATATCTAGAGAAGCCTAAAGCCTCTACTAAGTAACTCTTAGAAACAATAGACTTATACAGTAAAGTTGCAGGCTACAAAATCAATACCCAAAAACCCATGGCCTTCCTATACACAAACAATGAGGCAGAGGAAAGGGACATGTAAAAAGCAATCCCATTCACAATCGTGCCCCAGAAAATCAAGTACCTCGGAATCAGCTTAATCAAGGATGTAAAAGACCTTTACAAAGAAAACTATAAAACACTACTCCATGAAATAAAAGAGGACATGAGGAAATGGAAACATATACCCTGCTCATGGATAGGGAGAATCAATGTTGTCAAAATGGCAATACTCCCCAAAGCATTATACAGATTCAACGCGATCCCTATAAGGATACCCATGACATTCTTTAAAGAAACGGATCAAGTAATCCTAAAATTCATATGGAACAACAAACGCCCACGGATAGCTAAAACAATTCTTGGGAAAAAGACGATGGGAGTCATCACCCTCCCCAACCTCAAACTTTATTACAAAGCAGTAACAATTAAACAGCATGGTACTGGAACAAAGCAGACCCTAAGTGCTTTCTAGGCCTAGCAGTATGCGGAAGGACACACCTACCTGCCCGTTGATTTGGGTTTTATAGGAGGAAGCCTTACTTTGAGATATGCTCGGGCCACCTGAAGGGTCTTCCTCTGTGGGTTCAACAAACATGAGCCTCACCAAGAGGTGAGGGCATCTCATTGAAAGAACAGTATGGGACGCAGGGTGCAGGGTCAGGGAGCATGAGGAAACTCGCCTGACATCCTCAAAGAGGGTCTGAGTCACTGTTTTCTGCTGGGGGGTGTCTTACTATCAGGGGGAGGGGGTTGGGGGCATGCAGAGGCAGAAGGCACCTCACATACAATTGGGGGTGCCTTTCTATTTATTCGAGTAAAGGAGGAGATTTCTGGAGGTCCACTGTTTTGTTTGTTTTTTAAGGAAGATAGCAGGCCAGATAAGTTTGGGGACCTCTTTCTACATGTCCAAAGTGCTGACAAAATCACAATTGTCATGAAACTCCATAAAAAATCAAGAGAAAGTGTGAGGGGCTAGAGTGATAGCACATCGGGTAGGGCGTTTGCCTTGCAAATGGCCAACCCAGTTCGATTCCCAGCATCCCATATGGCCCCCTGAGAACTGCCAGGGGTAATTCCTGAGTGCAGAGCCAGGAGTAACCCCTGAGCATCTCCGGGTGTGACCCAAAAAGAAAAAAAATACAGTAAGAGAAAGTGCGAGAGAATTGATTCATCTTTGACCTTAAGATGTTGTGACGTTGACCTTAAGCGCAGTGGTTAAGATAAATGAATGAATGAATAAATAAATAAGTCAGCACTCTGCTTTTGCCCCAGGAATCTCTTCCACCATGCAGTGGCACTCTCCATGAAACACAAGCGGCTGGTTAGGTCAAACGCCATGCAGCCCCCACCCAGCCTGGTTCAATCCCCATCACCCACTGGAGGCCCCATCAAAGCTCAGACTACTCCCAGCAGTATAGGGTTCCTCAGGCTCTTGCATTGAAGTTCAATTAGCTGAAAAATCACCAGTGAGGCCCTCAGGCCTCTTGACCACCACTGGGTGCAAATGCTACCCTCCTTGAATGCTCGGTAAGGACTGACAGAATCTGACCCAGCTCACTACGCTCCATCCTCCTTTGCAACTCACTCACCAGCCTAACTTTCAGAAACAATCAGAATGCCTCTCCGTTAGATCTTACTGCTCGATTCTGTTCTGCCTGGTATTTCTAATCCCAACTCTTTGCTCACATGGCTGTTTATTTTCTTTTCTTTTTTTTTTCTTTTTTGGGTCACACCTGGCTATGCACAGGGGTTACTCCTGGCTCTGCACTCAGGAATTACCCCTGGCCGTGCTCAGGGGACCATATGGGATGCTGGGATTTGAACCCGGGTCGGCCGCGTGCAAGGCAAACGTCCTACCCGGCTGTGCTATCTCTCCAGCCCCTGGCTGTTTATTTTCACGAGGTTAATCCTTTTTATGCCACTAAATGAAAAAGCATGAAACAATGAAGCATCTTAACATTTTTTTTTCTTTTTGGGTCACACCCGGTGATGCACTAGGGGCTATTCCTGGCTCTGCATTCAGGAATTACTCCTGGTGGTGCTCGAGGAACCATATGGGATGCTGGGAATTGAACCTGGGTCGGTCGCATACAAGGCAAACTCTCTACCCGCTGTATACTATCGCTCCAGCTCCTTTAACTTTTTAACATTTTTCTATGATGTGAGATCTTTGTAAAATCTGGATTTGGGAACTCATAGCCCAAGTCTAGATGCGAAGATACGTTTTTCTGGATCTCAAATATTTCTTCTGTTTCACTCCAGTTTTATTTTCTTGAAGCCTAATCAAGATACAAACTGTTTAGTTTTATTTACCTTTTATTGTGAGGGTGGGGGGGTGATCCCAAGTAATTTGGGATCAGAGAGTTCCATGCCAGGGCCCCCTGGGGCTGAGAGATAGCTCCATGGGCTGGACTCCATACATTGGAAACAGGAGGCCCCAAGTTTGATCCCTGGAATGTCATGCCCCACCCCTCTGTACCACCAGGTATGGACCTGGTGACCCCAGTATCCTGAACCCTAACCCCACTTAGGCCCACACTGCCAGATCAGGTATCACCACGACTGATCTCCCCATAAACAGAGTGTGGAACCCTCCCCCAAAACAACTACAGCAAAGAGAGAAAAGAGTAAAGGAAATAAGAGCATTAATCTTTAACAATAAAATAAAGGGGCCAGGGATGTGACTCAGCAGTAGAATGCCAGCTTTGAATGTATGAGACTCTGGGTTTGATCCATACCTCCTCCCAAACACACACACACACACACACACACACACACAAACACACACACAGAGTAAGTGAAAAGTCAATTCATTGACAAGGAGCAAAGCAAAGCAGATGGCATTGCCGAGACACGTCCCTTTCCCCGCACCTCTTGCCTGGCCCTCAGTTAGGGGCACTGCAGGTTCCCACTCACCCACTCAGTGACCAGGAACTCCATTGGGTGTGGAGGAGGGAACTAGCCCCAGAAGCCCAGGACAGCCTCTGCCCCTCTCTACCTGTGTGTCCATGAGAAAAGGCTCTGCTGAACTGGCCAGGTCGCCCGCACCTCTGACTTAGGTGCTGGGAAGTGCCCCTGGGTGGGTGCCACTGTGTCTGGCTCCTTCTTGGTATTTCTTTCAGTCCTAAGGAAAGTAAGAGTCCAGCATTATTCATCATCCAGTTTTTCAAGTTTGCTTTAGTGGGTCTTTTCACGTTGAGTGGAGTATATAAATATCAAAACTTTGTCTAGGAAGGCATCCCAGGAATAAAGCTGGTTATTCATAGCATGAGTTTTTGGCAAATGCCTTGCCTCTTGATATGCTATGAAACTCTGTTGATCTTTTTGAAGAATCAACAGAACCTCAAGTTCACACTTCGCTCTGAAGAAGGAACCATTTCAGTTCAGCAGGAGGAACCGGGGCTGATGGAAGATTTGGGATCAAATCAGGCGGGCTTAAGCGTTTGACTTTTGCTCAAAAAAAAAAAAAGTTCCTTCCATGGAAAAGCTGTGATTAACATTCTTGGATAACTCTCAAAGTAAATTCAAGAGGTGATTAGCTTCCCTGTTACCTAACAGTGCTCTCTGACTGTCCTTTTCTTCCTTCTTCAGAGTTAGAATTTTCTGTCAAATTCTAACTCTCACCCCACATGTGGGGTGAGAAACATGTTATTCCAAACAGATGGAGTAAGAGGGTGATGGGCAGGCCAGGCCTAGGGGGGACTCCCCACAACACAACTGGCGAACACCTTTCACAAGCAACAAAACTGGGCTTCTGGGGGCACCAGAGAAGCAACAGTATTTAGTAGAAGCTGCACAGTGGCCCTGAGCCCCTTGAGCAGAGCCCAGCGTCCCAGTGAAAGCATCCGGTCTCATCCTTGCCCTGTCTTAATGAGACATCTCAAGAGCACACTGCTATACTAGTTTGAACCTTTTGGAAAGGAAATCACAAAGTACACTTCAAAGTAAATGTTTTCCTGCAGTGAGTCAGAGGTTCACTGGTAAGTGGCGCAACCTCGGTGGTGTGGGCGCCTGGGGCACATTACCCAACTTCAGGCTGGAGTGTCCAGTTGGGGCTGATTGTAATAACTCAGAATTCGGCGGGTTTGTACAGAGGAATGTGGACTAGTGTCTGACATTTAGAAATGCATGCCATTCTTCACCTTTTTACAGCAAAGGTAATAACTATATTACATTAGATTTCCTATAAATTCCTATTACAGGGCCAGAGGGCCTGGAAAGATAGTTCAGCAGGCAAGGCACTTGCCTTGCATGTGGGTGACCTGAGTTTGATTCCCAGCACCTATATTGTTTCCCTGCCCCCTTCAGGAATGATTCCTGACCACAGAGCCAGGAGTAAGTCCTGAGCATGGTTGAGTGTGGCCCAAAAGGCCAAACACAGAAGTCAGAATGATAACACAGTGATGGGTAGGGCACTTGCCTGACATGTGGTTGATACAGGGTCACTCCCTAGCATCCCATATGATTCTCCCAAGCCCACTAGGAGTGACTGCTAGGCACAGAGCCAGTAGTAAGCCCTGCGCATCTCCAGCTGTGGCCCCAGAACAATAAACAGGGTCAAGGAAATTGGTACAAGCCTACAGTGTGTGCCTTACATGTGGCAACCCCAATTCAGTCCCTGCATATGGTCATCCCAAGCACAGGCCAAAAATCATTCATTCATTCATTAATAATATAGACACCACTAAAAAATGTTTGCAAAGAATAAAAATTGACAATCCTTGAAAGCAAGAGGCAAAACTATCAACAAATTACCCTTTATTATTTTAATTTTTTTTTGTTTTTTTAAGTTTTTATTTTATTGAATCACCGTGAAAAAAAATACAAAGCTTTCAGGTATAAGTCTCAGTCATATAATTATTGAAACCCCATCCCTTCACCAGTGCACATGTTCCACCACCAAGAACCCCAATATACCCCCTCCCACCCACCCACCACCTAAGTAGCTAATGATCTTCACTTTATTCTCTCTATACTTTGAATACATTCAATATTTCAATAGAGAACTCACTATTATTGTTTGGAATTTTCCCCCAACAATCAGGCCTGCTGAAAAGGCATCATTTAATAATTTATTTTCATTGCTGAGAGTCAAGACTCTGAGTTCACGTGGCTGCAACAGCGGCCGCATGGTTTTGGGTTTTAGCTCAGTTCACAGTCTAGATGCATTTCTGCAAGAAGCCGCTCTGGGTGCCAAAATGGGTTAGAAGACCTCTCGATCATAGTCTTTAGGAGCAGAGGGTCCATTTCTCGTGCCGCAGCTCCAAATCTTATCTGGGTGGAAGGCCTATTATTTTAATTTTTATGGAGAGATATTGGGCCACACTGGGAGTCCTTAGGGCTTACCCCTGGCTTTGTACTCAGGGATCACTCCTAGTGGTGCTCAGGAATTGAAGCAGGTGTCAGGGATTGAACCAGGACATGTGCAAGTCAAATGCTTCAATCCCTGTACCGTTTCTCTGAACCCTTATTATTATTTATTTATGGGCAAATTGCTCACCTGCCTACCAATGGACATGGGAGGAGGTCAGGGAGGCTGTACACACACACACACACACACACACACACACACACACACACACAAATTAGAAACAATTATGGCTGAGTGAATGCTGAGCTATTTATATAATGCTAAGGCTCCTTCTGAGGCCAGCTGAAGGGGAGAAGGTACTGGGAATAGCCACCATTCCTAACAACTGATGTGTGGCTTTTCTCTCCAGAGAAGTGCTCAATGTCTTTGAGCCTTGTGACAGCTACTGTTGCCAATTTAGCTTCAACTCAAGCCAAGACTGCAAGACACTGTTTTGGTTCATGGAGGGTCCCCAAAGACTGAGGTGAGAACAAAGAAGCACAAGCCCTTGCAACTAAGCAAAGCAGAGAGAGAACTCCCCGAAACACAGACTGAAACCCACAGGAATCCTGAAACTTCCTGTCCCCCAACTTGCCCTCAGCCCCACCTAGACCTCGCTTCTCATTCCCCTAGAGCAGGGCTCCCTAAACTTCTTCCATCAGCCACCTCAAGAGAAGTTGTTACACGATCCGAGTATATAGGCTTATAAGGTAGCACTGTAGCACTGTAGCACCATCATCCCGTTGTTCATCGATTTGCTCGAGCAGACACCAGTATTGTTTCCATTGTGAGACTTGTTGTGTGTAGGCATAGGAATCAAACATGCACTGAAAATTAATTATAAAGATACTTATTGCTGGGAGGCACTTACTTTGCACCTGGCTGGACCAGGTTCGATCCCTGGCATCCCATGTGGTCCCCTGAGCCCACCAAGAGTGATCCCTGGGCTCAAAGTCAGAAGGATGCCGTGGGCACAGCCAAGTGGGGCACCATAAACTGGCAGAAGTGGTGAGGGAAAGACTGGAATTCAAGTCAGGAGCCGCATGGCTGTGAGCACTTGGCAGGACTGATCTACCACTCTGCAGCTCATTCCCGTGGGGAGAGCAGCACAGCAGGTGCACAGGAAAATGGGAGAAGGGACAAAGGCAGGGCTGCTGCTTGGGGGACGTGCAGAAGAAGTACTGGGGCGGGTACCTGAACTTGGGGGTCTTGTTGGATGTAATGGAGGGAGTGGCTGAGGCAGCATTGGAAGATGGTGAAGAGACATCTAGGTCTGAGCAGAGACATGGTGGGAAATGGTCTAGCCCACACTCTCAGCTGCAGTGCTGGGGATCAAATCTGGGTTGGCCGTGTGCAAGGCAAAAGCTCTACCTATGTACTATTGCTTTAACCCCTCTTCCTTACAATCCATAGACAGTACATAACCCAGGAAGGTATGAAAATGAATCACGCTGTTCCTAGAGGGGCCTTGAATTACAGACAGGAGAATGGCTATGGGGACCTAATATTGGAGGCACGTAGTTGAGCGCTCTTGCTGTGTCTACCCTGTGTGTGTGTGTGTGTGAGTGAGTGAGTGTGTGTGGGTGTGTGTGTTTATTGCAGTACCAGCAATGGAATCTGAAATCACAGACTATGTGTTTCCTGGGGCCAGCCCCTTGCCTCTCACATGCAAAGCATGCCCTCCAACTTTGGAGCTATCTAGGTCCTCATAGCACTGTAGCACTGTCATCCCATTGTTCATCAATTTGCTCAAGCGAGCACCAGTAATGTCTCCATTTTGAGACTTGTTGTTACTGTTCTTGGCATATTGAGTACACCACGGGGAGCTTGTCAGGCTCCTGCTGTGCGAGAGGGACACTCTCAGTAGCTTGTTGGGCTCCCCAGGAGGGACAGAGGAATGGAACCCGGGTCGGCCGCATGCAAGGCAAACGCCCTACCTGCTGGGCTATCGCTCCTATCCCCCCTCCAAACAAAACAAACATAAACGGCATGTGGAATCTGATCAAAAACATGTTCAAAAATACACCCAAAATATGAAGGAGCCTGGGGGTGGGTCCTTTCCCCCCACTTCAACCTCTACCATTGTGGTGCATTCTGGTGAATTCAGTCATCCACCAGCAATTCACATTCAGGGGCTCCAAGACTCCCCCATCCAGCAAATTCACAGCATGGCAGAGCAGTTTTGGTAAGTGACATGGTGTCCAATGTGCATAAGATTTTCTAGAAAGAAACAGCCTCAGAACTCAGGGAAATTCTTGCTGAAATTGGACCTCCTCAAGTTGGAGGTCCAACGGGTATAGGGAAAATAGGGAAACAATGGGCTCCATCATCAGGTCCACGGGAAACTGTCGATCTGTTTAGGGAAAATGATCCCAGCCTTTCCCCTTCTATGGGACTAGATCCAAAGGGGGGGGGGGCAGATTCACACGTAAAATACAGAGAGCGAGTGGGCAGGGAGACCAGAGGAGGCCTTCCCAAGACTGTCAGTGAAAACCAAGAGGGAAAAGCAGGAAGATAAAAACACCAGAATGTCAAAAATTACCGTAACCAGACATGATGGCTGAATGCAATGTGGTATCCTGGATGGGACCTGGAACAGAAAGGGGCGTCAGTGGGAGCCTGGGGGACCCCAAGGACCCATTTTTGTTTCTTATCTAGATCAGTGATGCTCAACTGGTGGGGTGATGCCCAGGGGCTGCTTTGTTTGGCAAAACCCCTCTCAGTGTCTCTGCCAGCAGGGGAAGGGAAATACTCTGGTTTCTCTTCAGATCACATAAATCTAGGTCCTTATTTCCTATGAAACATAAAAAATATTTTCATAATTTTAGGTTTGGTTTCAAGACTCAGAACACATCACTAGGGGAAAGCTAAAGAAATGTGCACACAAAACTGAATTTTGTCAGGCAATCTACAGAATGGGAAAGGATATTCACCCATTACACATCTGATAAAGGATTGATATCAAGGGTATACAAAGCACTGGTTGAACTCTACAAGAAGAAAACATCCAATCCCATCAGAAAATGGGCCGAAGAAATGAACAGAAACTTTTCCAAGAAAGAGATACAAATGGCTAAAAGGTACATGAAAAAATGCTCTGCATCACTAATCATCAGGGAGATGCAGATCAAAACTACCATGAGAAACCACCTCACACCACAGAGACTAGCACACATCCAAAAGAACAAAAGCAACCACTGTTGGAGAGGATGTGGAGAGAAAGGGACCCTTCTACACTGCTGGTGGGAATGCTGACTGGTCTAGCCGCTTTGGAAAACAATACAGATGATTCTCAAAAAATTAGAAATTGAGCTTCCATTTGATCCAGCGATACCACTTCTGGGAATATATCCTGAAGAAACAAAAAAGTATAGTCGAAATGACATCTGCAGTTATATGTTCATTGCAGCACTGTTTACAATAGCCAGAATCTGGAAAAAACCCGAGTGCCCGAGAACAGATGACTGGTTAAAGAAACTTTGGTACATCTATACAATGGAATACTATGCAGCTGTTAGAAAAGATGAAGTCATGAACTTTGCATATAAGTGGATAAACATGAAAAGTATCATGCTAAGTGAAATGAGCCAGAAAGAGAGGGACAGGCATAGAAAGATTGCATTCATCTGTGGAATATAAAACAACAGAGTAGGAGACTAATACCCAAGAATAGTAGTATATAATACCAGGAGGTTGGCTCCATAGCTTGGAAGCTGGCTGGCCTCACATGCTGGGGGAAAGTCATCCCAGATAGAGAAGGGAACCCCAAGTAAAATGTGATTGGAGATCATGCACGAGGAGGGAGATGCATGCTGAAAGTAGTCTAGAGACTGAACACGATGGCTACTCAGTGCCCCTACTGCAAACCACAACACCCAAAAGGAGAGAACAAATTGGAATGCCCCGCCACAGAGGCAGGGTGGGGCGGGGGGATGGGATCGGGGGGTGGGAGGGATACTGGGTTCATTGGTGGTGGAGAATGGACACTGGTGGAGGGATGGGCTCTTGAATATTGCATGAGGGAAAAACAAGCACGAAAAGGTGTGAATCTGTAACTGTACCCTCACTGTAACTCACTACAAAAAATAAAAAATTAAAAATCGAATATTAATTGTAATCAAATGTTGTGAACAACTTTATAAAAATAAAATTAAAAAAAGAAAAAAACCTGAATTTTGTCTAGTAAATCAATGATCAACGGGATGATGATGATGATGATGATGATGGTGATGAAATGAAGATTCTTTGTATCCCTACCTCCTTTCCCTTGTTTGTTGGGGTGAAGGTGGGCTGCACTTTGCTCAGGCTTCCTCCTGGCTCTGCTTAGGGATCCCTCCTGATGGTGCCAGCCTGGCCACACACAAAGCAAATCAGGCGTCTAATCCTCTGCACTGCTTCTGTGGCCCACTACCTCAGTTCTTGCTTTAAAATAAGCCTCAGGATCTCCTGATTCACTTGCACAATTAACAGCACAGTGATTAGTCCTATACTGTTCAGTTCTTTCTACGAATTGACAGGGACTGCAGATTATGGTGGCATCTTCACCGGCAATTTTTTCATCCTGGGAAAATGCAAATACTCCAGGAGGATTTACACACATCCTCCAGTGTTTCGTGCAGTTCATCCTGCAGATGCCCAACAAGGAGCAGTTCCTACTGAGAATAAGTATCAATTAGCTAATGCTAAAACAGCAGACACTTTCCACTCATTTCCTGTGTTTAGAGTGAGACTTCCCTCCTCCTTCTACTCATGCAGACATTAATTCTAGGTCTCTGCAGCACTCGGGGTTGAGCTTTGTGGTAAAGCACTGTGGAATAAGAACAGCAAAAAGACATATATAATTTCCCTGTCAGTGTGGTTTTAAATGTTCTGTTCCAGGGGGCATGAGATATATATAGTTTGGGGTTTCCCCCAAATCAGTGGCATCAATTCGTGCATAAGAAAATGCAATTTGGGCTGGAGCGATGGCACAGCGGGTAGGGCGTTTGCCTTGCACGCGGCCAACCCGGGTTTGAATCCCAGCATCCATATAATCCCCTGAGCACAGCCAGGGGTAATTCCTGAGTGAAGAGCCAGGAGTAACCCCTGTGCACCGCCAGGTGTGACCCAAAAACCAAAAAAAAAGAAGAAAAGAAAAAAAAGAAAATGCAATTTAAGGACCAGAGAGGTAGTACAGGGGTTAAGGTGTCTGCTGTGCATGTAGCAGATCCTGGTCAATCCGAAGCACTACATATGGTCCTCAGAGGATTGCCTGGAGTGATCCCTGAGCATGGAATCAGGAGAATTTCCTGAGGACTGTTGGGAGTGGCTCAAAAAACAAAAAAGAAAAAGAGAGAGAGAAATAATTAAAGACTGGAGAGATGATGCCAAAGTTACAACACTTGGGGCTGGAGCGATAGCACAGTGGGTAGGGCATTTGCCTTGCACGCGGCTGACCCAGGTTCAATTCCCAGCATCCCATATGGTCCCCCGAGCACCGCCAGGACTGATTCCTGAGTACAGAGCCAGGAGTAACCCCTGTGTATCGCAGGGTGTGTGACCCCCCCAAAAAAAAAAAGAAAAAAAGAAAAGTTACAGCACTTGCTTAGCATGTGACTGTGCCCTGATTTCTTTGGTTCAATTCTCAGCTTTGTTCATAGCCCCTAAGTACAGAGCCAGATGTGGCCTCTGAGTCCCGCTGATGAAGAGTTCCCCAGAGAGAGAGTTTGCACCTTTTAGTTAAGGTGCAAACTCAATGTTTTTGCTTCTGAGAAGGGGTGCTAAATTGACTACAAGGCTATGATCTAGGGGATAGAGAGCTCCACAAGAATTATATTTCTGGTATGAATGAGAAAATCCATTAAGTAGCTGGGGCTAGTGGGGGCAAAGTGGTGGGATGATGGGCCTGACCTGGATGCAGAGAGGTGGATGGGGAAGTGCTGCCTGGTCCATCTCTGGGAAGCTGGATGATGGTGGGTAAAGTGAGTCCTGCCCTCATGGGAGATGAAAGCCCTTGGATAAAAGAATAAGGAGAGCAGGCATCCTCCCCACACTTCCTTGGAGCTTCAGCCCTGCCTGTTTCCCAGTTGTAAATGAGATCATCCTGGGTGAGCTCTGAATGCTAATGATCGCCCTGGTGTGTGCTTCCTCTGAATGCTTTATGGGGAACAAACTCTTTCATGCTCCCCACAGCCCTTTGCAGGAGGTGTGGCTATTCCATTTACAGGTGAGAAGTTGCAGTCTGGGAAAGGTGGAACCATCCGTCCAGCACACAACAGTTAGGCAGCAGTAAAACTGTAATCTGAACCCAGAGACAGTCTGGCTGCAGAGCTTGTCACCACCATGCTTTTAAAGAGCATTTTGTTCTAATGAAAATTGGTAGTTCAGTAGGTGAGAGGGAAAGAAGGGTTTAAAATCTTTCTGATTCACCTGGCGACCTGGGGAAATGTCCTCGCTCTTGTTTGCTGGGCTATAAAAAAGTGCTGATGCCCTACCACCTACCTGCCCTGCCAAGACACTCTCTGGATCGATTCACTAGTCAGGCACTGAGAGCCTTAGAAGATGTAGCTTCTTAGTTAATATTATCTTTTTTTTTTCTTTTTTTTTAGCCACATCTGGCAGTACTCAGGGCTTACTCCTGGCTCTATGCTGAGGGATCACTCCTGGCAGTGCTGGGGGAGCAGAGGTGGGGGTGGCAGGGGTGCATATATGGTGCTGGGAATTGGCCATGTGTAAAGAAAGTGCCCTGCCTGCTGTACTGTAACTCCAGCACTTGTCAGTTAATATAAAGCTCAAGGACATTTCCATATCCTTCCTTAAGTCTCTACACATGGGAGCAGTTTTCCACCAACAACTGGGTTGGAATTTTACTTTATTTTTTTATCTTGTGTTTCTTTTTGGATTACACCTAACTCTCAGCTCTGTGCTTAATGATTAGGGAAACACAAATCAAACAATGAGACATTACCTCAAACCAGTGAGAGTGGTACAGATCGAAAAGTCTGGACACAGCCAGTGTTGGCAGGAAAGTGATGAGAAAGAGCCCTCATCCACTGTTGGTGGGAATGTCATCTGGTCCAGTGTCTCCAGAAAACAGCATGAAGATTTCTCAGAGTACTAAAACTAGAACTCCCCATATGACCCAGCAATACTTGGCATCTACCCCCAAGACACAAAATCCATTCCAAAGGATATATTCACACCCATGTTTATTGCAGTGTTTAGTACAATAGCCAAGAGGTGGAAACAATCCAAATGCCCAACTGTGGAAGAATGGATCAAGAAGTTGTGATATATATGGAATTAGAGAGCATCCATTATTATGCTGAGTGAAATGAGTTAGAAGGAAAGGATACATAAATTATCTCTCCCCTGTGTGGGATTTACACAACCGCAAAGGGCCGAAGGCGACATGCCTGGAGAATGGAGATGGCATTGAATAAGAGGGCCCTTTGGGATCTTGGCAGAGGAAAGTGGGTACTCTGGTGGCGGGTGTGGTGTAGGGATGATGTATGCAGGAAACCATCATCAACAGTATTGAAAATCATAGCACCTCAATAAAGATCGAAAGAAAATATGCCCCCATCAGTATTCAGAGGGGTGCCAGGGGTTGAGTCTAGGGCCTTTCCTGTGCTTTACATGCACTCTCGTCCTTTGAGCTATCTCTCCTGCCCTGGGTTGGGATTTAAAAAACAAGTTTCAATTGCACTCTAAAAAAACAAGCAAACAGTTTTTGTGGAATACCACCAAGGCATTTTTTGCAGGAACTCATTCTTACATTACATAGAAGGAGAGAGGAGAAGCTGCCCTCCATGGTGTGCCTGAAGCCTGAGGGGAGGATGTGTGGACCCAAGCTTTTGTCTTTGAGAATCAAGCCTTCCTCTTAAGCAGCTTGCAAAAGGTGGCACAGTTCATTCTATTCACTTATTCCCATCCTGTTACTCCTTTCCTATCGCTTAAACTTACTCTGATTCATTCTTGCATCACTGGGGGCTTGGATTAGCTAGCACACAGCGCTCTGATTTTGTTTCTTTATCATCTGTTCTTTGAATAGCTATATGAAATGATTAGTTTGTAATCATGGAACGTTGTAAATTCTTTGTTGTAAACTGCAGTGCATGGAATATTTTAAAAGATTTCAAAGGAAATGTCTTTAATGATTTTTAAATTGTTGTTAAGGGATTTTTGTGGGAGGAAATCACCCTAGAAATCTTCTTGCACACACACACACACACACACACACACACACACACACACACACACTACTTCTTGATTTCCATTCCTGGAACTATGTCCTTTTGGATGCTATGCCAAGGGCCAGAGAGACCACTTAGAGGGTTGGAGCACAAACTATGCATGCGGGAAGCCTTATGCAAGTTAGGAAGCTGCCTTGCCCGAGGCCAATCCAGGTTCGATTCCCAGCATCCCATATGTCCCCTGAGCACCGCCAGGAGTAATTCCTGAGTGCAGAGCCAGGAGTAACCTCTGTGCATCGCAGGGTGTCACTATCACTGTCACTGTCATCCCATTGCTCATTGGTTTGATCGAGCGGGCACCAGTAACATCTCCGTTGTCAGACTTGTTGTTACTGTTTTTGGCATATTGAATACGGCACAGGGAGCTTGCCAGGCTCTGCTGTGCAGGTGAGATACTCTCAGTAGCTTGTCGGGCTTTCCAAGAGGGATGGAGGAATTGAACCCGGGTCGACCGCATGCAAGGCAAACGCCCTACCTGCTGTGCTATCGTCCAGTACATCGAAGGATGTGTGACCCAAAAACCAAAAGAAAAAAATAAAGTTACAACACTTGCTTATCATGTAACTGTGACCTGATTTCTTTGGTTCAATTCTCAGCATTGAATTGAATTGAGTTGAATTGAATTGAGTTGAGCATGCTCCAATTTGCTTCCCAAGTTGGGAAGGTTTGATCCTGAACATCCAAAATCAAAAACTCTAATAGCAACAGAGAAGTTATTATAACTTATTACAAATAACTTATTACAAATTAGGGCTTTAAGATATACATTAAATAGTTATTAATGATAACAAAATTTTTGAAAAATATGCTCCAGCTACACAAAACTGATAGCTTTTATATGTATTAAAATTTAAAATTATAAAGGCCATAAGACTGCATGAAAATGTTGATTATGTAAATGAACGAGGAAATATACAATGACACTATACAATTTAGACTATGTATGTTTTCATTACTATAATTTCTATTCAGTTTTTCTACTTCTTCTCATCATTTTTGATACTAAGCTCTCATTCCAATATGAACACTATTCCTTCCATTATCACTCTAGCATTTTTTTTTTCCAGAAGGGGAATTAGACCACATACCCAGTGGTTTTCAGTGGCTACTACTGACTTTGTGCTCAGGGATCACTCCTAGCAATACTTGGGGGACTATACGCTGTATTGGGAATTAAACTGGGGGTTGTTTGCATGTAAGGCAAGCACGTTAATCCCTGTATTATCTCTCCAACTCCTATCTCCTCAGCAACGTAAACATGCTTCTGTGTGTTTTTTTTTTAATCTCAAGTTGTTCTCTCTCTGTAGAGAAATGCATGTGCCTATATTTCAGAGATTGGCAGGAACTTTGAAAATTAGGTGACATATTATATGGGTAGAGTTGATAGGTTAATAGAATCTCGTGTGTTAGTTGAAAATGATCACTCTGGACAAGAACTGAGTGCTGAAAGTAGGTAAAGGGAGATACATGATAATCTTTCAGTACCTGTACTGCAAATCATAATTCCCAAAGGAAAGGGAGAGAAAGAGAGAGAGCAGGATAGAGAATGAGAAAGAAGATAAGTGCCTGCTGTAGAGGCAGGCTTGGGGGACAGGGCGGGCAGGAGGAAAACTGGGGACCTTGGTGGTGGGAAGTGTACACTAGTGAAGGGACAAGTGTTGAATTTTGTATGATGAAACCCAGACATGAACAACTTTGTAACTGTGTATCTCATGATGATTCAGAGAGAGAGAGAGAGAGAGAGAGACAGACAGACAGAGACAGAGACAGAGACAGAGAAATAGATTCCTGTTTCTTGAGCTAGTTATTTCCTCTGGTTATCTTTTCATTTGTTTCATGGACACGTCATCTTCAAGGGTTGTGTCTGTGAGACTCCGGTATTCCCTGCTCTGATCTTTCTTAGTCTCTTCTCAGAGTCCAGTTATTTCTCTGGTCCCAAGCAGGCACTTTACTGGATAGTTGGTTGAATTTCATTAAGTCTAAATCCTGAATGTGTGGTGGGAGCTCAGTTCCCAGCAATGGCCTGACCTTTGTCTCATACCTGGGTTAATTATTTCTTGCCTCTAAGTCCCCGGGATCTCCAAACCCCTAAACCCTTTCCCGATTTCAAACCCATCGATTGAACTTTTCTGTGTGTAGCTCTAGGGTCTTCACTTCAGCACCTAAAATTTCATTCTTTCCCTCAAAAATCTGCTCTGCATTGGAAATTTGTTTATGTTCTATCCATCACCTCTATAATTGAAGATGCTCTGTATTCAGCCCACCATATTGACTGGAAGTATTTATTTATCTTTCTTGATGAAACTAAATAAAAATATGTGTGTGTATATTCCAGAGACTGGGAAGATGCCTTGAAAATGACTGAGATGGCAGGGATGTGGGATTATCATAACTTTTTCCTCAGTTTTGCAAATGTTCTCTATTGTCAGTCTACGAACTCTACGATGAGAATGATCATTTTTAAACCGTTGTCTTTTGTTTCAGAATTCCTACACTGCAACTGCTATTAATGGGACAGATTTTTGTACATCCGCAAAAGATGCACTCAAACTCTTATCCAAGAATTCAAGTCATTTCACATCAGTTAGCTGCTTTGGAGACTTTGTTATTTTCCTAGGAAAGGTGAGACGTATTCACTAAAATTTAAAAATTCAAGAGCTTGGGATCCCAAAATTAAGTCATACAACAACGCTTTGGTAAGAACTAATGTTTCTTGACTGCTTCATACTAGCTGTCATGCCCATGATCTTATTAAGTCCTCACTTGATGACATATCTATTTTGCAGAACAGGAAGCTGAGGTTCAGATCTCATTTAGAAACCCACTAGGTACATATGGCTCAATTTTTCCTGCTGCTCTGATTTCTTCTTCCTCATTTCTAAAGTAAAACAAAGCAAAAACCACGAGCCCTTAGGAAATGGATACTTTCATTCTCTGAGGGGTTTCTATCATAAAAATATGTAAAAATAGTACTGAAGACTGATGAAGCCTGATGAAATGCCTGCATATTTAAGAAAGGTGTCTGTGAACATTAAGACATCATTGTTAACTTTCTAAATAAAACCAGTTACATTTTTGCTGTCATCTGCACCTTTTTAAAAGAGAAATTTTGGTAGACTATTTTGTTTGGGAGTTCTCAGGGGCTACTCCCAGCTCTGTGTTTGAAGGTCATTCCCATCGATTCTCGGCCTTCTGGCTAAAATCAAGTGTGAAAATCATTCCCAAAGGTGCCAGGGAGTTTGGGGTGGCTTTGCAGTCCCTCCAGAAACTTGGGCCTCCTGCATGCACTCAACCTACTGAGTATCTCTCTGGCACTCAAGGAGTTATAAGTAAACTCAGGGAGTGTCGAGGCATTTCACAGCATCTTAGCTCCAATAGCTCATGATATAAAAGACAAGCCTCGGGCCAGAGAGATAGGACAGTGGGCAGGGCACTTGCCTTGCACAAAGCCAACCCGAGCTTGGTCCCCAACACCCCATACAGTCCCCTGAGCCAGCTAGGAGTGATCCGTGAGCACAGAACCAGCCCTGAGCACAGCTGGGTGTGGCCCCAAACAAAAACAAATGAAAGACAAGTCCGAAGCTCTAACACCTCTGAGACTCAGCTCCCATCTCTAGAGACAGCACTGGCCTTTTCTAGGTCATAAGGAGGAGTAACAGGAGTTTTTTCTGAAGCTTGTTTCCCACTTGACCTGCTTCTGTGCTCCTCGGGTTCCTGATTCACTTGAAAGCTAATCACATTCTTGACCACAGACATCCTGACCACCCCATCCTCATTACTATTCTGAACTGACATCCTCGGTTCCTCCAGCCTCTCCTCCCTATAGGACACGAATGCAAGGGGCTGCGGGGTGGGCCATAGGCTTCCCTCAAATGAACAAGATCTTGCACTCCAGTTGTGACCTGACCATCGCCAAACAAGGGTACCCTGCTCTCCTCACAAAACAAGCATTTGTGCTTTTGTGACTTTTGGTTTTGTGTCTGGTGCATTGCTCTCATAGTTAGCTGTCAGTAACAAGTTATAACATGCTTGGATTTCACAGGTGTGTGTTAATTTCATGTTTATTTCAGGACTCATCTGGGCCCCAGTGCTCTCCATGTGTCATTCATTCTAGAGGCACAAATCCATTATGCCATTTAAATCAGATTCCATAAACTCTCCTTGTATTTAAATGGATAAGATTATGTATATTAATTTGATAAGCTTCTCAGCAATACATTTTCTCATGACCATTTCCCAAAAGTATCTTTTTTTTTTTTTTTTTGCTTTTTGGGTCTCACCCGGCGATGCACAGGGGTTACTCCTGGCTTTGCACTCAGGAGTTACTCCTGGCGGTGCTCAGGGGACCATATGGGATGCTGGGGATCGAACCCGGGTCGGCCGCATGCAAGACAAGACAAATGCCCTACCCGCTGTGCTATCGCTCCAGCCCCCTCCCAAAAGTATCTTTAAAAGAGGTTTAATTTTGAAATGACACCTTCCTTGAAAAAAGTTATTATATTATATTTTATTTTATTTTGGGGGGAGGGTGGTGTAGATGTAGTACCTGGGGATATTGGTGGTGAGAAATATACACTGGTGAAGGGATGGGAGTTGGAATATTCAGTATAACTGAAACCCAATCATGAACAACTTTGTAACTGTGTATCTTACGGTAGTTCAAAATAAATACAATTTAGGGTAAAGAATAAATTAAAAAAAATTAGAGATCAGAAGGAAAAAGAAAAAAAAAGAAGGAAAAAGAGAAAAAAGGTTTTAAGATAATCATGAATTTGAAAAAATACATTATTTCCCATAGGAAAAAGATCATGCTAATGAGTTTTCTTACAAGTGATTCTCCACCCCCCCTTCCCCATACCCACCCCAGTTGTTGAGTGAGCAGTGCTCAAGGCCATGCAGTGCTTCAGGTCACACCCAGGTCAGGCATTTTCTTTGTCACTTGAGCCAGCCCACAGTCCCAGATTCTTTGGGTGTTTTGAATGAAATAGCATTCAGTTATTTACTTCTATGTGGATTGCCAAAGACAAAAGGGACTTCAGACCAGTCCATTTGCCTGGCAAAGAATTAGGTCCGTTGGGCCAGAGAGATGACTCAAAGCAGAGAGAACTTGCTTTGCTTGTGAGAAGCCCAGATTTGATTTCCTCCCTGGCAACACCCAGTCTTCCGAGCACTGTCATGAGTGACCCCAGATCACTGAACCAGGTGTAGTCCCTGAGCCCTGTGGATGTGCAAAAGAAAAACAAAGGAAGAAATAAAATACAACACAACCAGGACTGGGAGACAATTAGCACAGAGGTTAAAGACAAATACTTTTTATGTGCCTGGCCCGACTCAATCCCCAGCACTACATGGTGTAGTCCTGGAAGCCTCCAGCCACTGTTACTGTTAGATGTGTCCTGGGGGCTCCTCAGCCTGTAGGGCAGCCAGCCCCACATCTTCTAGCCCAGTTATCCGTATATTGTCAACAGTGTTCCCAGGGCCCCTGAGCACATTTGGGAAGCAGTTCTACAAAAAAAAAAAAAAAAACCACATCATGATCAGTAATCATGTTCCTGGGAATATAGATACATAGAGCAAAAGCAAAAGTAATCCTGTTTTCCCACCATTGCTTTAAATCTGAGGGTACAAATGATCACATATTAAATAGCAATACAGCCACTTAACCAATTATTGAATGGTTATCCAAAAGATGATGTCTATGGAAGCTTTTCAATGAAGACACTTATCTGTGGCTTCAGGTGAAAAGAGTGGTTTGTGATTCTACACAGACACAGTAGCTATCTGATGAAACAGTGCTTTTTCTCTGCCCATCCTCCAAATATGCTGGGTTTTCTTTAGCCACCACAGTTCTTCCCTTTCTTCCTCTTCCTATCTCATTCAACCTCATTATTCTGACCGTCATTCTTCGGAATCGGGCAGACACGCATTTTAAAAAAAAATTTATATTTTAATTTTATTGAATCACTGTAAGATAGTTACAAGCTTTCATGTCTGGGTTACAATCTCACAATGATCAAACACCCATCCCTCCACCAGTGCACATTCCCCACCACCAATATCCCCGGTATATCCCCCCCTTTCCCACCCTCCCCCTGCCTCCATGGCAGACAATATTCCCCATACTCTCTCTCTACTTTTGGGAATTATGGCTTGCAACACAGACATTGAGAGGTCATCATGTTTGGTCCATTATCTACTTTCAGCACACATCTCCCATCCTGACTGATGCCTCCAGCCATCATTTTCTTTGTGATCCCTTCTCTATTCCATCTGCCTTCTCCCCTCCACTCATGAAGCAGTGTTCCAGCTACGAGGCAATCCTTCTGGTCCTTGTCTCTATTAGGACACACATTTGTGAAAACTGGCTTGTAACTGAATAACTCTTCTCTGATGTTCTAACCACTTTCAGTGGCTGTCATTTGTACAGGTGTTGGTGGTGTGCTTCACTGTGTTTGGAGGCCTGATGGCTTTTAACTACCACCGCGCACTGCAGCTGTGGGCCATCCCTCTGCTACTGGTTGCGTGTTTTGCCTATTTAGTAGCCCACAGTTTCTTGTCTGTGTTTGAAACTGTAATAGATGTCCTTTTCCTGTGTTTTGCTGTTGACCTGGAAACAAATGATGGATCCTCAGAAAAGCCCTACTTTATGGACCAAGAGTTTTTGGTAAGCAGGTATTTCATTCCTTGTTACACTCTTGGGCCCTGCAAGTGTTGGAGATTCATTGCTCAAGCAGATGGGCGCCCTTCCTCATCTTCTCCTTGAGGGCTCTCTGGGGCTCTGCCACAAAGCCTAGAGCTTTTGAGAGTGGAATTTGAGCTGTTTCCCAAAGCCAAACCTGCCTCCCTTTGTGAAGCCTCTCGTTGGACAAGAGGCATTGAGAAAATGACCCCAAGTCAAAAGTGTTTGGGATGGGGCAGCTGTTAGTGCTAAAGAACCTTTGGGATGGTTTGAGAAATTAACAGTTGATTTTTTTTTCTCCCAAACACTTTTGTGTCCCCAAGCATCCTATCATACCCATTGTATTTTAGGAAATGCGCGCCCCAGTGTAGACCTTCTGTGCCACATCCGAGATTTCCAGGCCCTTAATTAGCCAGGGCACCACAGGGTGCGCCCAGCCATATCCTGAGAGCCCCCCCCCAACTGCTTTTATCTGGAAATAGCAGGCAGCTGCTTCTAACAACTTCTGTAATACAACTGTTATCAGCCTTATCCTATATAGACAGGGGCATCTGACAGCTGAATGAAGCCTCTTCCTGTTGTTGGGTCAAGTGTCATTTTAATAATTTTCTTTCATTCTGTTGCCATAAACTGGGGCTTTAAAGCCCTTCTGCTTTTAAGCAGAGGATTCAAAGAACTCTTCCGTTCAGCCAGGCCCTTAAATTTAACAAGCACTTCACTTGCTGTATAATTATCGGAAGCGTCATCCTTCTCTGCGTGGCATGAAAATACAGTGGTGCTTTATGTTACTCTAAAGAATTTCTAATGGTGATAAGACACTCACTAGGTCTTCATTCCCCATGTACTCTTTTCCAATTAAAAACCCACTTTGAAATGTGCCCTTCAAGATATTTTAGTTCATTTTAACAGGGAAGGGTTTTGTGTTTTGGTTTTTGGGCTAGACCCAAGGGTGCTCAGGGATTACTCCTGGTGGGGCTCAGGGGATTACATAGGGTGCCAGGGATTGACCCTGGGTTGGCCATGTGTAAGGCAAGTGCCCTGCTTGCTGTATGACTGCTCCAGCCCTTTTATCAAAGGATTAAATCTGCTGAAATGATAGGCCATGCAAATGGCTGTTAAGAGTGCAGAGCAGACCTAATTCCTTGTTTTGTTATTTTTTTTTTCAGAGTTTCATAAAAAGGATCCATAAATTAAATGATGTAAAGGCACAGAATGAGAAGGACTTGGGAAGGAAGGATGAAGGACTGGAACTGCAGCCCATAGTGAGATAGGTGCCTGGTATATATTTGTACCCAGAACAATTTCCTTGTAAGAGCGATCCACAGAATAAATGAAAAGGCCCAAAGGGTCCTGTTTCTGTCCCTTTGTTTTGTCCATGTTGCAATAATAGAACCATAAAGTATAACATAAAAGTTTTGTACCCATGGGCACAGAAAATCTTTAAACGCACACTCTATATAAAATCTTTTATACGTGCATACACATACATATATAACCAAGAGAGCACTCATGTCAAGTCTTATTTCAGGGCATCAATGAAAAGAACACTCCTAGAACCTTTGCAGAAACCTCTAGAATGTCACTTTTCTCTCCCTTATCGAAGAAATGATGGTAACTGGTCTAACTTTTCAAAGCAGTTTTAAGTGACAATAAAAACCAGAAGTTTAACAGGAACTGCTACCTGATGGGTCTGGTATAAACCAGGGACAGCAGTGTAACCAGTCAAGACTTCAATCTGTTACAAGATGAATATTCTGGAGATTTGGATTTCAACCACAGCCACACCAGATTTGCCTGGAGGAAGATTTAAAGTATGTGCCCTGGACCCTGTCCCCAGAGGTTTGGATCTTATGATAGGCTAGAAGACTTCCTTTTCAAAGCTTTAAACAAAGTTAAATATTTAACATGATGATTGGCAGATATCTCCGTCATTCAGGGGAGTTGGCTGGCATCTCGAAGCTCTGCTAACAGAAGAACTTAACTGGGCAGGCAATGGGCCAGGGAGATAGCCCAAAGGTCTGGAGTGAATGCCTGGCATGCACTGGGTTCAGTCCCCAGCACCACTTGGTCTCCTAAGCACTGCCATGTAGCCAACCTCTAGCAGCGCAATGTGAATCTCCCTAAAACTTTCTGCACAGATGCCAAAAAGTAACACACCAGCTCCAGTTTACATTACAAATGACAACAGGACCACTGAAATTAGCTCCTCTGGTCTCTTTTAGGAAGGGGAGTTAGTTACAGAGCAGTTTCTAAGGCAGAGGCTCCCAGATTTACTTAGCCAACTTCCCCCTTTCAGAAAAAAAAAAAAAAAAACAAAAAAAAAACACTCATCAGCTCCCCCACCAAGAATCTACTTTCTTTTAGCAAATAAAGACCAAGTTCCCCCTAGGTGGACTAGAGGCTACTGCTGCCCCATACAGCTCATTCCAGCCCTCAAGCCACAGTACCACCCACTCTGGGAATCACTGATATCAGGCAGGGCAGTTGGGGCTCAGGGGGTTGGGGCCAGTCCCAGTGACACTCAGCCAACTGAACTGACAGTTCAGTGCTATGGCCCACAGATTGCATGCAGTTCAGGCCCTACACTGCCCAAGGTTATCCAGGCAGTGCTTGGGGCACTTTAGGTCTGGCCGAGGTGATGCTGGGGGTGTGAAATTTTTAGAACAATCTGGGTATACAGGTGTATAAAATAGGTATCCAAATCGCATTTACTGATAGTAAATAAGCTATTTTACAACAAACTTTTTAAGATGGTTTGCAAGCCCCACATTGTGTTATACAACTCCATATGTGGGGTTGCTGTGCAGTTCCACATGGTGGGCTCTGAGCCACGGGCACTGTGGCATGAAGAGGAGTCTGTGGCTACAGATCTCAGTGATGTTGTCAGTGCCTGCCTCAGCTAGAACAAACTTTACTCCTACAACCAACAGACCCCTTGCCAGAAACCAAACCTGAGGAAATGTTAGGTTGCTAACTTTCTTTAAGTGAGTGAATTATTTTGGTCATTATAACACTTCACTGTTTGGCCTTTTCTATGCCATGACTGCTGGTTCAATTCTGCTGACACTTCTTACCAGAAACCCCTAGTACGTTTCTTTCCAAGATTTATTCATCATGGAATCTGAATTCTATCCCATCCCCACCAATGCCCCAAGGATGTTTTTTAATTAGTCCAAGCTGGATTTGAGATAAGTTTAGGTCAACTGAATCACACTGGAATAAGGGTCAAATAATACATTGAGTTCTGGCTGTAATGTACAATATGCAACTTTGTTGGGGTTTTTATTTTCTATACCTGTCTCAAGCACAGGGTGTATTAAATAAATAAATGTTTAAATATTAAATAAATAAGTGTGTATTAAATAAATAAATGTTCAAGCACTTAAGAACAGTGCCTGGGAAAGAGTAATTTAAAAAAAAAATCTATCAGTACGTTCATCAGAAAATAATCAGCCTGTGGCTCATTTGAATGTTCAAAAAAATATTTATTTATAAAAAATACAATGGGATAAGTTTATGCTGAGAAATGCAGCAATAAATACAGTTGAAGAAAACAGAGCAACTCTACATCGATACATTGGCACAAACAGAAGAGCAAATGCACCACCCAGACCCAAATGTCTGCAGGCCGACTCTGGACTCTGGACATGCTCCTTGAGAAACCACCCCACAAAGGTCTTGTCAGTTTAGCTGAGAGAATGAGTACACATATAATCACAAATGCACACAGATCATGACTTTATTTAAAAATTAGCAAACAATACTGTAGAAACATTCATATGTGAATTTCTAAAATGCTGCATCTTAAATTTAGTTGGCTAAGACCACATTTAGCTATAAGCACGGGGTTTAGTCTTCCATGTAGAAACCAGATACTAAACTGTAAAAAAAAAAAATAGGTTTCTATTGTTTGAAAATAGCAGTTTAAGTAGAAGAGTGTAATAATGCACAGATCTTGAATAAAAGAATCAGCTGTACAAGAGTGCTCCCCTTTCACAGTATTCCTTTTGACTGCATACGTAAGTTATCAGTGATGCTGTAGGATTTAACGGTTACAGCACTAAAAGGCAACTATTTAGGGAAGAGGCTGAAAAAAGGACAAAGGAATGTATGTAAGGCATTATTTCTTTTAAGTACAATAAGCATAATAGTGTTTTAGGAAGACAAGATAAAAATGACTCAAGGCTAGCTTGGTTCTCACGGAATAAAAACAACGGGCTAAATACTGAGCTTCCTGCCTGACTAATAATCAATGCCTTGGTCGCCATACGGGTATTCTCGAGGGTAGTCGTCTTGGTACTCGCCCTGATAGTCATCAGGGTACTCTGCCTGGTAATCGCTATCACTGATTTCTGACCCATTTGTTCCTGTTCCTTGGCTTCCATTGTGAATGACGGGCTCGGTGGGGGCAGCACAATACTTGGGGTCATAGACCTGCCGCCCGAGCCCATACACACTCATTCCTTTCTGGGAAGCAACTTTGTTGGTGCCCATCTGTAGGGAAATCGTCGAGTTGTCCACTGGCTGCAATGTCAGCTTCTGATCATAGATGTCTCTTCGGGTGCCTGGTGCTAACATTCCCGCCTAGGAGCAACACAGAACACAGAAGTCAAACCAATGGCAGGACGAGATTCTTGGGGCTATTTTACAAATCATGAAGCTAGCATTGATAGGATGGTGTGGATTACCTTCCCTCAGGCTAATCACTTTCCTTTCAGGAAGAGACCAAGTTTACCAAAATATTCTCTTGGCAGATATTTTTCTTTCTGGTTTTTGTGTCACACATGGCAGTGCCCAGGAGCTACTCCCAGCTCAGTGCTCAGGGGCCACTCCTGGCTGTGCTCAGAGGCCAGGCCCTGCCAGGGGTGAACCTAGGCTGCCTGCCTGCAAAGCATGTGCTCCAGGCTACTGAGCTAGCTCTCAGGCATAAAAAATTATTTCTTGTGAAGACTTTCAAAGGAGACGGGCCCTCCTCAAGCCCTTGCTCAGCTATAAAATGACTCCGTGGATACAAACAAGTTGACTTCACTTTACTTGGAGGTTTCACGTATGCCAAATGGAGACGATGCCTACTTCAGAGCTAGGAGAGGTTTTGATGTACAGAATGAAAAAACAAAATGAAATGCTGGCATCCCTGGCAGTTACCTGACCACATACGCACCCGGGTCACCAATTTCAAAAGTTTCTAATCCACGCCACAAAAATGATGCCAAGAAGTTCTTAAGGACTTAATTCTTGCAAAAGTCCCTGAGCCACCCCAGCACCTGTTGTCCTGAAACAGCTACTCTCTACTCTCCACAGCACCATTCCCTGTCTGTGCACATTCCCTGTCAGGCACATCCTCAGAAGTCAGCAAAAGAGCAAACTCAAGAGGCAATCAGGACACAAATGATTCATGTGGCAGGGCATGTTCCCACTCAGGGCAAGCCACCACAAAACTCTCAGGAAGAAAAGTTCCTTAACTTGGCCTCACACACTGGGGGACAGTCATACCAAATGGAGAAGGGAACACCAAGTAAATTGTGAGTGGAGATCCCACATGGTAAGGGAAATGCGCACTGAAAGTGGACTAGTGTCCGAACATGATGGCCACTCAATACCCCTATTGCAGACCACAACACCCAAAAGGAGAGAGAAAGAGAACAAATTGGAATGCCCTGCTACAGAGGCGGGGTGGGATGGGGCGGGATGAGACTGGGGGGTCGGAGGGATACTGGGTTCATTGGTGGTGGAGAATGGACACTGGTGGAGGGATAGGCTCCCGAACACTGCATGAGGGAAAAACAAGCACGAAATGTTTAAATCTGTAACTGTACCCTCACTGTGACTCACTAATTAAAAAAAAAAAAGAAAAGAAAAGTACCTTAAATTTTATAGATAATATTGCCTTGTTTTTTTGTTTGTTTTTTTCCTTTGGGTGAAGAGTAAATCCTTTTCATTTGGTGTCTGATTTTTTTTCCCCATGGGAGTGATTATGCTTTTTATAAACCATTGGTGGGACTGAGTCAAGGGTGGTGGTTAAGATAAAATCATCGAGGGCAGGAGGAGGCTTTTTCAAACCTCTCTCCACTCCTGCTGGCTAACAGACCAGCTGCCAGTGGTCTCTCGCAGTAAGGTACTAATCCCAGCTGAGCATGACGACAGAGCGCAAGCATGTTCACTGTGCACTCAGTCTCACATTTAATAGCAATGTGTGGGGAACATTTCTTGCACCAGACATCTAATCTACCAAATGAATCCCCGGCTCCTTCAAAAATAAAAGATACATTATTAGAATGAGCTAGTTATTTGGACTTGGAGCAGAAACACTGTCATAAACAGCATTATTTCTTCTGATTGGGTAGGAGGGCCAGCTGCCCTGACACAGCCCTGAGTCTTAGCATACTTGTGTCACTACAGAAAAAGTCCTTTGATTCTTTTCCTTTCTCCTCAAAGCCTACTTCAGCCCGGAAGGAACATACTATTTGAATTTCATACCAATAATACCAACTTTCTAACTTAGCTACGGATGTAAGGTCAGCACTAACAAGCCTGGTGCTCTTGGCACATCCAAGAAAGTTCTGCTTACCTGGCTGGCACCTTTGTTGGTGCCCATCTGCAGACTTATCGTAGTCTGGTCAAAAGGCTTGTCAGTTTGCATTTTGGGGTCATAAAGGTGCCTTCGAGTCCCATAGGCGGTCATTCCTGCCTGGCTGGCGCATTTGTTGGTTCCCATCTTTTAGGTCAAAAACAAATAAGCACTAATTAGCAGACAACACATGTAACACACCCAAAACTTGATTTCACTCAAAAGATAAATGTGGCACAACCGACACTTCCCTTCCCATACGAATGCCTTGGTTAACAAGAGGAAAATGGTTTTCTGGAGCTGGAGCAATAGCACAGTAGGTAAGGTGCTTGCTGACCTGGGTTTGGTACCCAGAATCCCATATGGTTCCCTGAGCACCACCAGGAGTGGTTCCTGAGCACTGAGCCAGGAGTAACAATTGGGCATCACTGGGCATGGCCCCAAAACTTAAAAAAAAAATTTTTTCCTGTGCTTTTTATAGATTCGAACGTGCTCACTTTAAAAAGTCCTCCACCATCCCAATTTGCTTCCACAACACAATTCACTGTACGAAAACGTACATGCAGAGGTGCCAATGAAGTGGCTCAGCTATAGAGCACTTGCATGATATATGTGGGGACTTGGGTTCGACCCCTGGTACCAGAACAACAACAAGAAAGGGATAAGTAGATATCCCCCCCCCAAAAAAAACCAAAAACACCAACAATGACGTAAGAGAATTATGAGAAATTAGTTTCCTCTACTTGTCTTTCTTCCTCTCCAGAGTCCAAGCAACTAGATAAAAGAGTCGCTGTGACAGTCATTTAAAGGGACAGAACAATCTTTGTGTCGGCAATGTGCCTGTCTCCTCAGGTACGTTTTGCATAAAATGTGAGAGCAAATTTTGAAGAAGAGCAAAAGGTGTCTCTTCTCTGGCAGCTCAAGGGGACCTTCTTTATGTTCCATCAAAATCACTAGCATTTCCATGGAAAAAGAACTACATTTTATTCAGAGTCTCGCATCACCGGACAGAGTTAGAGAGGCAGAATGTAGAATGGGAAAGCAACCAAGTTTAGAAGAACAATAATTAACTCCCCCCCCTGCTGAGAAGAATGGTTTAACAACCACCAGTACACTCTGTTCTACTGGCTGGAGACACAGTTCTTTGGTCTTAAAAACAAGATTCATTCAAGGAAAATTTGTTGATATGAGAATATATATAAGGCGTGTTTATGCAAAGAAGCAGGGAGAGATTACTATAATTTTCCCATCCAGACATTTACTGTAAACATTGAGTATATTCACTAACTTCTTAACTGATGTGTTTGCATACATATTTATACACATGCATAAAAATATATACATATATATACAAAAATAGGCATGTGAATCTGTTTTTGTTGTGGGGCCATACCTAGCGGTACTATGAGTCCTGCAGTGTCAGGGATCAAACCCAGGGCTGCATAGTTTTAAACTATTAGTTCCTTTCATGGCTTTATAATTTAACCAAATAATTGCTGTTTGTAATTGAGGGTCCTTCTTGTCACTGATATAATTCTGTACCATATAAAAATAATTTATCTCACAGGAGTGGGGTGGGGGGGAGGCAAAGAGATAGTACAGCAGGCAGGGCGCTTGCCTTATACAACACCAAACCAGGTTCGATCCCTGGTATCTATGTGGCTCCGAATGCACAAAGATTGATTCCCGAGTGCAGAGCCAGGAGTAACCCTTGAGCACTGCCAGGTGTGTAAATAAATAATAAGTAATAAATTAACCATTTATTATTTTTTAAATCAACAACTATACCACAAAAAGTAAATAATAATAATTTTTCTCACAAGACTCAGCAAGAGTGGGGCACCAAATCAGACAAGTTTCAGGGGGCTGGCGAGATAATGTAGGGGTCCAGGCACAATCCCTGTATGCTGCCAGCCCTGGTTTAATCCCGGAAATCCCAGGAAGCCAAGCGTCACCACACACTTGCACCTTCACATTGAACCATTACCCGGGCAGGCCAAGATCTGCTCCAAGTGGCTCCAAGGTCCCCAGAGCATTACTTGGGAGCAGCAGCTCCCCCCCCTCCACACACAGAGTAAACAAGTAAGAACAGGCATCAGAGAAGAAAACCTAAAGTATTAAGGGCGTTCAGTAATAGAATTCTCAACTCAGAGCAATATCTGGCATCATATGGAACCCAGAACACCCCTAGCACACTGCTTAGGTGTGTCCTGAAAACAAAAAACGAAACAAAACAAAACAAAACAAAAGAGAAGAAGAATGTAAATACAAAAAAATTTCATTTCCTGGAGAAAGAACTGTACCGCTATCTGCCATGCCTTGTTCTAAACATCGTCATCTCGATGTACACTGGTGGAGGACAGGTGTCGGAGCATTCTATGATTGAAACCCAACCAAGAATAGCTCTGTAGCTGTGCATCTCACAGTGATTCGATTCAAAATAAATAAACTAGGGGCTGGAGTGATAGCACAGCGGGTAGGGCGTTTGCCTTGCACGCGGCCAACCCTGGGTTCGAATCCCAGCATCCCATATGGTCCCCTGAGCACTGCCAGGGGTAATTCCGGAGTGCAGAGCCAGGAGTAACCCCTGTGCATCGCCAGGTGTGACCCAAAAAGCAAAAATAAATAAATAAATAAATAAATAAATAAATAAATAAATAAATAAATAAATAAACTAATAAATAAACATCATCAACTCCTGGGTTTTAAACAGAAATAAACTTATGGGAGACACTTGGCAGGTGAAAATGAATAGTATGGAATGAGTAACTGATTATGCATTACCTGCAAACCGATTACACTCTGGCCAGCTTTTAATTTTCCTTCATCAAAACGTCTTGTTTGTTTCTCTGCATACTTCACCCCAATATCAATGGTTGTATGGAATCCTTTTGTTTTCGCCTAGACAGAAACATGGGCACTCACTGAAAGGAACACTCAGATGCAGAGTCTGACAGTGGAGTTTCACCCAGACAATAACACAGCAATGGCATTATCAAGAGGTGTGGCGTCACCAGGGAAAACCCAAACCAGGGACGCCAAAGAGGTCTGAAACCATTCTGAACAAAGGGGACAGTATTCTAACTAAACTGTCCTACACCAAGAAGCTGATCCCACCCCCTTTCCACAAAGCTCCAAACTGTATGAGAGATTCCCCCCTGCCACACAGGGGCAGCTAAGACACAATTCTGCTCTAATACAGAGGGGTTTGTTTGGCCATTGGAGACATACGCACCAGTCCTGCAAGAGCCACCAGCGTGGTCTGAACCTGGGTCATATTTCCATTCTCAAAGAGATCGTTTGCTTCAAATATGTCATGAGGCTTCATGCCATAAGCCTGGATGGCCTTAATAAAGTTGCCAATATTTTCCAACTATAAAGAAAAAGTTGTGTAACTGCGGGAGCTAAATATTGACGTTAATATATTACAAAAGAATTCTAAGTCAGGTTCTTCAGTAAAGTTCTCTGTGGAAAAGGTGAACTATTTCTAGTAACTCAACATTAGGATTTTTTCACATTTTTAAGCAATCCAATTTCTTTTTCAGTTCTTGACAAGCCAAACCTTTCTTTTATGCTTATAAGAATTCTGTGCCTGGAGAATTCTTAATTATCCAGCAATAGTACAGCCCTGGGGGTTGGAGCAATAGTACAGCGGGTAGGGCGTTTGTTTGCCTTGCATGTGGCCGACCTGGGTTCAATTCCCAGAATCCCATATGGTCCTCTGAGCACTGCCAGGAGTGTTTCCTGGGTGCAGAGCCAGGAGTAACCCCTGTGCATTGCCAGGTGTGACCCAAAAGGAAAAAAAAAAAGAATTCAGGGGAGAGGGGAAAAAAGAATTCTTTGTCAGAATGATCCAGGCCTGGTATTTCCTTTATCAAAAGGATCATAGTCGAAGATTAGAAATGTTTGCATGTAAATCTTGGGGTGGGAACAGAGAGACAGTAGGGCGGGTAAGGTGCTTGCCTTACACGTGGCTGACTTGGGTTCTATTCCCAGGCACCACATATGATCCCTCCCCTGAGTCTGGCAGGAGTGATCTCCGAGCACAGAGCCAGGAGTAAACCCTGAGCACAGCTGGGTATATTTCAAAAACAAAAATACCAAATGAATCAACAAAAAAAATCCATGGTTACTAAGCACATACTCAATAACAAATAATCAATCTTACTGGATCACACACACTCCTGAACTAAGACAATTTAGTACAGTTTTGGAGTTAACCACTTCTTTAACCAGTGCTCTGATTCCTGGCTTTTCTCTATATTTTTCTCAGATTCTAGATTACCTTTTTTTTGCTTTTTGGGTGATACCTGGCGATGCTCAGGGGCTACTCCTGGCTTTGCACTCAGGAATCACTCCTGGCGGACCATGTGAGATGCTGGGAATTGAACCTGGGTCAGCCTTGTGCAAGGTAAACACCCTACCCGCTGTGCTATTGCTCCAGGCCCTAGATGATATTTCTCTATACAAGTTAAAGCTAAACACCTAATAATCACAGAACTAATTCTAACTATGGAAGTGTTAAAAGTTACATGGATAAGATGTTCACAGCCTTTTCCTACTCTGGTGAAGCCCATGTTCTCTGTTGAATCTGTAACTCTTTCCCTTCTTTACCATTTCTCTAAGTAAATTTCTTTCAAGATAAACTACTTTGCTTCAGGCTAGAGAAAGAATATAGTGGGTAAGGGGGCACTTGCCTTGCACTCGGCCAACCAGGGTTTGATCCCTGGCACCATATCTGTTCCCTGAGTCCTGCCAGAAGTGATCCCTGAGCACAGAGCCAAGAGTGAGCCCTGAGCATTGCTGGATGTGACTCCAACTTAAAACAAATCCTAAAAAAGCACAAATGTTTGCTAATACACCAGTGCTAACAGTTTCAAATAAGTTTATGGTTTTAAAACTGTAAACACAGCCCTGTAGCATCAAGAAAGAGCAAAGAGAACAGGTGAGGCTGCTGGCGTGGCTGTTACCTGAGGCCAGTTTAAGGGAGACTCGTTGACTTTCTTCACTGAGCCTGGCTGGAGCTTGTTTATGAGCCTGAAAAGAAACGCGGTAAGTGACACCTTAATCACGGCTCGTACAAAAAACAAGGCTCATACAAAAACAAGCACTGGGATGTAAAGTTGGTTCTTTAACATCAATAAAGGTAAAACATTGACAGAAATCAAGGTTTGTCAGCCTGTCCAGGAAGGGCAGGCAGGGCAGAGGCCCGAGAGAAGGGCTGGCACAACGGGACTGGCCGCCTGGCAAGTCAACTTACTCGCACAGGATTATACCATCTTTCAAGCCCAGCTGAAAGTTGGTGCCAATGCTCATGCCTGTCACCTCTTCGATCCAATTGCGAAGATCTTCTTCTGCCTGATGATCATATTTCAAAGCAATCTGAAACACAAATTAACTAATTTTAGAAGAATTTTCACGAAAGCCTCAGAAACTGCTAATGCTGTGTTCTGCTTTAACCGCCCATTTGAGACCACAGCTGCAGCAGGTAGTAAATCACACGCATCAGAATCTGCAGGCAATCCAAACCAACCATCAGAGTTTTAGCAACTGATGAAAACTTGGAGTGGGGGGAGAAGGGGTGGCAGCAAGTCAATGCCTAAAACGTTTGATCAGCCTGTCCGGAGAGCTAGTTCAGAAGAGCTGAGTGCATGCTTTACATGAGCAAGACTTGGGCTTGACAGCCAGCACTGCATGGTCCCTTGAGTATCCAGGGCCTAAGCACCCTAAGCACAACCAGGTATGCTTCAATTTAAAAAAGAAAATTAATTTGAACAGCACATGGGGAAAAGCTGGAATGGAGAAGAAAAAATACTACCAAGATAAGTTTCCCCTCACAACACAAAGGAAATGATGGGTCTGGTACTCCTGAGCTTTCTATTTCGCAAATACACGTGTCTGAGCACACACACATGTACACACAATCTCCTCAGTATTATTGTATTTACTGTAAGATATTAAAACTCTACACAACCAACATCTCTGTATATTCCTCATAGAAAGGAAAACATTTAATTCTCTTCCTATTGCCCAGCACTGTCCCTGACACCCGGACATTTCATAAAAGCAAAAGAGTAACTGTTGACTCTTTACTTACTGAAATC
Organism: Sorex araneus; assembly: GCF_027595985.1. Taxonomy (NCBI): domain Eukaryota; kingdom Metazoa; phylum Chordata; class Mammalia; order Eulipotyphla; family Soricidae; genus Sorex; species Sorex araneus. The sequence goes on along the minus strand of NC_073309.1, from coordinate 70,839,601 downwards.
TACAATAAAAGTAAGGTGCTACTGTACGTGCTAAAACTGCTTGCTCGGCATGAGCAGCCTTGATCCAAAGGCCCAGCAGCGAATCCCGGAGACAGCATCTCAACAGAGATGTCTCTGGACCCCGTGCTGAGCCAATCCCACCAGGGCTCCTCAGACAGAGCGGGTTTCCCTCTCCAGCCACTGCAAATGAAACCCTGGTAGGCACAACTTCCAGAAGAAAAGCCCAGGTGTGTGGGAGCAGAGACTGAAGACGCCAGGCCATCTGGTGGTGGTGGGGACAGGCCATCCTTTCTTGTCCCCCCACTTCTTGGGGCCCTGGGGTTCCTGGCTGTCACATTCACAATCTGCCTCTGGGTGCCACTGAAGCAGATTAACGGCCCTGATCCAGAGATTCACATATGAATCTCAATACGGACTCGCTGCCTGCAGAGATGTTTCTGGAAATCATTTACAACCTTAGAATTCCAGGACCTCTCATGATATTCGTAATAAGCAATAGAAAATAAAGTATCTAGGATCTGGCTGTGGCAGGCAGGCTTGAATGGTGGTGGAAAATCTGAAATTTTGGGTAGTGGGAAGGTGTAATGTGGTGGGATTGGTGTTGAAATATTGAATGTAATCAATTAATGTGCACAACCTTATAAAAATAAAATTAAAAAATTAAAAAAATAAAACTGCTTGCTCATAAACACAGAATTTGAAAGTCCTCTTCAAAACAATAATAAACCTCAATTTAAAAAAATCTAAAATATTGTTTAAAAGCACATGTTTAGGGGCTGGAGCAATAGTACATGGGTAAGGCTTGCACGTGCCTTGCATACAAAATCTGGGTTCGATCCCCAGCACCACATGTGGTCCCCTGAGCCCCACCAGGAGTCATCAATCTCTGAGCACAGAGTCAAAAGTAAGCCTTGAGCACTGCTGTACATGGCCTAAAGGACAGAACAAAACAAAACTGCACGTGTTCAGGAACCAGGAAAGTGGCCCGATGGCAGAAGACCTGCCCTACACATGTGAGGCCCTGGGTTTGATTCCAGCCCCAAACAAAAGACACGTTCAAGTTCTTAAACTATTCTTTGTTCTTTGGGTTCCTAAAAAAGCAGATAAGAGTGAAGAATCGGGCCGTTCCGGAAGGCACAGCAAGCCAAAGATTGCTCCAGACCCCAAACCGGGCCAACAACACCGGGGTACCAGACGGGGAAGGTACAGCTGGCACGCCTTTCCCAGATAGAGCCCCGGTGACACTGAGCTTCTACTAACATGGCTCCAGTATGCGGGACTGGGACATCTCCAACCTTTCCTGATATACAAAATATATGCTCAGGAATGGCTCCGCCACCCCTGAGCGTCTGTTACCCCAGAGGAACAGAAACCAATCTCAGAACACAGCGGCTGCTGGCAGATATACTCCTCGACTCGGAACTAAGCGACAGCCCTGTGCAGCCCTGGGAGGGGAAGGGTTTCTATCCCTTGGCCTTTTCCCCCCTGGACAGCATGGTGACCACCACCATTCAGAACCAATTGGACAGAGAGGTAGAGTTTGCAGTGATGGGACGGGATGCACGGGGAATCTTGCAATGGGGGAGGCAGAACCGGCCCTGCCTCCTGCCCAAGTGAGACCCCGAGCAGTCACCCATGTACAGCTCCTCCGCTCCTGAACAGCCATGATCCCAGCGCCACAGAAACCAATCTCGGAATGCAGCGGCTGCTCGCAGAAATACCTCTGGACTTAATACCAGAATTCCAAATCTGGGCGGCCGCTTTCGAGACTGTGCAACATCATATTCTCTTTGTTACCAACAATAGAGAACATACAATCTAATGATGCCATTCCAACAGGTCTGACTGTTGGGGGAAAAACTCCAAATAATGGTAGTGAGTTTCCTGTTGAAAATTGAATGTAATCGGGGCTGGAGTGATAGCACAGCGGGGAGGGCGTTTGCCTTGCACGCGGCCGACCCGGGTTCGATCCCCGGCATCCCATATGGTCCCCCAAGCACTGCCAGGAGCAATTCCTGAGTGCAAAGCCAGGAGTAACCCCTGAGCATTGCTGGGTGTGACCCAAAAAGCAAAAAAAAAAAAAGAAAGAAAGAAAATTGAATGTAATCAAAGTAAAGAAAGAGTAAAGTGAAAATCATCTCCACACAGGCAGAGGGGGAGTGGGAGGGGGGGTATGCTGGGGTTATTGGTGGTGGAACATGTGCACTGAAGGGATGGGTGTTTGAGCATAGTATGACTGAGACTCAATCCTAAAAGCCCTGTAACTGTTCTCACAGTGACTCAACTAAAAAAATAATTAAAAATAAATAAAGAAATAAAGAAATAAAGCAGATAAATTAGAATTAATGAGGAGAAGACAGACTGTCTTTATTTTCCTTATCAGCACAGAGAGAAAAAGTAGCATCTTTTCAACAAGAGGGGGGCAAGAAGTGGATGAGCACATGAGGACCAAGGGTCACTGTTGGAAATGGAAACGAAGGGCAGGAATGTTTCCTTTGGCAGACGGAGACATAGCAGGCTGGGCATTTGCCTTGCATGCAACTGATGTGGGTCCCATCCCCAGCACCACATATGGTCCTCCAAGCCCCACCAGGAGTGATCTCTGAGCATAGACAGAGTAAGCCCTGAGCAGAGACAGGTCAAGGAAGGACAGAGGGAGGGAGGGAGGGAGGGAGGGAGGGAAGGAAGGAGTATTTTCATAAAACAATCAGGCTTCGCTATCAAAAAGATTTAAATGGGCAGCATGTCACTGCACCACCAAGGGGAGGTTTCCATGTCTAATCTACACCCAGTGCCCAGCACAGGGAAACCCAGTGCCAAATGCTCTGTCTGGGTCTGAGCTTTCTCAGACTGGGTCGCATCTCCACATAGGCTACTCACACTTTATATACCTAGAACCTGGCGGCACATAAAAATCTCTCGGGCCGAGAGGGGGTCCTGAGTAGAGAAGTGCAGAAGCCCTGCTCGAGGCCAAGGACTCTCAGCTCCCGGGACGCTGGCAGCACCCGCCACAAGTGCACACCGGTCAAAAGCCCCGCTGCAGGTTCCTGGGCGGGGCCCGCACTTCTCCTTCCCGAGAGAGAAATGTTCTCCAGGCCAGTAGCGTCAGGATGGAGAGGTCACCTAGACAGCCGTCCCTGGTGAAGAGAGCACACAGAGGGAAGGCCGACTACTTAGATCTCGACACCGTGTCGGGTCCATCAAGCACTGCCAGGAATGAGCCCCGAGTTAAGAACCAGCACAGTCAGGTGTGGCCCAAAAACATGAAAATAAAACCACCCAACTGTGACAACCAGCAATGAATACTAAAACAGACTTGTCACACAGGGATCTGTTTTTTTCCCTCTATGCCCATTAACAACCATGACAACCTTTTCTACTTGTCAAGGTGAAAAAAAAGATTTAATTGCCATGGGAAGATGGTGAAAAACTATATACCAAGTGAGAGCTCTGATGGTATCTTTACCTTGTAATATAAAGAGGTGGGCCAGAGGTCCCAGAATTATGGGCATTGAACCCTCTTTTTAGAGGAAAAAAAAATACCACTCAGCACCAGCCCTGGAAATCTCCCCTTTGAAAAAGCAAGCACACAGAGACACCATACCCTGGCCTCACCCACCACGACTACATCAGAGGAGCTAACTGCCCCCTGGGTTGTCCCAGAGCCCTCCCAGGAATTCTGTTTCCCTTCTAAATGGAGTGGAAGCTAGACCACAGTGCAAAAGTCTTATGAATGCCTTTTCAAAAGACAGCAGCAGTCTGTGAATTTTTACATCCCAACAAGAAAAAAGGATTCTATCCCACTGGCAGGATGAGTCATTTATCAAAGCTGCAGATTTACTCAACCACAATTACAAATGGAAACTTAATGAGTCAATCTTTTTGTATTAAGATGATGAACGCCATATAATATTCCTGAAGCAAAATCGGTGGGATGCACTCACGCTGGGAGCACATGTGCTCAAAACCTGAACGTCTGCTTATGAACGAGAGTCAGGCTCCATCCCCAGCTAGTGCCTGATGTGGAAGCACCTTGGCACCTCCACTCCCTAAAAAACCATTTATCTCTTCTGATTTTCTGCCAGTCTGGCTCACACGGGCATCTGACTGTGGGAAGACGGAAGGAAAGCGCAGTGCTGGAAGGTTCTGTCTGTGGGAGTCGGAAGCAGCTGCTTCTCCTATAATTTCTTGGATAAATATTCCTAGGTAACGTACCTCCTACCTCCCACAGCATAGATGGGACACGTCCACATAGCAAATAATGACTTTAGAAAACAGAACAAAGAATAAACTGGTAGAAACTCATGAAGTCTTGACTATATTTTCACACCACAGTCTTGGTCTACGTGGGCAGAAAATGTTCTCAACATAAAAATTTCGGGAGCTCATTTATGGACAGAAAAGAAAGGAAATGAGGAGAAAATGGCATCCTTATGCCATGGCTATGGAAAGCAACCGCTAATGGTGAGCAGAATTTATTTCAACTAGGGGATGCATTTTAATGAATCTAAAGACACCATGTTTCAATGCATAATTGTTGCAGATTTTATGCTTTTATTTTTTTTTTTGCAAAAATGCAGAGGTGCAACCACTATGTGAAGCTTAAAAAATACTGTGCTAGTATTACTTTATAAAAAACTGTGTAGGGGCTGGAGCAATAATACAGCAGGTAGGGCATTTGCCTTGCATGCGGCCGACCAGGATTCAATTCCCAGCATCCCATATGGTCCCCCGAGAAACCACCAGGTGTAATTCCTGAGCGCATGAGCCAGGAGTAACCCCAGTGCAACACTGGGTGTGACCCAAACAAACAAACAAAAACCTGTGTGTAAAGATAGAATAAACACTGAAGGGGTCTGACCTCCTCACAGAATCTAGCTCCACCCATCCACCCACTGGTCAATTTATTCATCTCAGTCTGAGCGTTTCCTGTCTCGACAACAGGAAGACTGATGTCCATGATTGTACCAGGTAGCCCATAGGTCACTCAAATAATTTAGTCAACTGTCAAGAAATTCTTTGCCTTCGCTATTCCAAAAGTCAAGATGAAAATTATGTTGGAGGGTTCCTAAATGCATATTTGATCCTCTTGTTCAAAATATGTCTAACAGATTCAGTGCCATGTCCCAGACCACATGAGACTACAGATGTAACTAGGAATACTCTTCTCAGAGAGCAGAGGCAAAGAGGCAAAGACAATCTGCTCACTCTTCTCATTGATGCAGTGATGAAAGAACAACAACAAATCAAACACTGGAGTCAGATCAATCAAGTACCAACTTCGAGCCCTGACTCCTCACAATGCCTGGGTGCCAACAGCCAGCTGACTGCTACAAAACTGAATATCATCCACCCACCAAAAAGGAAAAACAAAACACCCTGAAAACTAGGTTCACATTTACATCATGGCACTGTTGGTTAACTCAGAGATTCCATTAAGTGGAAAAGCAACAAGGACTTTTCCATCTAAAATGCTAATGTTTTTCTGGGGCTGGAGCGATAGCACAGCGGGTAGGGCGTTTGCCTTGCACGCGGCCGACCCCGGTTCTAATCCCAGCATCCCATATGGTCCCCTGAGCACTGCAAGGGGTAATTCCTGAGTGAAGAGCCAGGAGTAACCCCTGTGCATCGCCGGGTGTGACCCAAAAACCAAAAAATATATATAATAAAAAAAAATAAAATGCTAATGTTTTTCATATAAATGAACTTTCTGCAGCCAGGCCGGCTAAACATGTCTCCCCCGCTAAACATCAAAGATCCCATGCACGGGTGCTGGGCAATGGTTTCTGTGCAAAAAACCACCTTTGTGCAACCCTGAGGAACAATCACTGGAGGCTCTTCACTCGGCACTGCAGCATCAACCTCTGCAAAATGCAATCAAAGGGGAAAGAAAATGACTAGAACAAGCACCTTCCGGGGACCTGATCTGGTGGATCATCCCCCTCATAGTTTTTCCCTTTTTGCCCTTCCTGCCCCCCAATGCTTCCAGTCCTCCTTCCCACCTTCTCTCCTGAGGAGCCAGTACCCCCAAAACTTCACTTCTGTGAGCATCCCTCTCCCTTCATAACAACCCAGAGCACTAGTCACCTCCAGTTCAAAGGCGGTGCGACCCTTTCCAGCAGCATGACCTAAGCTCTCACCGTCTTTACGATCTCTACAGTAATGTTTGCTTGTCATAACAGACGACCAATCAATACACAAAACAGTAAAGAAGTGTGCATGAACACACATTCTCAAAGAGGGTGAGACCCACGAGGGGGTGAAAACTGGCTCTTGTGATGGGTGGTAAAAACAATTTTAGATATTACAATAATTTGCAGGGCCAGAGAGACTATTCAGGGGGCTGCTAGGATGCTTCATCTACAAGAGGTCCTGGCTTCATCCCTGGCACCACATGGTCCACTGAACACAGAAATGGAAACAGGCCTGAGCACTACCATGTATGACTGAAAAACCACTCAAAAACCACACACACACACACACACACACACACACACACACACACACACATTAAAATTATTTGTGACTGCTCCAACAAATCATATGGTTTTCTCTTAAATTTGTTGAGATTATAGGGAAAAACATCTAAAATGCTGTTCTGGAGACAGTGTATGAGCTCACTGACTCTATATGGACAATGGATACTTCTCAGCTTTTCAAACAGACAAAATCAGGCTGGAAAGAAAGCACAGTGAGTGGGTACAGCAGCAAAGGCGCTTGCCTTGCACTCGGCTAAACCCTCGGCAATCCCCAGCACTGCCAGGTGTGATCCCTGAGCAGGGGTAAGCCTTAAGGACTGCTGGGTGTGCCCCCCCTCTCTAGCACTCCCACCCCCCATACACAAAGATGAAATTTTGCCATCTGAGACTAAAAAATCAAAATTGAGGGTGTGCTAGGAGGCTCAATGGAAGAAGCCACAGACAGCAGATAAACGAGGTGAAAGCACAAGCAAAACACAAGCCCTAGATGCTAACGACAGAGGAACAGGTGGGGGGGGTTCTCAGGAGGGAATGGAGAGTGTGTCTCTGATGGTGTGCCGGTGCTTCCACCTGTCTGGGTATGAACCTGAGTGCCTGAAACAGGCTGAACAATAACGGAAATGACTCTGGGAAAGCCGTCACGGAAACAGTCATGGAAAATGCTAAGAGAAAGTGAAAATTACAGGCAGCGTCTCTTTAATCCACCCCCCCCCCATCATACTCCCTTTCCAGAAGTTTGTCTGGATAACAAATCTTCCAAACCGCAAACACGGGTATTACAATGAATTACATCCCAAACAGCTCCGGAATAAGAGCCCTTTCACAAAAGAGGCCCCACGGGCCTAAACATCCTGATAGGAAAGGCTGATCAGATAAAACAGCCTCAGGTTGCTATAGGGCAGCCAAGCCCTTGCTGAGGTTTGAGGAGTTTTTTTGTTTGTTTGTTTATTTTTTTTCCCAGAATCCTTCAAAGCGGATAAAAGATGGTGATGGGAATGGAGCTTAAAAAAACAAACAACCCAACAACAGGTCTGAAAGTAAGGTTCCTAAACACTGTTTTACGGGGCTGCCTCTCAGCAAAAGCACCATCTGGTAAAATGACAGATGAGCCTGACATAGGCAGAGAATTGATACTTAGTGCAAGTACTGCTGATGTGCCTTGCTTGGATCCCAAGTCAGCTCTTGAAGGAGACACGCCTTTCCTGTAAGTCCCTGCTCAGACTATGACAGTGGAAAGCAAATGATTCCACAATGTTACCTCTGGGGACATAACAGTGTCCCTGAGTCCATCCTAGGGCCCTGTTTCTAACCACTAGGCTAACTCAACATGACTCCAGACTCTCCAAATAAAATCAAAGTGTCCGTGACTTCAAGTGTTCCTTGTGTCCAGGATTCTCCTGTCAACTTTCTCCATTGCCTCTTCTTTCTGACCCTCACTCAGATGGCTCCCCTCTACCAGGCAAGCTCTTCACAGGCAAGATCCCTGAAAGTTCACATTCCAGTAGAAAGACATAAAGAGTGTTGAAGATGGGGTACAGAGGAAAGGAGAACAGTTCAAATAGAGGAAGAACAGAACTAGACAGGGACTAGCATGGTGTCAAACAGGGACGAGTAGATTTCATCTGAAACATCAAGGTACTGCTTCACTTCTTTTCCCTCACCCACTGCCCCTCCAGACCCCCTCTGTGAGAGCTGATAGTCAGGCTGTCACACCACAACCTGCTTTGAACTCAAGCTTTGAAAAGTGGGCTCAGTTCCAGCGTGCGTGACGTGCCTTCTCTCACATGGGGGACACCCTTTCTCGAAGGCCGTATCCTTTCTCCCCGGGGCCATTAGGAGAAGGCTGGCAGGGCCGGAGGTCAAGGGGTTCTGCAGAAAACAGACGCTCTCGCCTGAAACCAGCTTGAGCACACAGGTCAGAGCTTTCTTGGAAGCGAATCCCCAGGATGCTCGCTGCAGACAGACGCCTCTGGGACACGGCCCTTCATCCCAGCCCACCCCCACGCCGCCCTGCCTGCCAGTGCTCATCTTTCTGCCTGGCAGCCTCGAGTCCAGTTTTCATTCTTTCTCTGATGATTGCTCATGAAAGGAAACACCTATTTAAAAATGAAAAAGCCAAAGGTCTTTGGACCAGAGACAAGCACCTGTGGCTCCATGAACAGGACCCCTCCAAGGCCCCGGTAATGGCAGCTCTTCTTTGAGGCCTGCGTGGGTCACACTCAGGTCAAGGTTTCAGCAGCCAGTGCCCGAGTGCTCCTCCCTTTCCACAGGACGGTTGGAGAAACACAGAGGCACTCTGGCTCAACGTACGCATGTGCCAATAAGAAATGAAAGCTCATGGGGCATTTGCCTTGCCACAGCCAACTCAAGTTTGATCCCCAGCATCCCTTATGGTCCCTGAGAACTACCCAGAGTAATTCCAAATGCAGAGCCAGGAGTAACCCCTGAGTATTACTGGGCGTGTCCCTCAAAACCAAAACCAAATTAAAAAATTAAACTTTTCGAAAACAAATGGTCCAACCAACAAAGGGGGAGCTGTGAAACAGATAAGTAAATGTCCATGTTCTCTGCTGTATCTACAAAATAACATTCAGGTAACCCAACTTTAGAACAGACAAAATGAACATAAACATAGATTTTCAAAGTCCAACTCTAATCCGAAAAGGAGAGTCCATGTAGAGGCTGAGTCCCCAGAAGAACCCAGACTTAGGAATAGCAATGAAGAAAGATGCTTATACTTCTCACATGGGTGTGAGGAACCTTGGCACATGGCTCCAACGGGAAATAGTAAAGGGACCATTCCTCTCCCAGGTCCCCCAGAGCTGAGCCCAGCTGTTGCACTGGAACAACTCTTGGAGACAGGGTGTGGGGACAGTGGGGTGCGGGTACAGGGAGCTGGCCTCACCTGGAACCAGCCGAGGAATGCAAGGGACATGTTCAAAAACACCAGCCCATGTGCTCTTCTTGGGCAAGACTGGCCTCGCTCACATGTGACGCAGAGTGGGAACTCTAGAACAAGCCTGCATCGACTGACAGCATTACCAGACTTTGGAAAGGGCACCGGCATGAAGATCTATCTGGTTACGGGGCAGCATCTGCATTTGAATGCCTCCACTTTTTATGAACGTCACATCGCCTTCATCTGCCCATCTAGTAATCTTAGATGCATCACTCGGGATATACTTGTTTTACTTTGATAGAAGTCCTTTTAGTGCTTATGGCACTCCTGAAGTCCATTCTGGTAACCCTAGATGTCAGGTAGGTCAAAAAGAGCCACCGTGCCAGCAGTGTGACCCATGTGAAGCCAACAGGGGCTCCTGGGATGTGTGCCCCAAACCGAGGGTTGGATCCCTCACCTAGGATATGAAAAGAATCTCCTTGCTGGGATACAGCTCAGTGAGCCTTGCATGCAGGTGGCTCATTTTACCCCTGGCACCACCATGAAGGAACCCCTGGCACAGAGTCCTAACATGAAGAGTACTGCTTGAGCATCACCAGGTATGGCCCCAAAAAGAACAAAAACAAAATATCTGACTGGGAATAGACAGACATAAAACTCAGACTCAGGGAGATGCTAGCTGAATAAACAAATCATAGTGTCCCCAAAGTTTCAGCATTAGCTATGCCCAGCAAGCCAGCAACTCTGCCTGAAAAGGGGGCATGTTCTTCTGCTCTGCACAGTGCTTCTTTCAGTGCTCTGCTCACTAACACAGGCCCATGAGGTCACTAGGAGTCAGTTAAATGAAACGGATATGAAAAGGAGCCCGTGTGAGACCTCTCTACCTTTGGCAACTGTCACCACCCCTACTGCCTAAAGAAAGAAAATCCCCGTGCTCCAGCAAGAATGAGACCCCTCCCTGCCATGGAGGTGGCCGCATCTGCGCCTGGCGGTGCAGGTGACCATGCTGTCCCATAGAATGAGTACGCGCTTTGAAAGCAAACAAAGGCGTCGGCTACAGCCCCACTCAGCCCTGGGAGGTTAAACCCTGTCCATGGCATGACTGTGACCAATTCTGAGTGCCACACTCCGGAATACTGACACACTGACATCAGCTTCTAGAAGGGGCAAAGATTACAACAATTAGACACAGCCCGTCGTGAGAGACTGGTTAGCCAGAAGGAAGGGGCCTGGAGAAGGGGAGGGGGGCGGTGAGGGGCTAGGGGACACGCTGGCAACACAAGTAAGTTACCATCTAGATACTCAAAAGCATTGCTCTGAATGCCACACAGAGCGAAGTCCAGGACAGATGTCCGATGCTCCAGAGGGATGGCTGAGAAGCACACACGGGGCCGGAAGGAGCACTGTGCGTGGAGTCAGGCAATAGGGGGCCACGGGGAAGCTTGCTGGGAAACATGTCCTCAGCTGGGAGGGAGGCAACCAAGGGAACAGTACTGAGTCACAGAGAACACACCGACAGCCGTTTGGAACTCAGTCCAAGCACCACAGCACTTGCAGGTCCACAGGTTATTTTGCAGTTGGCCAGAATTTAAAGCAATTTTTTTTTCCTCAGTAGGCCTCTTTTTTCCTCAGTTTCCTCCTAAGTAACCTCTGATTCCTGGGCAGGGATGTGGCTCCCTGGTAGACAAGAGAAAGCATGGGGCTGGATTGATTACTTGCTCCCAGACTCCTGCTGTGCCCTGCAACCCCGAGTACCACTCACTGGGCGTAGCGCCTAACTAAAAAAAGAAAGGGCGAGGGGAGACAGTTCGAGTGACGCATGTGCCCAGCACGAGCAAACACCCCTGGCTCTGACTGCTGTCCCCCCACCCCACCCCGAGAGTGACCCCCTATTAAAATAAATCAAACTTTAAGATGTTACATCCATCACAAAAGGCGTTTAAAACTTGACTAACTAAATAAACACCATTAGATGTTGGCATGTGGAGAGGAAGACGCCATGGGCTGGTTTTCCTGTTTTCTATTTTTCCTGGTAAAGGACAAACCTGAACCAGCCGTGCTTGGGCAGTTCCAGAACGTTCACCCACTCCTCATCACCTCGGTCCTAGCCAAGTCTGCTTCCTAAAATGAGTTACAGTCTTCAGAATGGAGGAAGAAACCTACAGCCACAAGTGAAAACCATTCGGATGAAGAACTCGTCTCTCCTGACCTGGGAACCCCCCAAGCCCCATCCCAAGCGCCCCAGCCACTCCCTTGGAAGAGGACAGAGAAGAGGAGGCAGCCAAGAGTGTGGTCCCAACTCAGGGGGGAACATGGGGGATGCCTCCCCCACCCGGACACGGCACTCTGCCCAGCTGGCACACTCCAGACAGTGGGACTCCGTCTCCTCGAGGTGTCTCTACCAGCTGGGGAGCACTCCACTACCTTTCCCTCCCCTAGGAAAATTAGAGGGGACGAGCTCTCCCCGGGTACAGCAGGAGAAAAACGCCATTTTCTCTTTCAAAAATGTTTGACCTCAAGAAGGGGCAAAGATGACAAGAATTAGACACAGTCCACGCCGAGGCCAGTCAGCCGGGAGAAAGGGGCCCTGCGGGGTAGGAGGCTGGCTATTAAAGCTCATGAACTAGCACACAAAGATGCTCACATTCTGACCTTAGTTTAAAAATAAATAAAGTTTTGGCTCATTTGGCTTTAATGAAAATGCTGAAAGATGGAGTCAGGAAGACGGTACCAAAAATCTGGCCCCAGAACAGGCTCTGGGAGACGATGCTCTGAAGACTCACTCCCAACACCGGGGCAGGGATGAACCCTCCGTGGCCTTCTTCGGGATCAGTGGAGGAGAGGGGGCAATGCCCGGTTCAGGACACAACAGTGAGCAGTGCCTGGATGCCATGTGTTCAAACGGCGACAAGCCCAGCTCCTCCACGCGACAGCTGTGGCTGAGGACACAACGAGAGCCCTGGTTCCCAGGAGAAGAGGTGACAAGGATGGGCAGGGAAGGGGCTCGTCTCTGCTCTCTGGCCCTCTTCTTTTCCTTCCTTTTGGTTCTGGGGGCTCGCCCACCAGCTCAGTGTCTAGGGGTCACTCCTGGTCATGCGTGGAGCCAGCAATGGAACCCACATGCTCCACAAACACACTCTACTGCCCCTGAGCAATCTCCCGGGCCCTCTCTTCTGTTCTCATTCACAGCTTCTCAAACACAGCAGCCTCCTGCTGCCACTCTGCTCTCGCTCAGCACCGCCGAAAACACGAGCCCGCCCCTTTATTTGGTCTTTCCCCCGGCAGAAGCCATCTATAGCTTACCTTTGACTGAAACCGATGTCAGCCTCAAATACTGTTCTGTTTCTTTGACTCTGTTTTTTTAGGGAACCTGGCCACCACTGGGGAGTACTCCCTGTGCGGTGCTCAAGGGACCATGTGGTACCAAATATTGAATCTGGGCCTCCTGGATGCAAAGAATGAGCTTAGCCCTTTGGCATGGCCCAGCACAGCTGTTTCTGTACTGCATGACTCACGTCTCCACTCCTCACCCTGTGCTTCCTCCCTAAGCCCCCTGGAAATTTGTTCTACTAAAGATGAGCTTTCACAAAGATCATCTGACCTTCTCCAGCAGCCAAATCTAGTGGCCTGTTTCCAGTCTTCCTCCCGGCCTCTGCAAAGCCTGACAACCTCTCTTCCTCTGGCATCTTATTAAATGACGTAATCCTGAAGTTTCCCTCTGGTCAGTCTGCTCCTTGCCTCCTTGAAAGACGACGAATCTCTAGAATACTGGCTCTAGATTAAAAAGGTTCAGAGCAGAGGCTCTGGAAATGGGATGTTCGAGTTAGAATTCCATCTCCCCACATCTCAGTCACCTCGCTGAAAATCAGTCTTAAAGGTAATGACATCATAGGGTTGCTAGGAAGGATCAATGATTTAATTCATGTAAATCATCAGACCTCAGCACAGGCCTGCTCTTCTCTGCAAGGAAGCCCCCTCCAGAATTCCATCTCCCCACATCTCAGTCACCTCGCTGAAAATCAGTCTTAAAGGTAATGACATCATAGGGTTGCTAGGAAGGATCAATGATTTAATTCATGTAAATCATCAGTCCTCAGCACAGGCCTGCTCTTCTCTGCAAGGAAGCCCCCTCCAGAATTCCATCTCCCCACATCTCAGTCACCTCGCTGAAAATCAGTCTCAAAGGTAATGACATCATAGGGTTGCTAGGAAGGATCAATGATTTAATTCATGTAAATCATCAGACCTCAGCACAGGCCTGCTCTTCTCTGCAAGGAAGCCCCCTCCAGAATTCCATCTCCCCACATCTCAGTCACCTCGCTGAAAATCAGTCTCAAAGGTAATGACATCATAGGGTTGCTAGGAAGGATCAATGATTTAATTCATGTAAATCATCAGACCTCAGCACAAGCCTGCCCTTCTCTGCAAGGAAGCCCCTTCCAGCCAGACATAAGAAAGAATCCCTACTTCAATGTCAATCTATGTCGCAGAACTAACTACAATTTGACAGCAATGCTGACAAGTAATCATTCTAATGTGGTCTCAGTCTTCCTATTTTTAAAAATAGCATCAAATAATTCATAAGAGAAACACCCTCACCCCATTTCTAAGCCTAGCCCCATTGCCAGCTTCCATCTGAGTTCGGTGGGGGTGACAAATGGAGAAGGAGTCAGAAATATCAGTGACTTTTGATCTGATAACAAAGAACTACAGCAAGTGTCTTGAATGTTGACATTCTTGCTTAAAAAATACAGTTTTATCTTGTTTTTTTGTTTGTTTGTTTCACTTTTTGCATCACACCTGGCAATGCACAGGGGTTACTCCTGGCTCTGCACTCAGGAATTACCCCTGGCTCTGCTCAGGGGACCATATGGGATGCTGGGAATCTAACCTGGGTCGGCCACATGCAAAGCAAATGCCCTACCCGCTGCACTATCACTCCAGCCCTTTATCTTGTTTTTTAACATAAAGAAGAGATCAAAACTTCTCTTCCATGCCATCAGTGCAAAGCGTGAACTGGATTTTATGAGAAAGCAGTTTGGTACTATTTACAAGACCATTTAAGTGCTTGATGAAAAGATTTCTCTACTTTTATTCACAAGTACTTTCTAAGAAAATGCACACCAGTTGGGAATAGCAGATAATTAGAATCCATACCAAATCAGCTTCCAAAATGATAGAATAAGTGGGCTGCACTTTGCTTTGCCTGCAGAAGATCCAGACCCAACACAGTACATGGTCCCTGAGCACTGCTAGGAGTGATCTCCAAACACTGCCAGGAGTGACCCCTGGGCACTGCCAAGTTGGGGGGGGGAACTATCTCATGGTGATTCAATAAAATTAAATAAATAAATAAAATAAAAATGAATTGATAGAACAATATTGGAAGCTGTACCAGTGATGAGGGAGAGAATATAGGATACTTCACTTTCCGTACACTTTGTGCTGCCTGCATTCTACACAACAAATATGTCTGTACATGTATGTTCACAAAGTAAGAATTAAAAAAGAGACAGAGAGAAAGAGGCTCAGTTCCCACAGGTGAAGAAGATGGTTTCCCAAGGTGGATGCAGGCATAACTTGTCCAGAGGCTTGGCAAGGATCTGGTCTGAAAGTCAAAATCTTCAATAAACTCCTGCCCGTACTCCCACCCTGGCCCTCATAACCAATGGGAGAAACAGGAACTGTATCATCAGAACTCAAGTCATCAGAACTTGATCATCTAACTAGAGGATCCGAACTCTATACTTTGCAGAGTCTTGGTAATAGGGCAACATGTGACCAGGTCAAGAACAGAAAAAGTGGGGCCAGAGAGATAATACAGCAAGGAAGGCATTGGCTTTGCAAGTGGCCAACCCTGGTTCGATGCCCAGTTGCCCGTATGGTCCCCAGAGCCCACCAGGAGTGATCCCCCTGTGCCCAGAGTCAGAAGTAAGCCTTGAGCACAGCCGGGTGTGCACCCCAAACAAAAACAAAACAGAACAAAAATAGAACAAAGAAAGTTGGTGGTGGAGACTGTTGACACAGAATCCTTTCACCTAGTGGAGGGTGAGTGGGTGCTCAGCGGCCATCCAGCAGCACCCCTGGCAGGGCTGGCGCACAGCAAGCAGAGGGGTTGAGGGGCTGATTCTGACCCACCACGGGACTCTGCTACCTCACAGGGCATGGCCAGCGTGGCTCCAAAGTTCATAATAAGATATTTGGCGGAGGTGTCTCAGGCTAGAATCGTTTTCGTCTCCCACAGGCTCTTCTAAAAAGTGGCCTCTGCCACATGCAAAGGGTACTGTCTGATGAGCTGCAGCAAAAGGGTCAGCAGAACTGAAACTGAAAAGAAAAAAAGGGAGAATACACAAAAGCCAAACCTGGAGAGGAAACAGCTGAGAAATGAAAGGCTGGCAGGCAAAGTGCCTGAATGTGTGTGGTCACTATGAGGCGGGGGTGCGGGATGGGGGGGTGGCATCATGACTACATGCAGGTCTCTGAAGAAAAGGACGGATAAAGCCAAGACAAATGCTTCCAGTCTGAGCCGAGCAGAGCTGGAGCACAGCTGTGGGGGCCGAAGGGCCCTGACCATCCAAGTACAGTGTCTATACTCGGTGAGAGGAGGATGGCGGCTGTTGCAATTTCTGCATTCAAAGTAGAATCACATGTTTAAATCAGGAGAGACTTATTACACATGGTATTGATTATTTTCTCTACTTCTTCCCATGTGAAACAAAAAAGAGAGAGGAAAACCTGCAATCATAAAGCACTTTTTCTCTGGACACGGCTGGAGGCCTTGGTAGCTCACTCAGGGCAGGGCTGAAGGGCTCGGGAAACTGAAGCTGGGCGGCCGAATGTTTAGAAGGAGAGAAAAGAACCAGCAGGAAGACCACAGCTAGTGTTGCCTGGCCCTTCTGCAGGCAGAAACCCTTGGAAAATGGGGCTAGGGAGGGTTTTTTTTAGGGGGGATTGGGGGAGGGACATAGTCATAAAAGCTTAGGTTTTGACTGTTCCAGAAGAATTCTCTCAGTCACAAAGGGCTCCTTGGAACTTCCTCTACAGATGGACCATGCAAAGTCACACACAGGATGGCAGAAGATAACAAAGAAATCCCCTCCCTGGGGCTGGAACGATAGCACAGTGGCTAGGGCGTCTGCCTTACACACAGCCAACATGGGTTCAATTCCCAGCATCCCATATGGTCCCGCGAGCACCACCAGGAGTAATTCCTGAGTGCAAGAGCCAGGAGTAATCCCTGTGCATCGCCAGGTGTGACCCAAAAAGCCAAAAAAAGAAAGAAAGAAATCCCCTCCCTGTTCATGGGAAATCCCAGGAATCAGGAAGCCTTCCTAAGACCATCTGGTGGTGGGAGAGATCAGACAGCAGACTGGGCACTGCCTTGCATATGGTGGCCCACGCACTACCAGGAATAAGCCCAGGACATTGCCAGGTGTTCAAAAATAAAACAAACCCCCAAATCCCACATACTGACATCTAAACACCTCAGGGACACACAGTATCTAAACACTAGAAGGCAAGAAAGTGTATGAGTCCACTCAGGCATCCGAGCCTACCCGAGACCAAGCCTGGAGGAAGAAGCCCAAAGCCCTCAGGGCAACATGAAGCCAGCAGTGACACAGGGCTTCCCTGCAGGAACAGACAGGGATGGACAGGAAGGGCTTTGAAGTTCTGGAGAAGGAAGGTTGTGTGAGTAGATAATACTCCTAACCCTCAAGGAAAATTGAGGAAAACCGATCGTGCTTTTGAGGTACTATCAGAATGAAATCTTTTTCAGATATCGATGGATTTATCAATGAATGCGCAAGACAAAGGCAGCAAAACATCGGCAGGCACCAACGCAGTGGTTTCAGGAATTATTCAAAATGTTTTACAGGGACTGTCTACTCACAACAACACTGGACAGTGAGTGATACCATATCCTCATGTTACCAATGAGAAAGACGGTTAATTTGCCCAAACACACAGAGTAAAGGGCTGATCCACAGATCTGACCCCAACAGCCTCCACAGTATATGGTTTACGCCTCTAGTAGGTTTTACTTTCTCTGGCTAGAACTGAAGCAACGTCTTCAAGTTCATGAGAATTCTTCTGATCATATTCCTATGACTATTGATTTTGCAAAGTATTTTTATATATCTTATGTAATGATGAAGACCCTGCCCCATCCCTCCCCCACAAAAAAAAATTACCCTGTAAGTTTCAAGACCCACAAACAACCCTGAATCTTCCCAGGGCTGAAAAAATTCTTAACAGGGGCTGGAGAGCTGGCTCAGAGCTGTCTGTGATGATTCACATTACAGATGGGAGTGCTGGGTTTGATCCCCAGTCTCCATTTGGTCACCCAAGTGCCACCCTGAGCGCCAAGCAAGGTATGGGGCTGCCGCTCCTCCTAGCACTGTCAGGTGTGACCCAAAAAGCAAAAAAGAAAAAGAAATCCTTACCAAAGACATAACAAATGGTATGCCCTTTTAGAAGACATAAAATTGTACAAAGGTTTTTAGAGGTTAAAAACTAATTTTTGGATTAAAAAAAAAAACAGGGCACTATAATTATGGGGTAAAATACAGTAAGAGCCTATTATGGCTGAGTTCAAACTTATGAAGTAAAATGTGTATTATAGCAATAGGAGCCTAATGACTTCAACAATAAGACACTTGTCCCAAAATTCTGTAGACAAGCTCTGTCCATCCACCCGCTTGTACCAAGAGGGAAAATAAAACAATTCCTCATTTTCCTGGATAAAATGGCAATAACTGCTAAAATACAAAAACCATCCAGTAGTTCTTCTTTTAAAAAATGTCACAAATAATAATCATTGTCCACATAGACGGAAACACCACATGTGAAAACATCAACCCCATGATCCCAACCTGAAAAGGAAAAGGTATAAAAAAAAATTTTAATTGGTAAAGAAATACGATAACCTCTCAGTATCTGCAAACCATAATGCCCAAAGGAGGGGGGGGTGAGGGAGAGAGGAGGAGGGAGAGGGGGGAGTGAGAGGGAGGGAGAGGGAGAGAGGGGGAAAGGGAGGAAGACGGAGGGAGGGAGAGAGAGACAGAGACAGAGAGAAAGACGGTTAATTTGCCCAAACACAGAGAGAGAGAGAGAGGGGGGGGGGGGGAAAGTGCCTGCCATAGAGACAAGCTGGGGGAGGATGGCAGGAGAGAAACTGGAGACACTGGTGGTAGGAAATGTACACTGGTGGATGGTTGGGTTGGTGTTGAAACACTGTATTAGACTGAAACACGACCAGGAATAGTTTTATAACTCTGTATCTCACAGTGATTCAATTAAAAAAATAATTTTAATAGCCACAATCTGGAAAAAACCAGAGTGCTCCAAAACAGATGACTGGTTAAAGAAACTCTGGTACATCTACACAATGGAATACTATGTAGCTGTCAGAAAACATGAAGTCATGAAATTTGCATATAAGTGGATCAACATGGTAAGTATCATGTTGAGTGAAATGAGTCAGAAAGAAAGAGACAGACATAGAAAAATTGCACTCATATGTAGAATATAAAATAGCTGAGAAGTACAAGTTTGCAACGATGCAATTTCTGGCAGATATTTCTCTGGACTTAGTTACTAAAATACTAAAATACAGAAATCCAAAACCATGCGGCCGCTAGTGCAGCCACTCGACCTCATATCTCTTCATTCTCAGCAAAGGAAAACAAATTACCAAATGCTTCCTTTTCAGCAGGTCCGACTTTAGGGGGGAGAAACTCTAAACAATAATAGTGAGTTTTATTGAGATATTGAATGTAATCAAAGTAAGGTGAAGGTAAAGTGAAATTTATCAGTTACACAGGTGGAGGGGGGAGCTAGGGATGTGGGGGGGCGGGGTGGAGCTATACTGTGATTCTTGGTGGTGGAATATGTGCACTGGTGAAGGGATGGGTGCTCGAGCATTGTATAACTGAGACTTAAATCTGAAAACTGTGTAACTTTCCACATGGTGACTCAATAAAAAAATTTTTTTAAAAAATGCCCTTAGCTTCAATGTCACAGAGGGGTCTACCTACATTTTCCTCCATGTACCATATGGATTCAGATCTGATACTGAGGTCTTTAATCCACTTTGATCTGACTTTTTTGCCTAGTGTTAGACAGAGGTCTGGATTTAATTTTTTGTAAGTAGCTGTCCAATTTCCCCAGCACCACTTATTGAAGAGGTTTTCCTTGTTCCACTTCACATTTCTTGCTCCTTTATCAAAGATTAAGAGATCATATATTTGAGATTCTGTGACAGAATATTCAACTCTATTCCATTAGTCTGTGGGTTTGTTTTTATTTCAATATCATGCTGTTTTAATTACTACTGCTTTGTAGTAGAGTTTGAAGTTGGGGAAGGTGATGCCACCCATAGTTTACCTAACTATTGCTTTAGCTATTCTTGGGGGTTTATTGTTCCATAAGAATTTCAGGAATGTTTTGTCTATTTCTTCAAAGAATGTCCTGGGTATCCTTGTAGGGACCATATTAAATCTGTATAATGTAGAATCTCCTGTCCCCGCACAAGGCTGTCTTCACTGGGGCCCCTTGGAGGGGGGGTGGGTTGAGTCTCCCTTCCTGCCCCAAGTAGAGCCCTGGCAGCCCAAAACCTCCGGAACCCAGCCACAGCCATGCCCAAGGCCACTCTCCACATGTTCAGACGAGCCTTACCCATGAAGAAACCGACAGAGGAGCCCAGGTGTGTGGGACTCCTGACTGAGATCTCCAAGCCTGCTCTAAGCTACCTGTGGTGTATTTGATATGCCAAAAACAGTAACAATAATGGGCCTCATTCCCCTGACCTTGAATATAACAGGGATGGATGGAGATGTTACTTGTGCCCACTCGAACAAATCGATGAGCAACAAGACAACAGTAATACAGTGATACAATGCTTTTGGGGGGGAGGGTACTGCCATTTTGATAGTATTAATCCACCAATCCATGACCAGGAGTTGTGTTTCCATTTACTTCTGTCCTTTTTTATTCCTTGAAGTAGTGTTTTGTTATTTTCTTTGTATATGTCCTTCACTTCTTTAGTAAAGTTGACTCCGTGGTACTTGGTTTTCTGAGGCACTATTATGAACAGGATTGTTTTTTAATATCTTTTTCTTTGCTTTCATTATTGGCAAATAGGAAAACCATGGACTTTTGGGTGTTGATTTTGTAGCCTGCCACTTTACTATACAAATCCATTGCTACCAGGAGCTTTTTTTGAAGTCTTTTAGGATTTTCTAAGTATAGTATCATGCAATCCACAAATAATGATAGCTTGACCTCTTCCTTTCTTATCTGGATGCCCTTGATATCTTTTTTTTTTAATTTTTTTTAACTGGATCACCATGAGCTATAGTTACAAAACTTTCATGCTTGAGTTTCAGTCATACAATAATCAAACACCTGTCCCTCCACCAGTGTACCTTTTCCACCACCAATGTTCCTAGTATCCTTTTCCCTATTCTCCCCTTCTGATATCTTTTTCTTGCCTAACTGCTACGGCAAGGACTTCCGTACTATATAGATTAGAAGTGGTGAGAGTGGGAAAACTTGTCTTGTCCCAGATCTTAGAAGGAAGGCTTTTAGTTTCTCCCCATTGAGAATAATACTTTCTGTGGGCTTGTGGTAGATGGCATTGACTATGCTGAATAAAGATCCAAAGGGTATATTTAAGATTATAAATATCAAAAGGATATATATTTTTTGTACTATAGACTATTGTATATAATGAACAATGTAACTGTATATGTAATAAAGAATATAATTATACTAAGTGTATAATAATTTTAGGGGCTGGAGCGATAGCACAGCGGGTAGGGCCTTGCACGCGACCAACTCGGGTTCGATTCCCAGCATCCTGTATGGTCCCCTGAGCACCACCAGGAGTAATTCCTGAGTGAGCCAGAAGTAACCCCTGTACATAGCTGGGTGTGACCCAAAAAGCTAAAATTAAAAAAAATTTAAAAGACAAACCTCTGCTCAATGATTATAGTAGCAATATTTCCATTGTCAAGCTTTATTTGTAACATCTAAAGAGTGGAAATTTGACTCTGTTTAATCATTACTATATGTCGAATAATTACTTATAAATGACTTACAATTTCAGTAAAAAGTCCTCCCCAAATGGTTTCAGCTGTTGAGGATTCCACTGTGTAACCAAGACTCTTTGAGAAATGATTTAAGTCATCAGACATTCCAAAGGAAAGAAAAAATGGGCATCCCAATTCCATTTTTATTTCGAATAACTTCTCCGACACCAAAAGAATTTGGTTTTAAGTCCTCCCACCCACCCCAACTGATTGACTTCCTCCACTCTTCCAGAAACCTTAAAGAAACTCCTCGAAGTATCTGCTCTAAGGAAAGCCAAGGCCTGCACCACCAGCACCTGTGCTCAGACCGTGTCCTGACTGCAGCATCTCGTTGAGAGCGAAGTGTCAGGAAATGCTTGGGCTTCCCTGGAGGACTTGTCACGTGGCCTTTACAGCAAAGAGGTATTTTCCGTTTTATTTTAGTCCCCGAGATGTAGTGAGGGACCTTGCTCCATCTGCCGGATATGTATAGGTCCCTATTTATTCTAAAAGGTTTGGAGCTCACACAGTGTTGGTGTCCAACTGGGTCTTCTGCAGGCATGCGCTCCGGCCCACTGAATGACTTCCCCAACCTGAGGACCTTATCACTTAATGAGTATTTCTTGTTCCAACTGAATCACCCAGACCCATCTACTATAGTTTCCCTGACCCATCCGCTGCGAGGATCTCTGTAGATTGCAAATTAGTGATCCCTTAGTTGTCATCAAAGAGAGTCACAGTCCAGGCTAAAAGACTATTTTAAAAAACTAGTTTCAAACATCCCTTGACCATTAAAAAAAAAAGTACAAATCTGTGTATTCTGCCATTTATTATCATCTTGTCAAACAAGCACCTTAAGTTTACAGCCACACTCCTGAAATTCTGCTGTATATTTAAGAATCAAAGACTCCCTTGATTTATTGATGAACTTCTTTCACAGCTAGAATATAAAAAGACCAAAGGCTTACTGAATAGAAATGGAATGCTTAACAAGCTCATGACATACAATACCTGTACTAATTTTTTTCTATTACTTAGAACCAAGAGCTCCAACATACCCTTTAGTACTGACTGACTACAAACCATATACAACTCAACAATGTAGTATTCCAGTGCGGGAACTATTACTTCCCTACCCTCTGTTAGCAAACTCTAACAGAGACATCAAACACCTCACCTAACATCACGCAGGGCAGACAGGGGAACTAGATCCACATTTGTCTGTCACTAATGCCCATCTATACTGGAAGCCTCAAAGATATTCTTAGCTTCCAGTTTGTTAAGCAACGTCTTCAGAAAAAAAAGAAAACAAACAAAACTTACATTTAAGCCACAGAGCAGTTATGCAAGACTCTTTGTAAAGAAAAATCAGGAAGAAATCAAAAGGTGGCCAAGTTGGCAATGTGAAAGTTCATCTTCCACACACCCATTCATCAGGCAGATCTGAGCTCTTGATGAAAGACATTATCTTATACAAAGGCCAAGCAGATGTAGATATTTGATTTCCAAGCTCAGAAGAGATTAAAGTCATATTACATGAATAATCACGATGTGAAGAAGTGACAGGTGGAGGATAAAAAGGAGGAAAGAGGGAAAGACAACAGTGATTAGCACTATTTCCTAAGTGTCCCTTCAAAGACTACTTTGCTCATAGTTACAAGTCTTACAATACCCCCACCTTTCTTTGGTATTTTATGCTATTCACACCCCTGCTAGGATTCAGCATCCCGATCCATACGGGATGCTGGAGAATCCCAAACAACTTTCCCAGTGGACAGGGTTGCTCTGCTGTTAAGAGCAAGACTTCCTCTTACAGGAGCTATTAAAAGATGGGTTAGGTTCTTAGGTAAATTCTCACTTATATAAGCTCAAAGTTATAATCAACTTTCCAAAGGTTCTGAAGCCTGAGAGTTTTTGATTTTCGAATTCTTATCATTTTGGTGACGTCAGCATGCCTTTCCTTCAGTCAGCTTCAAAAGTAGGAAATGAGCGGAAGCTGCTTAGTCAGCAAAGAGATGTGGACGTGGTTAAAATAAACCAGTGAAAGTCAGACACTTGAGGACCTGCCAAAGTTATCAGTACCGTTTACAACCGAGACAGGAGGCTCAACTTCCCGGCGGAGAATCAGGGGGACAAAATATAAATTGCACAAACCAGGCCAGAGTATCCTATCCAACAGTTTGTACACGGTGAAGAATTCCTGAAGCTCCATCTGGAAACCTCGGAAATAAGGGGGACAAATATTTTGCAATAGCCTTCAGCTGGCGAAGTTAATCAACCTAAGATGAACAAACCTCTCGGCTTTCTGTTCTTAAGGAAATAAAATTGTTTTCCAAGCAACTTTTCTATTGTGGGCAACACGCCTGACCGGGTTAAGGTTGGCGATATTCCACTTTACGCCGCCGAAGCGGAAACCAACTGCTTGCTTTGTTCCCAATTTACCAGCAACGGAATGACATGACGGTAGACCGAAAGAGAGTGGGGAAAAGTCTCCCCAGGGATTGACAATGGGACGCTTCGTTGCCTCCACCTAACCCGGTCCACGCTGTACACCGCCCCGGCCCGGGCACTGCGACGTCCCATCGCCGACAGGGCTTGGCGGGGTCGGCGGCGCGGGGCAGTGGCCGGCGGCCAGCGGGAAGGAGGCTCAGCGGCGCGGGGCAGCGGCCGGCCGGCGGCCAGCGGGAAGGAGGCTCAGCGGCGCGGGGCAGTGGCCGGCGGCCAGCGGGAAGGAGGCT
The DNA here is from genome assembly GCF_027595985.1 of Sorex araneus. NCBI lineage: Eukaryota > Metazoa > Chordata > Mammalia > Eulipotyphla > Soricidae > Sorex > Sorex araneus. The sequence goes on along the minus strand of NC_073309.1, from coordinate 70,815,414 downwards.
CAGCGGCGCGGGGCAGCGGCCGGCCGGCGGCCAGCGGGAAGGAGGCTCAGCGGCGCGGGGCAGCGGCCGGCCGGCGGCCAGCGGGAAGGAGGCTCAGCGGCGCGGGGCAGTGGCCGGCGGCCAGCGGGAAGGAGGCTCAGCGGCGCGGGGCAGCGGCCGGCCGGCGGCCAGCGGGAAGGAGGCTCAGCGGCGCTCCTTTGTGGCGCTCCCGGCGCGGCAGCGGGAGACAATGAGCGTCTGTGCGCAGTTCGGCGCCCATTGGCTGCTCTCCTCCCCCCGCACCACCACGAAAACCTCCCCCCAAGAAACCCCTTGATGTCATGGGCTTGGAATGCGGGGAGGGAGGAAGGAAGGAGGGGATTTGGGGAGGGGGACGCCTCTCCTGTCTTTCCCAGACCAGAACCCGAAGCGTTCCCGGGCCGGCGGGCGGGCCACGCCGTGAATCACCCCAAGCGCGAACGCTCGCGAGTACAGGCAGCCCGGGCCAACAGACCTCAAACAAAAGTGCCCCCGCACCCCGAAGGGATCCCCGCGGGCGCTGGCACTCCCCCCCGCCCCCGCGCCGCCAACTCCTCGGGGTTTCACGGTGGAAGCCCGAGCGGAAACTTCGTCCAGCGCCCGAAGCGCTCCAAAGCGGCGCCCCCGGGCTTTGTCCCGGTCCCCGCAAAGGCGCCTCGTGGCCGGGCCGGGGTGATGCGGGGTCCCGACGCGCCTCCGCTTCCTCCGGCGGTCCCCGGGCCGGCGGGGGCCTCCCTCCCGGGAAGGAGCGGGAAACAATAGAGGGGGCGGGGGGGGCGGGCGCGCGGCGGACCCCGCCGGACGCTGGGGTGGGCGCCGCGCAGCCCGGCCAGCGGCCCGGGGTGGGCGGCGGGAGCGGCTCGCGGGGTCCCGGCGGGGGGCACCGGCCCCACCTAAAAGCGGGCGCCGGGCAGGAGCGCCCCCTTCCCGGAGGGGCGCGTTCTGCAGCCGCGCGGCGGTCCGCGGATCGTGGGCCGGCCCCGGGGGCTCCCCGGATCCCTGACGCCGCGCCCGAGCCCCGCGCGGCCGGCGGGCGGGAACAAAGCCGTGAGCGCGCCGGGCGCGGGACCCCGATGCAGCCGGCACAGGCGCCCGTGCCGCCCCGACGTGCGCAGCCGGCGCGCCCCCACGGCGGGACGTGCGCCCCGCGCCCCTACCTTGTTCTTGACCTCGGCCGAGAGCCCGTACGAGGGGCCCTTGTTGAAGTGGGTCATCGCGGCGACGGGCGGCGGCGGCGGGGCTGGGCTTCCCGGAGGGCTGCTCGCTCCGGGACGGCGACGGAGACGGCCGGACGCGCTCGGGGCGGTGCCTGACGACTCGGTCCCGCAGAGCCTCCCGCTCGGCTCCCGAGGCCCCAGAGCGGGCCCCCCACCCCTTTCCCCGGCCCTGCAGGGATTGGCCCGCGAGCCCGACCAATGGGGGCCGCCCGCCGCGCCCGCCGCGCCCGCCTCCCCGCGAGGGGGCGGTGCGGCCGCCGCAGGACGCGGCCTGGCCCCGCCTGCGCCCGGCCTCGGGCCAGGGGACCCCCGCTTCGGGGGCTCCGGACCCGCACACCTGCTCGAGCCTCGCACACCTGTGGGCCGACCTCTGCCCCGGGGCCGTCGAGGGCGCGCGCGCGGCCGGGCTCCAGAATCAACTTCGCTTGGTGGGAACTGCCGGGACACTGGGGCACGCGCTACGGCAAAGCCAGGGCCATCTCGGGCTTTGTTTGCTCCCGGACCTGCACCGGCCCTGTCCCCAACCAGCTCACCATCTTTACCCGGAATTCAGCCACCCCAAAGTTCACCTCTCTCCCTCCCTCCGCACCCTCTGTGCTTGCCGCCCGCCGCTTTCTTTCCCCGTCTCGTCCTTTGGTGAAGTAGGGGATGGGAACTGGACTCTCGCCACTTGCCCTGGGCAGCGCCTGAAAAGATGCTAAACGCCTTCCAGGCCAACAGTGGCCGGACACAGCATCTCCTGCAGGAAGGAGGAAGCCCAGACGGGCCAGAGCTGTCCGTCCCTGACGCCGCGTGCAGCCTCCTCCTGCCACCCCTTTCCAGGCACACACCGCAGGTGCTCCTCTGTAGTTTTGGTTACCAAAAGCCAGAGACTGTGCCAGGAGAGATGGTGGGACGAGGTGTGGCGGCCAGCTTCAAGAGAAGAGTGAACCTCCACGGGTCAGAAACCAGTGTGGCAACTCGCAAACGAACTAGACAGAACCAGGACTTGGAGCGGAGGGCCAGGCGGTACCTGAAGGACAGAGAATGGGGCTAATTGGGAGGAAAGTGAATGATTTGTATGTGATTTGCTAATTTGAGCTTGGAGGTACTAATGATAATTAGGGCATTCTTCCCACACAGAGATGACACAATGGGTCCAGGATTAGTGAGACAAGCAGTTTGAGCTGTTTTTCCAGTAGTGTGAGAGTGACTCTCTGTCACCCATAATACCTCGCCCTTCTTTCTTTGTCCCAGTGAAGTGTGGCAAATGGCCACCCCACCTGAAGTATAAAATCCCATTTCTATCATTTACCAGCCCATGAGCTCTTCCAACTAGGAGTGAAGCCAGATGCTCAACCTCAGTAAATCTCAGTAAAATGGAGTCACTGTCACTGTCACTATCATCCTGTTGCTCATTTATTTGCTCGAGCAGGCACCAGTAACGTCTCCATCATGAGACTTTTTGTTACTGTTTTTGGCATATCCAATATGCCATGGGTAGCTTGCCAGGCTCTGCCGTGCAGGTGGTATACTCTCGGTAGCTTGCTGGGCTCTCCGAGAGGGGAGGACGAATCAAACCCAGGTAGGCCACGTGCAAGGCGAACGCCCTACCCGCTGCGATATGCGTATACAAAATATACACATACACACGCACATATCTTGGAGACAGAAATGTGAGTTTGGGCCCAGAGACATAGTTCAACCAGGCTGGGGCATGTATTCTGTGGGTTTCATTCATTTCTGAATGAAAAATGTGGGCTTCCGCTTCATGGTTTTCACCTGCACACATGAACAACCTCACTCCACCCCAGCACTACTGGGCATGTCCGCAAAGCTGAAAACTAAAATGAATTTTGATTAATGGGAGAATTGTTCAATGGACGTGGAGTTTTAGTATGATATAAAAATATGTTCTGGAATAAGGTCGTAGTCTTACAACAAAGTAAGTACTTATACCAAAGTAGGCTAGTACTGTATACTTGAAAAGAAACCTTTTATAAACTTTTCCTCTTTTTAATGACTACCGCCAGGCAACTATCAAGAAGCCAGCTTATCAGTTTGTATTACCTGGAATTTTCTATAAATGGTATTATATTCTGTATGTTCCATTTTAACTGACCTATCTCATTCAGGAAATTTATTAGCCATGCCACTAGACCCTCCACCAGGCTGTTTTACGTGGGGTGCCCCAGAGGGGGGTTGGTGAGAGCCCTCCTCGACCCAAGGGACCCAGTCTCGGCAGCCGAAAACCTCCAGAACCCAACCGCCGCCATGCTCAAGGCCACTCCCCACATGCTTGGGCCATGCCTCGCATATGAGTGAATGTATTCCTGGATCATGCACATCATAAGACACTCCTTACCCATTCTCCAAGAGTACCACACTACATTTGATGGGGTTCGAATAGTAGGCAATCTATCATAGAGCGAAATATATATATATACATATATATTCTAAAATATATACAAAAGCTCGCATCACTCAACTTTTTTTTTTTTTGCTTTTTTTTTTGGGTCACACCTGGCAATGCACAGGGGTTACTCCTGGCTCTGCACTCAGGAATCACTCCTGGCGGTGCTCAGGGGACCATATGGGATGCTGGGAATCGAACCCGGGTTGGCCGTATGCAAGGCAAACGCCCTACCCGCTGTGCTATTGCTCCAGCCCCTCACTCAACTTTTAACAACATGTTAGGGATATCCTAAAGAATGTCTTAATTGCCCCTGCCAAAATAGAACCATCTTCACACTGTTTTTTTTTATAGATACTACTTTTTTGTAGCATTTTCAGCAATTTTCCATAACAGACAATACAAAATATATTATTTCTATTGTGCTTTGGGACAGGGATTGGGGCTTGGGATAGAAACATCCCAAATATGGTGATGGGAAGGTGTAATGGTGGTGGGACTGGTGTTTGAATATTAAATGTAATCAAGTATTGTGAACTACCTTATAAAATTAAAAAAAAACTTTTAAAAATTGACGTTGAGATTCATTAATGTTGGCACATCTGTCAATTCCTCTTTATTGCTGCATAATATTCCTATTATAGGGGTGAGTGAGTGTGTGTGTGTGTGTGTGTGTGTGTGTGTGCCCGCGCACATACAGAAGTAGATTACCCAAACCTAAAATAATTTCCTCCTTCCTTCCCTCACCCTTTCTCTGCCTATAAAACCTTTCCTCTTGAATTGCTTGATCAGATAAGCTTTCTACTTGCTGGATGGGATGTTGCTTAGTTTGTGACTCATTTAATGAAGTGAACTAGACCTTTAATATGTTCATTTAAATGCTTATCTTACTCTTGGATTTCACCTATGAGTGGAATGGATAGATTATGCATGTGAAAAGTATATATTTAACTTAAGAGCTTACTTTTGCAGCCAGAACAATAGTACAATGGGTAGAATGCTTGCCTTGCAAGCAGCCAACCCAGCTTCCATTCCCAGCACCACATATGGTTTCCCGAACCCTGCCAGTAGTGATCCCTAAGCACAGAGCCAGAAGTAAGCCTGGAGCACAGCTAGGTGTGGCCCCAGAACAAAAGAGAAGAAATACTTACCAATTGTATCATGTTACACTCCTACCAGCAGTGTAGGAGAGTTCTAGTTCCTTTGCATTCTCACCAATATTGGTATGAGTTCCTTTTAAGGTTAAACTTGCCTTGCCTTGCCTTGCCTTGCCTTGCCTTGCCTTGCCTTCTTCCCTGGCTTTGAGCCACACCCAGCAGTGTTCAGGATCTCTCCTGGCTCTGTGCTTAGGAAGGAGTCCTGGCAGTTCTCAGGGAACCATATGTGATGCTAACCCAGGTGGTGGGAAATGAGGTCGTAACCCCTGTACTAACTCTCTGGTTCCCAGGCACTTTTCATGTACTTGTCATCTCTCCTAATTGTTCAAAACGTTTGCCTACTTTTTGAGTGTGCTCTTATCATATTGAATATCTTTAACATCACCGTCAGGAGAGATATAGTAAATCCTGACCAAGTTCTAACAATACAATGTGTTATTGAATGCTCAAATGTAAGCACAAAATTAAGTTTTAAAAATGTCAGTACAAAATACAATTGAGGTGTGGTCCAACAATTAAGTAATTTTAACTGGAAATGCCTTCAGTACAGGAACACTTTGAAATACATGCTCTAAAAGAGATCAATACCTCATCATCAAGTTCTCATTAATTAAAAGTAGTAGGTGGGGGAAAGCAGTAGTCAGAAAATTTTCTTTCACAGATGCATGTACACTATCATGTACCTTGTTACCTAGACAGAAGTAATAAATGTCTTAGAGAATATCATGTGTAAATCCCCCATGCAAGAGATTTACAAATAGGAAGGAATAGGTCAATTATAAGACAGAGAGAAAGATCCTGGAGGGCTAAGAAGAGACTGATGGGTGTTGAAGTACTTTTCTCAAAGGGATTAGTATGGCATTAAGGGCAACAAAAACACAAGTTTCACCTAATAAAGATACTTTTAAGTAGCAGAGGGAGAGCAACAGTAACGTTTTTAGTCTTGGCCAGTCCTGATGAAACTCCTTTATGGTGCCCCCTTTTATTCAGAATGTGTCTTGGTTTAAATAAAAAATCACATGGTCACCTGACTTATAGGCATCACTCTACACACACACACACACACACACACACACACACACACACACACACCCCTATAATAATAAATGCAAACTATTCCTATTTACTCAGAAACTAAGACTTAATGAGAAAGAATATACAACTTGGCCAAAGACAAAAGGCTATCAGAGAACAGAATTAAAATCAGGATTTTATTGGGGATCAGGTGGGATTTGGGGTTATAGCCAGCAGGACTCAGGCTACTCTTGGCTCTGTAGTTGGGGTTGCTCTTGGCAGTACTTAGGGGATCATACCGTGCTGGGGGTTGAACCCAGGACTCTTACATGCAACACATATGCTCCAGTCCTTTGAGCTGTCTCTCATCCCTAAAAAAAATCATGCCTTCTGTAGGAAGATTTCTAAAACGCTTTCTAGATTCTTGGAGAATCTGAAACCACTCCCTCAAGGCCTGTTTTTCCCTTTATCCCCTCTCACTATTTTATTGTGTGTGTGCCCATCCCTCACTCCACGTGACATAGTCTATCACAGCTTTGTTCTCTTCTCCTGGAGGCAGGCATGTGACTGGCTTGTCAAAGGGTTTTCCTTATCTCCAGTCTCTGAGGCCAAGAAGGCATGTGACCCAGACAAACCTGCCCGAGTTCGTTTTGGTGAATAGACTCTGAAACCTGAATATTTTGAGTACACCAGACAGAAAACTCACTCCAACTGATGGACAAAAAGTGGCCCTAAGAGGGTTCTATGAAGGAGCAGGAAGAAGCAGGTCTAATTGTAGACATGACTGGATTGAGTCCCAGTCAAAGGTCTCATCAGCCAGGGCATTCATATACCTCTTCTCGCCTGCTAACTTTTCCCAAGAGGAGAAATCAAATTCACCTCCAAATGGTCCAACCATCCATTCTAATCTCTCAGCAGCCACAACAGGGCAAAAGAAACAGAGAAGTAAACTATTACCAACAGCTCAAACAAAATTCTAGAGGAGTTTCCTTGGCCTTCTTAGAATCACCTACTCATTTCTACAGCAATCACCTGGACACCAGAAGAAAAACTACTGACTTCACGTCCAACTTTTTAAAATTCATCCATTTAAGAAACAAACCACCTGACACCTTAATCACTTGTAAGTACACAGATGATCATGGACTCCACCCTACTTAAGAAGTCTAGTTGGCTTAGTTGGCCACAGGGTCAAGCCCTAGCCCTCTGGTTCACCAGGATGCTGTGAGGAAGGTTTCAAAAAATCATGTATGCAAAGTGCTTAATTATACAGCTGTTTCTGGCAGAGAGTAATTGTGTAACAGTTGGATGTGATTGCAGCCATCAGCACCCCAGCATTACCTGACCTCCTCTCCTAACTGCAGGAGGCCTTGCTGTGTCTCACTCAGGTGCTCTGCACAGGCTGCTTTTCTCCCCTTTGATTGTTAGCAGTTATCCTTCAAAATCCAACTCAAACATCACCTTTCCCCAGAAGCCTTCTTTGTCTCACAAACCTCCATTAGATTTACCTAGATCTTCTTCTGAATTCTTTACCTATTTTATCAATATTCCTATCATTGTTCCTGTCAGTGCATTTATTTGGTTGAAGCTGTATGGGCAGAAAGTGGCATCGTCAGGCGCATCTCTCCTTAGCATCTTACACTGAATGTGTCATTTTGTGGATAGTCAAAGTGCTTGCGCAGCAAAAAATGATGACATTCTTTGAAAATGAATTTATTAATTTGGGGAAGGCCATGATTGGCAGTGCCCAGGGATCACTAGCTGTGGTGCTCAGGGGACTATGTAAGGATAGGGATTGAACCCAGGCTTCCTATTTGCAAAGCATGTGCTCAGTCAGTTGATCTATATCACTGGTCCATATTTATTTATTTATCAGCTGTGTTAAAGCTGTGTTAAACCCATACATGTAAAGCATGTGTCCTATCATTGAACCATATGCCCTGCCGATGAACACTCTTCTTGAAAAATGCCATGTTGAATCTTCACAAAATGTTTAGGAATGTATTATTAATCAGTTTTCTTTAGATCGAAGAAACAGGGGCTCAGAGAGGTCAGCAGTATGTATAAGTCACACAGCAATGGTATTAGAAGTACAAATTAACCATTTTTACCTGCTTCCAAAACCCTTTTTTTCCTTTCACAGTATTATTATAGCTCACAGTTTCCTAAGAGAGGGAGTATAAAATAAGCATGAAAGTAGCAACTAAATTTGCCCAAATTTTGGAAGTGATAAGAGAGATGGGGTGAATGAAACAACAAAGAATTGCAAAGAAATGCATTGACATGAAGCCCCCAAATAAAGTGGAAGAGGCTTTAGTTGTTTTCCATTGTGGGTATTTTTGTGTGTCTGTGGGGGATATTTTTGTTTGTTTGTTGGGGGGATGTCTTTATTTAAGGGACATATTCAGCAGTGCTTAGGGCTTGCTCCTGGTGATGCCCAGGACATCATATACAGTGTCGGGGATCAGACTGTGGTTGACCATTCGCAAGGCAAGTGCTTTAGCCCCTATACTATCTCTCCAACTGATAGAAAAGGCTCTTAAGGAAGAAGGTGAATAATTACACTAGATGAAAACAAGAAAGAGCATTTCATTGCTTCATGACCTTTTTTCTTACTGAGGAGCCTCAAGACCACATGTCCAATAGAACTCATTTATCATAGGGAAGCAGGCAGAGGAAATCCATGTGCTTTGGAACGAAGCAGAGAAGTGGGGTAGCCCTTACTACACAGATAGCTGGGCTGAAAGGAGTAGAGGGGCTGGAGAACTTGCACTGCACGTGTAGGACTCTATTTGATCCCTGGGTACTGCACATGGTTCCCCACGCACCGCCAGCTGTCACTCCTGAGCACAGTCAGAAGAGTCAGCAGTAGCACCTGAGTAATGCCAGCTGTGACCCACTCTCTCTTCTCCACCCTTCCCCCACAAAAGAGAAAGAAGCTGAGGGGACAACTGATGGAGACACTAACAAAGGTATCGGAAGAGATGAGAGTTCCTGGAGTAGCCCCCAGCCCACCCTGATTAGGACTAGCAGGAAGGGAAGGAGGGCAGGAAGTGAGTGCTTCTGGCCTTCTGGCCTGAGACAGTTGCCTCTCCAATCACTCACCTCTTGCCTCCTTAGCCCCTCTTTAGTCTCTCTTCGTTTCTTTTCTTCCTCTCTTCATTCCTGTGCTTATTCACTCACTTACTCATTCTCTCTGTGTGTGCTTCTGCTATTCTTTTTGCAGTCCTTTAACTTTTACCATGCTTTATTCCTGCTTGAAGTTATTTGGTAACTGCCCCATAATTTTACTATTATAATTCAGGATCAAAGAAATCGCTGACTGTTGAAGTTTGGTACTCATAGTAAAATAAGAACCTGGAGTCTGGACAAGGAGTTTAGGCAGGTGGGAGAGGCTACAAACAGAATTGTCTTGTTTGGGTTTGTAATCTTTGGGAGACTTATGGAACCATTTTTAGTGAATGTACTGTGGACTTTTTTTTTTTCGGTAGTTGTGGTGGGGAAGGATCAAGACAATTGATTTTAATGATTTTCAAGGGGAAAACTACAGAAGCTTAGGGGTCTCCCTAGCTGCCTCCTGTGTCAAATGCACTAGTTTAATTGTTGCTTCTTTATAATAATTGAGTTCTCACAGTATAATTTAATACTTCTATTTGTTGGGATGAGGGTTAATATCAAGAATCTCAGCTAAGCAACAATTTTGAAGTGCAAAGTAACTCACATTCCAGGTTCAAATTCCAATCTTCTTTGTTACTTATCAAAAAACTTGCTTATAATTTAAGATGGTATCAAAATACTGATGCAGTTTAATTCCTTTATAAACATGTTTACTCTGAAATGTAAAGGCAAGAGTTTTTTACTGAAATGCAATTCCTTTCCATTCTTATAGGCACAGGGACTCTTTCTCAATGGTCTAAATTTCAGCACATATCACTATTCTAACAAAGGAAAGTATTTCCTGATTATGCTGTAAACTGTTTAACACCTGCTTTTTGAAATTAAATGAGTTTACCTTTTGGTAATGAAGATATTTGGAAACAAGGAATTTAGTTCAATAGCATTGAAAGTTGCAATATAGGACCAGAGTTCTAAGTGCATGTTTTCTATGTGGGAGGCCTGGGTTTGATTCCCTGTACCACATCCCCACCCCCGCCCCCCAGCATCACTGGGAGTGAAAGTAGCCCCCAAGCACTGAAAAATATAACAAAATTCCTAAAGTTTAAACTTTAAAGAGATTTTTAAAATATATTCTTACATTTATATTTGCACTAATGTAATGATTAATTTGCTTTACATTTCATACAATTCCAGGGAGTTTAGCTTTCACTGTGTACTAAAGACTACTGTAGTACACTACTACATGATATACACAGATTTTTAAAAAAGATATAAACACCTTATATTATGTTTTTAGAACTTTCTTGACAAAATTAAAAATAATTTAGTCTTTATTTTGCTCAATGACCTTGTTCGGTAGTTCAAGAGTTTGACTTGACATATTATGAATCTGAAGAACTGATGTTCATATCATAGAAAATATTTGGGTTGTGAATATACTTTCTGTTTATGGTGGAAGAAGACATAACTATGCAGTGAGAAGAAATAACTATACTGTTATTTCTCTCAGACTAGAGCAATAGCACAGCAGGTAGAGCGTTTGCCTTGCACGTGGCCGACCAGGGTTTGATTCCTCTGTTTCTCTCAGAGTCCCGTAAGCTACCGAGAGTATCTCGCCCACATGGCAGAGCCTGGCAAGCTACCCATGGCATATTCAATATGCCAAAAACAGTAACAAGTCTCACAATGGAGAAGTTATTGGTGCCAGTGCGAGCACATTGATGAACAATGGGATGACAGTACTACAGTGCTACAGTGCCTTTGAATAAAATTATTTCAGCAACATTCTGCATGATAATTGTAGTTTTTTTTTTTTTTTTTTGGCTTTTGGGTCACACCCGGGAATGCACAGGGCTTACTCCTGGCTCATGCACTCAGGAATTACTCCTGGCGGTGCTTCGGGGACCATATGGGATGCTGGGAATCGAACCTAGGTCGGCAAGGCAAATGCCCTACCCTCTGTGCTATTGCTCCAGCCCCTCTGTATGATAATTCTAAAATATGACATATAACTATACATAGTTTGTTAGATAGTTTAAGCAAAATCTATAATAAGAAAAAGAGATTTGCTTAAAATAGTAATATAGGGGCTGGAAAGATTACACAGGAGCAGAAAGCTAGCCTCAAATGTGGCCAACCCTGGATTGATTCGCGCACTACATATGGTTCCCCCAAGCCCTACCTGTAAAGATCCCTGAAAGCATAGCCAGGAATAAGCCCTGAATACGAGTACCACTGGATGTGGTTCCAAAATCAAAAAAGTAAAATAAAATAAACAGTAATGTAATAAAGCTAGGGCTGGAGCGATAGCACAGCGGGCAGGGTATTTGCTTTAATTGCGGCCAACCTGGGTTCAATTCCTCCATCCCTCTCAGAAAGCCCAGCAAGCTACCAAGAGTATCTCGCCCCCGTGGCAGAGCCTGACAAGCTACCCATGGCTTATTCGATATGCCAAAAACAGTAACAAGTCTCATGATGGAGACGTTACTGCTGCCCGTTCGAGCAAATATGAGCAACGGGATGACAGTGACAGTGAGAGTAGTAAAGCTAAACTAACTGAATTTTTCCTTTACTATTTATTTGATTATAAATTCCAGGAGGGTGGCTGGAGCGATAGCACAGCAGGTAAGGCAGTTGCCTTGCACACGGCCGACCGGGTTCAATTCCCAGCATCCCACGGTCCCCTGAGCACCACCAGGAGTTATTCCTGACTGCAGAGCCAGGAGTTAACCCCTGTGCATCGCTGGGTGTGACCCAAAAAGCAAAAGTAAATAAATAAATATAAATTCCAGGAGGGCAGAAACCTTTCTATTCAACTTTATACATAATAGCCATACTTTATACATAATAGCCATTCAATAAATGACAAGTAATAAAGGAATGGGAAAAGTATAAGCTATAACACAGTGAATCTTATAGAAATCTTATAGAAAGCATTTTCAAAGGCGTACCATCTACTCAACTTTTTGTTTATTTCGGGGCCATCTCCAGCTGTCCCCTTCTCTTACTTCAGGTTCTGTGCTCAGGGGTCACTGCTGGCAGTGCTGGGGGACTATATGTGATGCTGGGGATCAAACCTGGGTTAGCCTGTGCAGCACAAGTGCTCCCATTACTCCTCTGGCCCCTGATCAATTTTTCATCAGTCCATTTTATCATTAGACATTTTTGAGTGCCAATTCGATACTGGGGCTCCTTTGGTCCTAGAAATAAAAGGAGACAGTTAAGAAACTTCTTTAAGAGCTCTCAGTCTAGCAGGCAGGGTGGGGATGCCCAGACCATAATCATGAAGTTCAATAAGGAAGATCATTTCCTGGAGCCACTAAGGCCTTGAAGTCAGTAAATCAATATTGTGTGGAAGAGTGGTCTGGGAGGAGACGATGTTCAAGTGAAGTGCTGAATGTGAAAAAGATGGGGGGATGGGTGGGGGTGGATGTACTCCTGGCACAGGAAGTTGTCAGAGCAAACAGATGGCAAAGGAATTGAGGCCAGAAGCAGTGTTTGAGGGAGAGAAGGATAAAGTGGCAGGGGGCAAATCAATTAGAGATTGAGAGGTGCAGCCTTAAAGGAATAACCACAAGTCTTTGAGGTCTTGAAAAATCCTCTGTGCTTGTTTTCTGGTTTTAAAAAATATATATGAAAATAAGCCCAGGTAAGAATGTACATGAATCAAGATAGAAATTATTGAATCGTGCATTTAACAACTCATCCAAATACTAAAATTAAGTAGGTGGGCCCATACATTTTCGGGCACTCTAGATAACAAGAGCATATTATATTAAAAAGTGTGTTCTATTGAAATTCTTATTACTTAAGGGAGGAATGTGGTCAACATAATAGGAACATTTTTTCCACTCGTTTTCGTGTGTTTGGAATTGGCCACTATAATAGTTTCCATTTCTTTCTCCAACTTTGCATTTTAAGATGCTTGAATCATAATCACAGATTAAAAAAATATTTTGGCCAGATCTAGTCTTTTTAAAAAAAATTTTCAAGGAAACTGCTTTGTCTAGTGATGTAAACACTTTTTAGTCTCAACTTGAAAGGTTTGTAGAGGAAGACGGTTCTGATTTATAGGCATTATTTTTAAAGGCACAAATTCATTCCAGCTTTTAAAATTTGCCTTTGAATTACTTGGTTTTACTCTTGTCAAGCCATAAGTTGTATATGAAAACAAATTAAGGAGACTTACCTCATATAGCTGTGTGAGATTCGTATGATAATATACTTTTGAATTTGTATACCTAAAGTGAAATTATACTATGTGTGTGTATTATGTGTGTGATATGTATAAGTTATCTTCACATATCCTTATCTTTACAAGTATGAGTTAAGCCATCATTAGTCATTTTCACACAGTATGCTTGAGTAATGCTCATCCTTATTTCCTGCATGTGTGGGAAAACAATTTCTCTATACCTTCTTAACTAAACTGAATGGTATCTGTGAATTCAATTGACAAAAGATAAAGTAACAGGAGAAAATATCTATTATGAAATACACAGATATTCCAAAAAACTAAGTGAAAACACAAAGAACTGTTTAGGCTCCAGAGTGTCTATGACATTTTTTAACAGAGGACCACACACTGTGGGAAAGTGACACTTGTAAATAGATTTGGGAGACTGGGACTAGCAGCAAATTCCAGCTGCTCTGAAAGCTTGAAGCTGCAAATTTTATGCCCAGAGCCACAGTCCAATGCACCAAGTGCTGTCCCAGGAACTGCGGTGTGCCCCCATCGCACCCTTGCCCTCCCCACAATCCCACCCCACCTCCGTCCCCCTACTGGTGCCACAACAGCAGGAATGAACACAGCACAGCAGCCCCACATCTACAACAAATAAAAATAAATAAATGCTCATTGGAGCACCACTGGGAGTGACCCCAAAACAAATAAAAAGCATTTCTCCCCTGGATATCTCTGCAACTAACCATGAGCATGTGTAGCTGCCACGAGTAAGGGCCTCCTGCCCCCGGAGCCAGTGTGTGAGGCCTGTAACAAAAAGGTGGGCCATCCTCCAAGGACCACAGTGGTTAAGTGTGCAAGGACATGGCCAAGTGTGTGTGTGCAATGTCTGGTCATTGCTACAAAACAGCAAAAGGAAAGGAAGAGAAGGAAGGAAAATACAAATATAAATAATACATTTTCTCCTTTTCATTCAAAATATATAGGGAGTCCATTTGGGCTTTCAGTTTCTTTCGATTGTAACAAGGTAAAGGTAAAAAAGGAAACCAGAGACACATACAGAAATCTCAGACCCAAGCAACTTGCGGCAGGGATGGTACAGGACTTTGCAATAGGTCTTCTCCACTGGGCCGCTCCAGAGGGGCAGGAGCTGTACCTCCATCTGCCCTCTAAGAGCTCCAGCAGTCGCCATTTTCTAGACACCAGCAAGAAGCACCAGGTATGAGCTGAGGTGACGGTAACTCCCAAGTCTCGTGGGACAGGGGAGGAGTGGACTGCCTTCCCCTCACCCCGATGGGATGCAGAGATGACCCCACATCCACCCACTATCTACTTAAGCTCCCACATGGCCACGATCCAGAGAAACACACAGGAATCTCAGACCTGAGCAACTTGCGGCAGAGAGGCCCGGGACTTTGCAATAGGCCTTCTCCGCTGGGCCACTCCAGACAGGGGCGGGTACTGGCCCACCACCTGCCCTCTAAGAGCTCCAGGGATGGCTATTTTTCTAGAAGCCAGCAAGAAGCACCAGCTCCCACGTGGCCATGATCCAGAGGCACACACAGGAATTTTAGACATGAGCAACCTGCAGCAGCAATTTGTTCAGATCCTAATTATTAAAATCTTAGAATTCCTAAAGTGCATGGCCACTCTTGTGGCCGCATGACATTATATTATATCCAGAACAAGCAATACAAAACATATTGTCTAACAATTGTATTTTTGGCAGGTATGAAGGGAGATAAGACTGGTCTTGAAATATCGAAAGTAACTAAAGTAGAGAAAGAATACCTTGCAAATTGTCTGCCACACAAGCAGGTGGAGGTATGAAAAAGTGGGGGGATACTGGGGATTTTTGTGGTGGAAAATGTGTACTGGTTAAAGGATGGGCGTTGGATGACCATGTGATCGAAGTTTAAACATGAAATTTTTGTTACTGTATCTCACGGTGAATTAATAAAAAATAAAAATAAAAAAAGGAAACCAATAAAGATAAGGACTTTTTCTAAAAGTAAGGTTTGATATGCAAATTCTAGTTATAAGAGTCCATGGTATTAAGAGTTGTTTTCTTCCTGGTATAAGGATAGAGAAGGAGAGATATTTCCAGGATGGGAAATTTAGACCCTGACTTGAGGCAGATGAGGAGGGGGCTTTTGCTGTATGCATCACTTAAACAGTGCATTGGCCTACTTGTGGAGCTACCTCTCTGGCCTATCTTTGTTTCTTACTTTCACTTCAAACCATCCTTGTGCTGAAATGATATATTTTGGGTGGCATATTCAGATCCTCTTCAAGTGCTATTCCTGTCTCACCACTATAACAATATCTATGGGGTATGTCATGTTCTGCTTCTTGTTGACAGGGAAACTCCCAGCGGTATTCAGGGGACCATGAGGTGTCAGGGATCAACCCTGGAGCCATCTCCCAGTTCCTGGAGTCATGTTTTATATCTGCTCCTTACTGGTTTCTAGCTGGGTTCTAGGGGAAAAAGCAGCCCCTCTCTTACTGTTTATGAATTAAAATTCCAGTGTTACCTTCTGCAGACTGCTGGGTCATATGCTCTTGAAATAATACATCCACATCATTCATCCAACATATGTGATCATTCATCAAGTTCCTGTTGAGTGTTTTCAGTGTGCCAGATTCTGTCCTAGACTCTAGACAACAGTAAGTAAGCTAGAGCCCATGTACTTCCAGGTCCCGACTTCCTCTGTTTGGCAATGACTGAAGAAGTCAAGACATTTGCTCATATATCTTTGATTTAACCCAAAACACACGTGCCCAAGGACAGGCACTCATCTAGTGTTTCCATTCTCCTGCAGAGCTCACCTCTTCTTCTGTTCTTCCAAAATGAAGCCCAAACATCTTCGGTCTACTAAGCCCTCTGTACATAGATTGTCCCCTGCAAAATACACCAGGGGCTTCTCTGTACCACTTTCTCTCTACACTCAATGCAAGACTGACCTCCTTTTAGTAATTGAGTGAAGTTATTGTTCCAGAGAGTCTTTTCCGACAGCCTCTTTTGTGTTACCTGGTATCTTACCCGTCTCTATAGGAAGTCTTCCAGTTTCCTCCAGTCTGGTCAAGGGCCTCTTCTAGGCAGCTTTGACTTTTAGTACTTGACCTACCGTAGAAATGAGTGCAGTATAATCTAATTACTTAGACTCCCATTTCATTAGAATGTATACACTTTATTTAGATCTACATGTTTACAAAAATGATGAGTTTATAGAAAGGTAAAAGTTGTGTGGTGAAAGTGACAAGAACTCCCCTGAAAATCTTGGTGCTAACTCGATGCCAATAATTCTTGAGTCTATATTTTGGACAAGATACTTAACTCAGCACGGTCTCTTCCTCTTAACAGGAATCACGCAGTTACTCGATGAACAAATAATGATTAGTAGAATTTTAACTCTAACACTGACAGTTAACATGTACAGCACGAGGTCAGGCACTGTTTTGGACATTCCTATATTATATCTGCTAGTCCTCACATGGGCTGGAACGATAGCACAACGGGTAGGGCATTTGCCTTGCACGTGGCCAACCCGGGTTCGATTCCTCCATCCCTCTCAGAGAGCCTGGCAAGCTACAGAGAGTATCCCACCCACATGGCAGAGCCTGACAAGCTACCCATGGCGTATTCAATATGCCAAAAATAGTAACAACAAGTCTCACAATGGAGACGTTACTGGTGCCCATTCGAGCAAACCGATGAACAATGGGACAATGGTGCTACAGTTCAGATCTATCCCAAACCTACTCACCCTGGGGCTACTGTCATGGCTCTATAGAGCTGGAGTCCTGGGCCCTTTTGCCCTCCTCGACCCACAACTTCCATCTCTGTGTAGAGAAGATGGTCTCAGCTCCTATTCTATTCATCTACCCCTGGGCAGCCGGGAGGGAAAGGGAAGAAGGAAGGAGCTCCTGCCTTTCTATTCAAAGCACAAACTGGAAATCATACCCATTGCTTCTGTTCATATAGTTTGGAGCAGAGCCTGGTAAATGGTGACAACTTACAGAAATGGAGGCCAGAAAGTGTGGCCTTTAGCTGAGTGACCATGTGTGCAGGCGGAAAAGGGGAAGCGAGAAAAAGGGAGGAGAGAGAGGGCAGGTACAAAGAGCCATCTCTGGGGATCTCAAGATCACACAGTCAGTGGTCAGCAGGGACTGAGCCCCAAAACAAAGCAGCCATGGTAAAGACAGAGCGGGAGGCTTCAGGAGGGGCATCAAAATGGTTCCTCTTTGCCCCCTATCTTGGTTTAGGTCTCTTCATTGAAATCTAGAGGCCTTTCTCTCTTGCCTAATCTTTGACTTGGCCTAAACCAACCCAAGTGGCCTTCTGTTCTTTGACACCAAACACCATTGTTTAAGACCATCGGCCTGATAAAATGCTTCTCAGAAGCAAGGGTTTGACCTTATTGTTCCCAACTCAAGATTTCGAGAGTGCTGAGCTCAGTAGATAAGTATTGATTTGACGTAATGTATTTGCTACCTTTGCAGCTGGAGGCATTTACCATCTGTCTCAGTTACTTCTGGCCAGTTACAGGCTTCAAAGACAGAAAGGATCCGCTTTCTAGGGGATCAGAGAATGTCTCAATTGGAGACTTGAAGAGGAAGATTCTAACAGGTTTGGCAGAACCTTTAAAATCTGTCAGCACTCATAGGGCCAGGCCTTTATCAGCAGCAATAATACAAGAGCAATCGTCACTGCCCGGTTATGCAAACTGGGAGGCCTCCAAGGCTGCCTCCCTCTTGTGTGAGGACAAATTATGCTCATGGATGTGAGTTAAATACCAATGTATCTGGATGAAAATGCTCCAGCCCAGACTGGAAGAAGAGTCTTGCATGAAACTCCTTTTTTTTTTTTTTTTTTTTTTTTTGCTTTTTTGAAATTTGCATGAAACTCCTCTCTTTTCTTTTTCTAAATTTATCTTCTGGGAAGGGGTGTGGAGGAGGGGCAAGTACTATTCTATTAAATGCTTATTTTAAAATGAAAGAGTTGGTTTTTTTTTTAAGGAAAAATCTGCATTTCACCAAAGGGACAGAAAGCAGTACTCTTGACTACTTTATTTGATGCAAAGCTCAGCACAACCTACCCAAATCCATGCTTTTGTTGAGCAGCTTTAGCAGAAAAAAAGCAAGGATTTTTAAGAGGCTTGCTTTACAAAACTTTTAAGCTACATTCTGCGGTATCATAATGAAAGAGAAAGGATTCTAATGAAACCAAAACATTTTATATGCTTGCCTGGTATGTAGAAAGTATTCAAATAGTTCTAGTAGAATTGGTATGTTTCAAACTGACACCAGTAGCACAAATCCCCACCACAGAGGACAATGAAAGGAGTCCAGAAATCTCAATAGGCATTTCCTGCAAACTTGAGCTCTCTGATAAAGAATTCAGAGTTGAAATCCTCAAGATGTTCAATGCACTCAATGGAAAGATTGACAATTTAAAAGAGGACCTGACAGGGGCTGGAGTGATAGCACAGCAGGTAGGGCGTTTGCCTTGCACACGGTCGACTCAGGTTTGATTCCCAGAATCCCATATGGTCCCCTGAGCACTGCTAGGAGTGATTCCTGAGTGCAGAGCCAGGAGTAAACCCTGTGCATCTCCAAGTGTGACCCAAAAAGAAAAAAAAAAAAAGAGGACCTGACAGAAACAGTACAACAGACAGCTGAGAAAATACGGAAAGAAATGAGAGCAGAAATAAAAAAAAAAACCTACAAAAGGAAATGAAGGATTCCGTAGATGAAATAAAAAACTCTGTAGCTGCCCTCAACAATAGAATGACTGCAGCAGAAGACAGAATCAGTGAGCTTGAAGATCAGCTGCAAGAAGCCTACAGGTAACAACAAACCATGGCAAGAGACCTCAAAATAGCTCTAGGACGAATCAGAGTCCTAGGGGATGATTTCAAGAGGAACAACATTAGAATCATCGGAATACCAGAAGGACAGGGAACCAACCCCAAAGAAAAAGCCAGTCAAACAAATCATTGCTGAAAAGTTCCCAGAGCTGGACAATGCAGGCCTCCAGATACAAGGTGCCCGAAGGGTGCCAGCTAAAAGAGATCCTAACAGAAAAACCCCAAGACATATCACAGTTACAATGATGAACGTCATGGATAGAGAGACTTCGACCTGCAAGCAGCAAGGTCGAAGAAGGAAATCGAATACAAAGGAACACCCCTTAGATTCACAGCAGACCTATCAGAGGAAACCCTCCAAGCCCGAAGGCAATGGTGGGATGTAGTAAAAAAAACTCAAAGAAATGAACGCTTCACCAAGAATACTTTATCCGGCTAAACTCTCATTCAAACTCGAAGGAATGATATACTATTTTATAGATAAACTACAACTCAGGAAATTCATAGACTCAAAACAAAACCTAAAACAAGGACTAAAGGGGCTATTATAAGACAAGAAGAACCCCTACAAGCACAACAAACCCTTACACAAAGATGGCGCAAAATCCCTAACAATAATCTCTCTTAATATCAATGGTCTAAATTCACCAATTAAGAGACACAGAGTGGCAAAATGGATTCAGAGACTGAACCCAACATTTTGCTGCCTGCAAGAAACGCATCTGCATAACCAGAACAAACACAGACTCAAAGTCAAAGGATAGAAAACAATCCTGTAAGCAAAAAACTCTCTCAAAAAAGCTGGGCTGACCTTACTAGTATCGGACAACATAGATTTCAGGTTGAAAAACATTAGAAAGAATACGGAAGGCCATTTTTTGTTAATCAAGGGACATGTACAGCAGGAAAAAATCAAACTCATAAACGTGTACGCACCCAATGAGGGACCAGCCAAATTCCTACAACAACTGCTAAAAGACCTTAAGAAGGACATCTTGAGCAACACAATAGTAATTGGAGACTTCAACACTGCCCTATCACCCCTGGATAGATCAAGAAGATTAAAACTCACAAGGAAATACTGGCTTTGAAGGAAAAAATAGAAGAGATAGGGCTAATAGATCTATACAGGGCTTTACATCCCCAAAAAAGGGAATACACATTCTTTTCCAGTGTATATGGAACATTTTTCAGAATAGACCATGTGCTGGGCCACACACATATCTCAACAGAATCAGGAACATAGACATTGTATCAGCTATCTTTTCAGACTATGATGCACTGAAAATAGAAATTAATCACACACAGATGCAGAAAACCAAATCAAATACCTGGAAATTAAACAACTTGATATTGATCAATGAGCGGGTCAGGAAGGAAATCAAGGAAGAAATCAAAAGGTACCTGGAAACAAATAAGAATGAAGACACGAGCTACCAGAACCTGTGGGACGCAGCTAAAGCTGTGTAAAGAGGAAAATTTATAGCTCTTCAAGCATTCCTCAGGAAGGAAGAAGGGCCCACATAAATAACTTGACTTCATGGCTTAAGATTTTAGAAAAGGACCAACAAAAGGAACCCAAACCAGGCAGAAGAAAAGAGATAATAAGACTTGGGGCAGAAATCAACGACATGGAAAACCAAAAGACAATCCGAAAGATCAATGAAAACAAGAGCTGGTTCTTCGAGAAAGTAAACAAGATTGATAAACCATTAGCAAGACTCACAAAGAAAGAGAGAGAGAGAATCCTTATAAACAGAATCAGAAATCACAACAGAAACGAAAGAAATTCAAAAGATCATCGGAGACTACTTTGAAAAGCTGTATGCCACGAAACAAGAGAACCTAGAAGAAATGGAAAAATTCCTGGATTCCTACAATCTCCCAAGACTAAACCAAGAAGACCAGGAATACTTGAACAGTCCTATTAGGACTATTAGGACTGTTCAAGGAAATTGAAACTGTAATCAAAAGTCTTCCCAAAAACAAAAGCCCAGGTCCAGACGGATTCACTAGCGAATTCTTCCAAACATTAAAAGAGGACCTGTTGCCAGTTCTTCTCAAGCTTTTCCAAGAAATTGAAAAAACAGAAAGCCTCCCAAACAGTTTCTATGAGGCTCATATCTCCCTAATACCAAAAGCAAACAAAGACACCACAAAAAAAGAAAACTACAGGCCAATATCTCTGATGAACACGGATGCAAAGATCCTCAACAAAATATTAGCAAACAGAATTCAACAACTCATCAAAAAGATCATACACCACGACCAAATGGGATTCATCCTGGGGATGCAAGGATGGTTTAGCATTTGGAAATCAATCAACATAATCCATCATATCAACAAAAGAAAAGATAAGAACCATATGATTATATCAATAGTTGCAGAGAAAGCATTTGACAAGATCCAGAACTCCTTTATGATGAAATCTCTCACCAAAATGGGTATAGAAGGGACTTTCCTCAATATAGTTGAAGCCATCTACCACAAGCCTATGGCAAGCATCATCTTCAGTGGGGAAAAACTAAGAGCCTTCCCTCTGAGATCAGGGACGAGACAAGGATGCCCACTCTCTCCACTTTTGTTCAATATAGTACTGGAAGTACTTGCAATAGCGGTTAGGCAAGAAAAAGGTATTAATGGCATTTAGGTAGGAAAGGAAGAAATGAAGCTCTCACTCTTGCAGACGATATGATACTATATTTAGAGAACCCTAAAACCTCTACCAAGAAACTCTTAGAAACAATATACTTGTATAGTAAAGTTTCAGGCTATAAAATCAACACCCCAAAGTCCATGGCTTTCCTATAGACAAATAATGAGATAGAAGAAAGCAACATGATAAAAGCAATCCCATTCACAATGTGCTTCAAATGATCAAATACTTCAGAATCAACTTGATGTAGGCAGGTAGGTAGGGAAAGGCCCCTGGCAATGAAACTTAGATCATCAAAAGTCTCAGGGGAGGAGAATCCTGAGACTGACCCACCCTGTGGACACAGGAACCGCACCCTATAAGACCTTCAACAGACTCTGAGGATAATAGACCCCTCCCCAGGAGGTTCCCCGAAAAAGGCTATCACCACTCCCAACCTCCCTGGTAACCTTAGCAACGAACTTATACTTGGAAAGAAACTGCATGTGGGTGGGGGCAGGCTGTAGAGAACCTATAAAAAACAGCCCATTAGTCCATTCAAGGCTCCCTCCATCTTTGGAGGAGCCCGCGTTCTTTCTTGAGCGCATTACTCCTACTGCTTTTTCCTTTTCCACTTATCTCTTCCTCCTTCCCTAAGACCTTCTAAATAAAGTCTGTTACTTCACTGCTTGTCTACTCCTGAAATTCTTTTCCGCGAGCGAGACAAGAACCCAGTAACCCTGGGTCCCGGGTGTTTGAGGCGTTGGAGAGAAAGTGACCGTCTTTCTCCTCCCCGCTTCACAAAAGTCACCCGTGGGGCCCACCGACGTCAAACTTAACTAAGGAGGTAAAGGACTTGTATAATGAAAACTACAAAATGCTGCTTCAGGAAATAAAACAGGACACGAGGAAATGGAAAGACATCCCCTGCTCATGGATTGGAAGAATTAATATTATCAAAATGGCAATGCTCTCCAAAGCATTGCACAAATTCAATGCGATCCCTATAGGGATACCTTGACATTCTTCAAATAAATGGAGCAAGTGTGTAAAAAACTAAAGAACGCTGAGGGGGCGCGTGCACTCTCGGGCTCTCCGGGCGGCTCTGTCTCACCACCCGCGTTCGGTGCTCTGGAACCGCAGTGTGTGGACTGGATCGGGACGGCCGGTGGTCAAGGACAGGCGAAGGAAGAACGAGGACCAAGCTGGTTGCTGATTAGTTACCGTTTATTCAATCTTCAAACTTTCTCATCTCCCGCACTCCCAGCTCCGGCCTCTCTCTCTGGATCTACTGCTCAACTGCTGCCTCTCTCTGGCTTCTCTCTCTCCTCCTACTTGTCTCTCCCACCTTGCCCTCTAGGCTACAACCAGCCAAGTAGCCAAATCAACATAAGAAAGCCCTTCCTGAGGGCAGGGCACTCCAAAGCCTTTCCTCACTCTTAAGGTTTTTTTCTTTTCCTTAGTCCAGGAACTTATTAACATCTTAATACTAGTTATTTTTGTATGGACATAGCAAGGGATACATTGAGGCTTGCAAGGCAGCTCTCCTGGCAACATCTTGCCACAGGCTCAGACCACAGCACTCAGGCCAGATTAATCATTCCTCACCCTAGCAGGGTCCAAATCTAGTATCACTGTTTGGATCATGACAGCATTTGTCCATGATCAAGCTCTTAACTTATAGTTAAGCATTAGGCACTTTGGCCAGGCCCATCTCGATGCCAGGGTAGCACACAACTCACCGCTTGCCCTGGGTCCTTCTTGTCCCACGTCGGGACCGTGCTTTGGGGGTGCTAGGAAGTAAGGGCAGCTGAGGCTTAGGTCAAGAGAACAGATGCCCTGGAGGAAAATATCATGTAGAGTCAAATGACTCCCAGGTTACAAAAGCATAACATTTGTTAAGTCTTCCTGTGTCCATACAAAAAGGACTTGCTCTGAATAAACTATGCAAAGGACTCAAGGAGAAGAGAAAAACATTATTTACAAGTCAACAGAACACCAAGAAAGAAGCTACAAATAAACAAAGAGGAATAGGAGCACTGTAATGGGAGTAACCCAATAAACCTAAACTACTGAGGCTATGTTATCCTACACAAGTGCTCCTGAAATTCATATGGAACAATAAGCACCCACAAATAGCTAAACCAATTCTTGGGAAAAAGAAAATGGGAGGAATCAACCTCCCCAACTTCAAACTCTACTACAAAGCAATAGTAATTAAAATAGCATGGTACTGGAACAAAAGCAGAGCTGCAGACCAATGGAACATGGTTGAATATTATGACACACACCTCCAAATATATGATCATCTAATCTTTGATAAGGGAGCAAGAAATGTGAAGTGGAGCAAGGAAAGCATGTTTAACAAATTGTGCTGGCAAAACTGGACAGCTATATGCAAAATAAAAAAGGGCTCCAGAACTCCACCTATCACCCTGTACAAGTCAGATCAAAATGGATTAAAGACCTCAACATCAGACCAGAATCCCTAAGGTACATTGAAGACAAGGTCGGCAAAACCCTCCACGACATTGTAACCAACGGTATCTTCAAAGCTGACAAGCCACTGACCAAGCAAGTGAAAACAGAGATAAATAAATAAATAAATAAATAAATTCTTACCTTAAACTAAGAAGCTTCTGCACCTCAATACATCTATACAATGGAATACTATGCAGCTGTTAGAAAAAATGAGGTCATGACGTTTGCATATAAGTGGATCAGCATGGAAAGTATTATGCTAAGTGAAATGAGTCAGAAAGAGAGAGACAGACATAGGAAGATTGCACTCATCTGTGGAATATAGAATAATAGACTATAAGACTAACACCCAAGAATAGTATAAATAAGTACCAGGAGGTTGTCTCCATGGCTTGGAGGCTGGTCTTTCATTCTGGGCAACTCAGAGAAGGGAACACCAAGTAAAATGTGATTGGAGGTCATGTGGGGAAAAGATGATGTGGGCCCAATATAGACTAGAGACTGAACACAATGGCCACTCAACACCTTTATTGCAAACCACAACACCTAATCAGAAAGAGAGAACAAAAGGGAATACCCTGCCATAGTGGCAGTGTGGGGTGGGGGGAGACAGGACTGGGGAGGGGGGGGAGGGATGTTGGGTTTACTGGTGGTGGAGAATGGGCACTGGTGAAGGGATGGGTTCTCGAACTTTGTATGGGGGAAACATGAGCACAAAGATGTATGGATCTGTAACTGTACCCTCATGATGACTCTCTAATTAAAAATAAACTATTAAATTAAAAAAAAAGAAGCTTCTGCACCTCAAAAGGTACAGTGACCAAAGTATAAAGACAGCCTACAGAATGGCAAAAGATATTTACCCAATACCCATTCGATAAGGGGTTGATATCAAGGATATACAAGGCACTGGTTGAACTCCACAAGAAGAAAACTGCCGACCCGATCAAAAAATGGGGTGACGAAATGAACAGAAATTTTCCCAAAGAAGAAATCCGAATGGCTGAGAGGCACATGAGAAAATGCTCCACATCACTAATCATCAGGGAGATGCAGATCAAAACAATGAGATACCATCTCACACCACAGAGACTGGCCCACACCCAAAAAGCAAAAGCAACCGGTGTTGGTGCAGATGTGAGGAGAAAGGGACTCTTCTTCACTGCCAGTGGGAATGACAACTTGTTCAGCCCTTTTGGAAAACAATATGGACAATTCTCAAAAAATTAGAAATTGAGCTCCCATTTGACCCAGCAATACCACTCTTTGGAATATTTCCCTATATCCCGGAGAGGCAAAAAGGTATAGTAAAAATGACATTTGCATTTCTATGTTCATTGCAGCACTGTTTACAATAGCCACAATCTGGAAAAAACCGGAGTGCCCAAAAACAGATGACTGGTTAAAGAAACTTTGGTACATCTACACAATGGAATACTATGCAGCTGTTAGAAAGCATGAAGTCATGAAATTTGCATATAAGTGAATCAACATGGAAAGTATCATGTTGAGTGAAATGAGTCAGAAACAAAGAGGCAGACATAGAAAGATTGCACTCATATGTGGAATATAATGTAGCAGAGAGGTACAAGCTAGCAATGATGCAACTTCTGGCAGAAATTTCTCTGGACTCAGTTACTAAAATACTAAAATACAGACATCCAAAACCTCATGGCCGCTATTGTGGCCACACGACCTCATATCTCTTCATTCTCAGCAATGGAAAACAAATTATCAAATGCTTCCTTTCCAGCAGGTCTGACTTTGTGGGGGGAGAAACTCCAAACAATAATAGTGAGTTTTTTGTTGAAATATTGAATGTAAGCAAAGTAAAGAGAAAGTAAAGTGAAATTTATCAGCTACACAGGTGGGTGGGGGCTGGAGGGGTGGGGGGCTGGGTGGGAGGTTTACTGTGGTTCTTGGTGGTGGAATATGTGCACTGGTGAAGGGATGGGTGTTTGATCATTGTGTAACTGAGACTTGAGCCTGAAAGCTTTGTAACTTCCCACATGGTGATTCAATTGAAAAAAAAAAAAAACGGATCTTGATGCCACAATCCACAGAGAAGCGGCAGGCATTCTGGTGAGCAACGCGGCCCGGACAATGCTTCGGACCCGAATCGGGGCCAGCAACACCGGGGGGCTGGAGGGAGGAGGTGCCGCCTGCACACCTTCTCCGGATGGAACCCCGGCGACACTGAGCAGCAACTAACACGGCTCCAGGATTCGGGACTGGGACAGATCCGAGCCGCGCGGCCGCACTAGCTTTCTCTCAGAGAGCCAGCCCTGTGTAACCTCAGAGAGCCAGCACCTGAGTAACCTCAGAGAGCCAGCCCTGTGTAACCTCAGAGAGCCAGCCCTGTGTAACCTCCGAGAGCCAGCCCTGTGTAACCTCAGAGAGCCAGCACCTGAGTAACCTCAGAGAGCCAGCCCTGTGTAACCTCCGAGAGCCAGCCCTGTGTAACCTCAGAGAGCCAGCCCTGTGTAACCTCAGAGAGCCAGCACCTGAGTAACCTCAGAGAGCCAGCACCTGTGTAACCTCAGAGAGCCAGCCCTGCGCAACCTCAGAGAGCCAGCACCTGTGTAACCTCAGAGAGCCAGCACCTGAGTAACCTCAGAGAGCCAGCCCTGTGTAACCTCCGAGAGCCAGTCCTGTGTAACCTCAGAGAGCCAGCACCTGAGTAACCTCACAGAGCCAGCACCTGTGTAACCTCAGAGAGCCAGCACCTGTGTAACCTCAGAGAGCCAGCACCTGTGTAACCTCAGAGAGCCAGCCCTGTGTAATCTCAGAGAGCCAGCCCTGAGTAACCTCAGAGAGCCAGCCCTGTGTAACCTCAGAGAGCCAGCCCTGTGTAACCTCAGAGAGCCAGCCCTGAGTAACCTCAGAGAGCCAGCCCTGTGTAACCTCCGAGAGCCAGCACCTGTGTAACCTCAGAGAGCCAGCACCTGAGTAACCTCAGAGAGCCAGCCCTGCGCAACCTCAGAGAGCCAGCACCTGTGTAACCTCAGAGAGCCAGCCCTGTGTAACCTCAGAGAGCCAGCCCTGTGTAACCTCAGAGAGCCAGCCCTGTGTAACCTCAGAGAGCCAGCACCTGTGTAACCTCAGAGAGCCAGCCCTGTGTAACCTCAGAGAGCCAGCACCTGAGTAACCTCAGAGAGCCAGCACCTGTGTAACCTCAGAGAGCCAGCACCTGTGTAACCTCAGAGAGCCAGCCCTGTGTAATCTCAGAGAGCCAGCCCTGAGTAACCTCAGAGAGCCAGCCCTGTGTAACCTCAGAGAGCCAGCATCTGTGTAACCTCCGAGAGCCAGCCCTGTGTAATCTCAGAGAGCCAGCCCTGTGTAACCTCAGAGAGCCAGCCCTGTGTAACCTCAGAGAGCCAGCCCTGTGTAACCTCAGAGAGCCAGCCCTGTGTAACCTCAGAGAGCCAGCCCTGTGTAACCTCAGAGAGCCAGCCCTGAGTAACCTCAGAGAGCCAGCCCTGTGTAACCTCCGAGAGCCAGCACCTGTGTAACCTCAGAGAGCCAGCACCTGAGTAACCTCAGAGAGCCAGCCCTGCGCAACCTCAGAGAGCCAGCACCTGTGTAACCTCAGAGAGCCAGCACCTGTGTAACCTCAGAGAGCCAGCACCTGTGTAACCTCAGAGAGCCAGCCCTGTGTAACCTCAGAGAGCCAGCCCTGTGTAACCTCAGAGAGCCAGCACCTGTGTAACCTCAGAGAGCCAGCCCTGTGTAACCTCAGAGAGCCAGCCCTGTGTAACCTCAGAGAGCCAGCCCTGTGTAACCTCAGAGAGCCAGCACCTGTGTAACCTCAGAGAGCCAGCCCTGTGTAACCTCAGAGAGCCAGCACCTGAGTAACCTCAGAGAGCCAGCACCTGTGTAACCTCAGAGAGCCAGCACCTGTGTAACCTCAGAGAGCCAGCACCTGTGTAACCTCAGAGAGCCAGCACCTGTGTAACCTCAGAGAGCCAGCCCTGTGTAATCTCAGAGAGCCAGCCCTGAGTAACCTCAGAGAGCCAGCCCTGTGTAACCTCAGAGAGCCAGCCCTGTGTAACCTCAGAGAGCCAGCCCTGAGTAACCTCAGAGAGCCAGCCCTGTGTAACCTCCGAGAGCCAGCACCTGTGTAACCTCAGAGAGCCAGCACCTGAGTAACCTCAGAGAGCCAGCCCTGCGCAACCTCAGAGAGCCAGCACCTGTGTAACCTCAGAGAGCCAGCACCTGTGTAACCTCAGAGAGCCAGCCCTGTGTAACCTCAGAGAGCCAGCACCTGTGTAACCTCAGAGAGCCAGCCCTGTGTAACCTCCGAGAGCCAGCACCTGTGTAACCTCAGAGAGCCAGCACCTGAGTAACCTCAGAGAGCCAGCCCTGCGCAACCTCAGAGAGCCAGCACCTGTGTAACCTCAGAGAGCCAGCACCTGTGTAACCTCAGAGAGCCAGCACCTGTGTAACCTCAGAGAGCCAGCACCTGTGTAACCTCAGAGAGCCAGCCCTGTGTAACCTCAGAGAGCCAGCCCTGTGTAACCTCAGAGAGCCAACCCTGTGTAACCTCAGAGAGCCAGCACCTGAGTAACCTCAGAGAGCCAGCCCTGTGTAACCTCAGAGAGCCAGCCCTGTGTAACCTCCGAGAGCCAGCACCTGAGTAACCTCCGAGAGCCAGCACCTGAGTAACCTCAGAGAGCCAGCCCTGCGCAACCTCAGAGAGCCAGCACCTGAGTAACCTCAGAGAGCCAGCACCTGTGTAACCTCAGAGAGCCAGCACCTGTGTAACCTCAGAGAGCCAGCACCTGTGTAACCTCAGAGAGCCAGCCCTGTGTAATCTCAGAGAGCCAGCCCTGAGTAACCTCAGAGAGCCAGCCCTGTGTAACCTCAGAGAGCCAGCCCTGTGTAACCTCAGAGAGCCAGCCCTGAGTAACCTCAGAGAGCCAGCCCTGTGTAACCTCAGAGAGCCAGCCCTGTGTAACCTCAGAGAGCCAGCCCTGTGTAACCTCAGAGAGCCATCCCTGCGCAACCTCAGAGAGCCAGCACCTGAGTAACCTCAGAGAGCCAGCATCTGTGTAACCTCAGAGAGACAGCACCTGTGTAACCTCAGAGAGCCAGCCCTGTGTAACCTCAGAGAGCCAGCACCGGCACAACCTCAGAGAAACCTCAGAGAGCCAGCACCTGCGTAATCAGAAGGGAACACCTAGTAGAGACTATTGGGAGGACCCACTCAGATTGAAAGCTGCGTGCCAAAAGTAGACTATAGACCGAACATGATGGCCACTCAATAAATACCTCTATTGCAAACTACAACATCCAACAGGAGAGAGAACAAAAGGGAATGCCCTGCCACAGAGGCAGGGTGGGGTGGTGGGGGTTGGGGTGGGGGTGGTGGGAGGGATACTGGGAACATTGATTGAGGAGAATGGGCATTGGTGGAGGGATATAAATGAAATGCAAACATGAAAGTTCATAAGTTTGTAATTGTACTTCATAGTGATTCATTAATAAAAAATTAAAAAAAAAAACGGACACCAGAGCAATTAGACGAGAAATATCTGCAAGGGGATATATTTACTTCTAAATTTTAAAACACAGGGTTTGTGAGTAAAAATAAAAACCAACTTGAAATGGGCTGAAGAGAAAGATAATGAGCAGGTGCACACACCAATCCAGGTTTGATCCTCAACACTACATGTGGTTCCCTGACCCCGCCGGGAGTGACTCATAAGCACAGAAGTCAGGAATAAGTCCTGTGCACGGCCAGGTGTGGCCTCGAAAGCACCCACTCACCACTAAATAAGCACTGTAGCACTGTCGTCCCATTGTTCATCGATTTGCTCGAGCAGGCACCAGTAACATCTTCATTGTGAGACTTGTTCTTACTGTTTTTGGCATATCGAATATGCCACGGGAAGTTTGCCAGGCTCTGCTGTGCGGGCATCATATTCTTGGTAGCTTGCCGGGCTCTTTAAGAGGGAAGGAAAAATCGAACCTGGGTTGGCCACATGCAAGGCAAGTGGCCACTGTGCTATCACCCGAGTCCACCACTAAATAAAAATTTTAAAATTAAAAAAGACTTTTTTCTTTCAATTTAGCAACTAGTTTACTAACATGTCAGAGGGGCTCCAAGACCACTCCAGAACAGGTAATTGACAAGTTCTCACAACACCAAGCATGGGGGAATAGGGCAGCTCACATCTCGGATCTGTTACAGAGAAGAGTTAGCACACACCAGTAGCTGTAGGAAGAGGCATGAGGTGAATTCTGGAGAGAACCAGATCCAAGTCTTTCCTCTCTCCAGGGAAGCACCTGACTCCCCAGCAACAAGTTCTACTGGTGAGAGCTCCTGGGAGATGCTGCCAGCCTGGCACTTTCCCTTGGGAATTGGTACTTGAGGCTGCAGCTAAAGCTGATTGCCACTTTGCCTGGCATGTTGCCAAAGACCAGACATTTAGAAGGAAAGGAGGGTTCAGCATAAGCCACGTGGTGCATATAAGCAGTTTAACTTTTTTTTTTTATTTTTGGGTCATACCCGGCGATGCACAGGGGTTACTCCTGGCTCTGCACTCAGGAATTACTCCTGGTGGTGCTCGGGGGACCATACGGGAAGCTGGGAATTGAACCCGGATCGGTGACATGCAAAGCAAATGCCCTATCTTCTGTGTTATTGCTCCAGCCCCAGTTTGACACTCTTAACCTGTTCAGGGTGGGAGCTCACTAAAAATCAAAGCTCCCATGGGCTGGAGCAATAGCACAGCGGGTAGGGCGTTTGCCTTGCATGCGGCTGACTTGGGTTCGATTCCCAGCATGGTCCCCTGAGCACCGCCAGGAGTAATTCCTGAGTGCATGAACCGGGAGTAACCCCTGTGCATCGCTGGGTGTGACCCAAAAAGCCAAAAACAAAACAAACAAATCTCCCAGATAGCCAAGGACCACGCCTTTTCAAGGACATTAGGCTACTTAGGTTAACTCTTTTCTGTCAGAACATCAATAACAACAATATGAATATATTTCCTGGGCTCCTCCCTCCAAACAAGTTTGTCCTTTTCTTGGTATTTTATTTTACTTAGGGGTGGAGGTGCTGGTCGGGTTCAAAATCAGTGGTGCCCAGGAACTATGTCTAGTGTTCTGGCAAAGATACGGTGCCAGAGATTAAACCTGGGGCTCCTGCATGCAAAACTTATTGAGCTCTCTCCCTGATTCTGTTCTTTTCTTTCATCATTACGTGAATAACATTTCTGCAGCTCTTCTCTCCTGTCAAGCACATAGTTGAAGTCATCTAATTAAATTTTACAGGATGCCTAAAATCAGCTCATATTTTTGTACTCATTGTACAGAAGAGAATGAACAGTTTACTCTTAGTTATGTAACCTGCCCAATTTTATGGCTTATAATTGGTAGTACCAGGATAGGACTAGGAAGGCATGACTGTTGAAAAGGTGGGGAGAGAAAGAGAGAGAGACAGAGAGACAGAGAGAGACAGAGAAAAGTTCTGTTTTCATTTTTCTTCCTTTTTTTTTTAACCACACACCTTCCCTTTCTTTTCTTGCTTTCTTTAAATGTGATTTTCAAAAAGGCTTAGACACATATCTCTGTAAAGAAGGATAATTAAGCATCGCAGGGAATAGCTTCTGTTTCTGTACTGCACGCCTGGGGGGGAAGGACAGTGGCATATCAGGCTATGCTTCCGAGCTAGGCCTGGCTCTGCGCTGAGAGGTCGCTCCTGATCGTGCTCTGGAAGACAGCGCATGCAGGGCAAGAACTTCCCCTCTACCATATCTCTCTAGACCCCCATATTATAGCCTTAGGGAGCAACACCAGGTCAACTCCTGAGACTGTGTAAGAGTTGCCTAATGTAAGAAACCTGAGCCAGTTAAACAGTCCTCTATAGTGAACTGTTTCAGATTTTTTTAAAGTTAGAAGACTTAGTACTAGGACTAGGGGTGTTGCTCAGTGGTAGAGCATTTGCCCCACATGCGACAAGAGATCAACCCTCAGCTTTGAAAAAAAAAAAAACAAACATTGCACACATTCATCATCACTTTTTAAGTTCCCACAGAGTTCCAGGGCACAGGATAGCTATTTTCCTTTAAAGGCAGGCGTCACTGTTGCCTAAAACGTCTCTGAAGTCTGCTACCTGGTGCTCACAGATCCCTGCAGATGGAGCTCTGCTTCTCCCAGGAAAGGCAAGAGCTCTGCTGTGTTGCTGTCACACAACAGCTTTTGATTCATCAGAAGTCATGCTGGAAAGCCCAGTGACTTTTATGATTGGCCCTACCTACACGAAGGGTCAAGGACCCATTAGCAGTAGTCAAGTGAGGTCCTGTATGCACCAAACCCATAATAGTTAATCAACAAAGAGGTGGGGAGATGGAAACAGAACCAAGGGTGACCTAAGGACCATGGTGGAGGGCCTGGGCACCTGGCAGTGGTGGTGTGCAGTAACTTTGTACATCAAAACTAGGTAGACATCTTACCCAGACTCTAATAAAAATTAATACAATAAAACAGAGTCCAGCTACCTTAAAGATGCTGTGAAGGGAATGGAGGCACCAGCATCTGCCTGTGAAGTTGATCACACCCACAGGATAGGGAAGGAAACCGGTTTTCACAAGGTGGAATCCAAAAAGAATATAGCTACCCAGAAACTAGAGTTGAAAAGAGTCCAGAAAGTACAGCAGGTCCTCTAATAATATCATTTCACTCAATTATAACGTTGCTGAGGAAAAGTGGATTCCCAGCTGGAGCTTCGGAGTGGGGCTGGCCGTTGTTCCCTATTGGCTGGTCTTGGCTCCAGGAGCTCTGGTTTCCCCACACACACTTCCCCAGAGACAAGGCTTTTAGGTTGATTGTGTGTCTGAGTCACCCCAGTCTGAGGAGCATGACTGTACACGGCCATGGAAGAGCCTCCCATTGGAGGTGCTAAGTTCAGCTGTGCCACAGGAGATTCTGAGCTGGAATAAGCAGGTTAAGAAAATGAATGAATGAATGAATGAATGAATGAATGAATGAATGAATGAGTGAATGAATGAATGAATGAATGAATGAATGAATGAATGAATGAACAACACAAATTATTGTCTCTGTGTGTGTTTGTGTGTGTATGTGTGTAGTGTATGTGTGCTTGATGCCAGGAATCAAACCCAGAGCTCCACACATGCAAGGCAAGTGCTCTAACCCTGAGTCACAAGCAGCTCCCTGCATCTCAGTTTTGAATGTGTCGACGAGCCAATTAGCTTCCTGATATCTGAGATAGGTCACTATTCTTCATTTCTAAGCTATAGGTGATATAATAGGAATGTGGCATACACTACCTTTAAGTTGTTTTTCTTGTGAAATAAAGGCTGCCTATACAAGAGGATAAAAAATATTGTTATGAAGCAAAATAAAAGAAAATAAACTGTTATGAAGCAAAATTATTATGATTCTACTTGCTTGGTACAAAATACAACATTACCTGAAGGTTCTCTATGTCTCCCTAATCTTTACCTCTCTCACACCTTTTTTTTCTTTTTGGGTCACACTCGGTGATACACAGGGGTTACTCCTGGCTCTGCACTCAGTAATCACTCCTGGTGGTGCTGAAAATCAAACTCAAATCGACCGCGTGCAAGGCAAATGCCCTACCTGCTGTGCTATCACTCCAGCCCCTCTCACACTTTTTTTAGACAAAACATGTCCTTGACTTTTGAAGTTGTCATCTTTCTGCTATTCTGCAAAAACTAATTTTTGAAGGCATTTTTTTTTACTTTTTGGGTAACACCTAGTGATGCACAGGGGTTATTCCTGGCTCTGCACTCAGGAATTACTCCTGGCAGTGCTCAGGGGACCATATGGGATACTGGGAATCGAACCCCAGTCAGTCGCATGGAAGGCAAACACCCTACCCGCTATACTATCACTCTAGTCCCTGAAGGGTTGTTTTTTCATTGCTCTGATTTTGATACTTTGGAATCACAGAGATCTATCCATAAGATATAGATTCATTCCATGCCAGTCTGTGATTGATCCTCACCATAAAATCTTTACCTGAAGAAAGCCTCAGAGAAGTCCAGTTTTGTAAAAGTGGGCAGAAACCAAGGATAACCCTGACATGAACACTAACTTTAGGAGCAGTGTGTCTTGGAATAAATATCCCTGGATCAAGTAAATGTTTAACAAATCAGTTATAATTGATCCAAGTCGATTGCTGATGGCAGGACAGATTAGAAATGCCCATATTTAGAGGAAATAATAAAACAGAGGTGGAGGTAATTAAAGAAGTGTTCTGTTTGCCTTTGGGTGGTCTTGCTCATGCCTCATTTCTTGGGATCACCAGTCCTGACTTCCAGGGAAACAATTTCTTCTGTAGAACACTGCTTGAACCTTGAAATATATATTGATGGCATAAAGGGACATGAAGGCTAAGAATGCCCTTCATGCTGTTCAGTGGTTTCTCCGGTGCTGAAAAGAGAAAGCCTGAAAACTGCGCCAGGGACCTTGTCAGATGAGATGCAAATGAGGTTGGGAAGAGAGATGCTTAGCAAGGCCCTGGCAGTGCTCAGGGGACCATATGGGATGCTGGGAATCGAACCCCAGTCAGTCGCATGGAAGGCAAACACCCTACCCGCTATACTATCACTCCAGTCCTTTTCTCTCAAAGGACCCTGCCCCCGGCAGTCCATCCTGGGGACCTGTCACTAAGCTACTGCTAAATGAGAACCTTTCCAAAACTAAGTAGCTTCAAACAACATACAATTTCCCATGCTTCTTTGGTTTGGCAGGATCAGGCATATGCTGGTCTTGCCTGGCTGCACTTTGGCTGGAGGGCTAGTGAAGCCCGAAGGAGCAACTTTTTTCACGCCTATGCCAACAGTTGCTGGCTCTTGTCTGGGGCATCTCTCATTCCAGCAGACGGCAACTGGTACTTAACTATCTGTCTCAGGGTGACTAAAAATTCATGGTTTTTGCAAATTAGCTTTAACCAGGGTGTCAGTGCTTATACTACAAAGAGTGGCAGATGCTATAAAATTTAGTCTTCTTTCTCAGGTATTGGTTTACCGGGCCCCTGCTGCCTGCCTCTGTGTGTTGAATTGAGTCTTTGGTTGAGAAGTAGGATTACAGGACCTGAGAGAAAGTATAGCAGGTTAGGTTCTTGGCCCAGTGCCAGGAGTAAGCCCTGAACATTGCCAGATGTAGCAGCCTACCCCCGCCCCTGCCCCCCACCAAAGTAGAGCTACAAACAATATTAAAGGGACCAGGGGGCCAGAAAGATAGTACAGTGGGTTGAGAACAAACTTTGCATGCAGGAGCCCTGGGTTTCGTGCCTGACCCCATATGGCATCTGCAGGAAGTGATCCTCAAGTACAGATCTGGATGTAGTCCTGAGTATAGCTGGGTGTAACTCCCTAAAAAGACAGCAACAACGACAAAATTATAAAATAAAGGAGCTAAATCCAAGATGACTGAGTTTATCTGGGGGCGTAGTTTGATGACTAAACCCATGTACATGCACATTATCTATTATAAAGAGTATCAGTAGTTCTATTAATTCATTGCTTTGGTATTTTGGGTGGGGACTTTGCAACTGGCATCAATGTACCATTGTCTACTTACATATGCTGGAACATAAATGTAATACCGAAGTCCTCACAGGACAGTAGTTTATCAAAGCTCTACTTCAGTGGGAGAAGCTGCAAGGTCACACTACAAGTGCACTTACACATTCTGGGCTGGAAGGCACTAGTGGGCACTAGCAATCCAGCACAAACCACATGGATGAAGGGCAATGGAACTTGTTCTATGTCAAGGTCTCACATAGCCTCACCCATTGTTTTAGGAAGATAATGCTGGCGGCTGTAAATAAAACATGAAAAAAGCCAGAGATTAGAGGTAGACTGACTGCCCAGAGGAGCGTCTGTTTCATCAGGCCAGGTGGGAAGCAAGAAAGCCTCATGCTAGGACAGAGACAGTGAATATGTGCGGTACTAGCATAAGTAATACTTTAGGAAATGAGAGGAAAGATATGGGTGAAACGGAACCCACCAACCATAAGGCACTCAGCTGCTTGTTCCAACAGGGTGGGACTCATGTCTCCCTTCTTCCCTTTGTTGTTATTGTGATATCTGAGCACTGTTTGCTGGGAGGTTGAGCACTGCAGTATTGTGCCCAGGATCAAACTCTTGGCTTCATGCCTTCAATCACTGAGCCACATCAGCAAGTCCTTAAAATACAGTTTGGAGTGGGAGGGGAAGGAGAAGGCAAGTTGACTGCATACCAGAGAGGAGAAAAACAAAGCTGAGGAATGGGAGAGTTCAGACCTTCTTTCCATGTCCATGTATTTTTGTCTCTGGCTTCACTGTGTATGTTGTCTTAGATTTTAATTTCTTTCTTTCCATGACAGCCCCTGCACACATCTCTGCCTCTTCAAGTGAAGTTTGTCTCTAGTGCTCTAAAGGTGTGGGGGTTTTCTTCAGATCTCTGGTGAAACAAGGATGGCTGGTGAGTTTGATTTGTTGCCTTTGGGTTATGTGCGCAGTTTGTGATGTCTTTAAGCAAAGCACTTCAGGGTGCCCTGGATGAGATGGGCAAATGTCTCCCCTCTGACCTGTAGAGTTTCCAGAGGCAGTTTGCATCTTGATAAGAATTTTCCTGGACGGGGGTATGGTGCCACCAGTAGGTCAAGCGGTACCTGTGGGTTGAGTGCATCAGCAATCTGATGGTGCCTTCAGAATTCCAGATACCCCAAAATTGCTGCTGTGCCTTTGGCCAGACCCCAACAACTTGGGGCCAAGGCTACCAAGAAATTAAATGGCCAAATATCAGATATGTGAAAGCCACACCTCTGGCTCAGCTATATAAGCTCATTTATTGGCCTTATTTCAGAGACCCATAAGTATCAAAAGCAGTCAAAAGATGCAGTTAGGGCCCGTGACGTGGGAGGTAAGCGGAACCCATGACTGTGATCTCCAAGCACGCTTGGATTGGGACTGGGCCTCCTCTCCCCAGGTCCCCAGTTTTCCAGTAGCTTGGCAGTCACACCCACAAACTGCCCCTGGCACCATGTAATCGCATCGATGGCCAAGACCCAGAGACTATAAACTAAAGCTCCCAGAAGAGAGCACCGTAGAATGTCCTGACCCCGCACCAGGCTGCCTTCCCTGGGGCACCTTGAGGGGGGTGGGTTGAGTTTCCCTACCTGCCCCAAGCAGAACCCTGGCCCCAAAAACCTCCGGAACCCAGCCACAGCCATGCACAAGGTCACTCTCCACACACTTGGACAAGCCTCACCCAAGAGGGGATGAACCTCATCAGAGAATTTACGGGCCAGAAAACCTAGGTATGTGGGAACCCGTGACTGAGATCTCCAAGCCAGCTTGGATTGGGACTGGGCCTCCTCCCCCCAGGTTCCCAATTTTCCAGTAGCTTGGAAGTCACACCCACAAACTGCCCCCGGAACCATATAATCTCATCAATAGCCAAGAGACCCAGAGACTATAAACCAAAGCTCCCAGAAGAGAAGGACACAGAATTCCCTGGACATTATATTCTATCCATAACAAGCAATACAAAACAAATCATCTAGCATGGCCTTTTTGGCAGGTTTGAGTGGTGTTGGGACTGGTGTTGAAATATTGAATGTAACCAAAGTAGAGAGAGAGAGAGTGTGGGTGAAATTGTCTGCCACACAGGCAGGGGAAGGGTTGGAACGGGAAGTGGAGCGGATACTAGGGATTTTGGTGGTGGAAAATGTGCACTGGTGAAGGAATGGGTGTTTGATGATTATATGACCGAAGCTCAAACATGGAAGTTTTGTAACCGTATCTTATGGCGAATCAATAAAAAAGGGGGGTAATAAAATATTAAAATCAAATTTAAACATTCTGAATTTTTTTTAAAAAAGAACTTTCCAGGAAGCTGGGGATATGGCTCAGTATAATATGTGTCTTTTCTCTATAGGGCCCAGGTTTTACTCTGGAAACCCAAGGTTTGTTTGTTTGTTTGTTTGTCTGTCCCTGGGACATCCTGCCATCACCATCCCTGGTAACTTTTTGGCTTCCACAGCTTCTCCCCTGCACTTCCTTAATCAACCTGAAAGCAGCAGAAAAAGGCAAAGGATATAAACATACTCAATTCCTTCTTTTTTTAAAAGAAAATTTTGTTTTTTATTGAATCACTGTGAGATACAGTTACAAAGTTTTCATATTTGATCCACCACCAAATCCCGCATGCCCCCCTCCCATTCCCCCTCTGCCTGTGTGGCAGACATTTTTCACTTTACTCTTTCCTTACTTTGATTATGTTAAATTTTCAACAGGAATCTCACTATTGGGGCTGGAGTGATAGCATAGCGGGTAGGGCATTTGCTTTGCACGCGGCCAACCCAGGTTCGAATCCCAGCATCCCATATGGTCCCCTGAGCACCGCCAGGGTGATTCCTGAGTGCATGAGCCAGGAGTGACCCCTGTGCATCGCCAGGTGTGACCCAAAAAAACAAAAAAAAATCTCACTATCATTATTTGGAGGTTTTCCTCCACCAGTCAGACATGTTGGATAGCATCAATAGATTATATGGCATCAATATATTATATTATGGCATCAATAGATTAATTATAATTAATTAAATTAATTATCAATATAATTATATTATATTATCAATGAAATTATATTATTTCATTCTTTAGAAAAGGTCTAACGCGGCCGCGCGGTTTGGAGTTGTCCCAGTCCCGCATCCCGGAGCCGTGTTAGTCATTGCTCATTGTCGCCGGGGCTCCATCTGGAGAAGGCGTACCGGCTGTGCCTCCTCCATCTGGCTCCCTGGTGTTGCTGGCCCGGTTTCAGGTCTGGAGCAGTCTCCGGCCTGCTGCGCTGCTTCTCAATTCCTTCTTAACTGTCATAAAACTCAATCCCCTCTCCTAATTTTCTTCCCCTTTTGAGAGCATGGATTTCGGGGCCACACAGTGGCAATGCTCAGGGTTTATTCCTGGCTCTGTGCTCAGGGATCACTCCTGGATGTATTCAAGGAACTGCATGCAGTGCTGGGGATCAAAACTAGTTCAGCTGCATGCAAGGCAATTGTCTTAATGTCTATCTCTCCAGCTTCCTGGGTTTCTTTGCTCTGCTCATCTTTCGTTACTAGTCCCCCAAAGGTCTCTTCTGACCTTTGGCTTCTGTTTCCTTACTCATTGTGTGGTCCTGCACTCAATCCCTTTTCAACCCTTTAAACTCATGACCCAGTGCAAACAGCCACAGAGGCATGCATTCACCTGCCTACTGCAGTTCCACTGGAACATTCCCGAAGAACCCAATTCTCATTACCCCCTGTCTGAATCCAACATCCATACCAATGAATAGTGGGTATTTCGGTCTTCCTCACCTTTAGATATAGCTAAGTGATTCTACCTCTTTGAGTTGTCCTTTGCCACTGAACAGTCAGTTCAGTGCCTTAACACGACCCATTCTTTATTCATCAGTTATGGGGATCCCTCTGTGATCCCTCTTGGCTCATCAATGTGTTTTCGAAGAGCTGAAAGGTTTAAGATTTCCCCTGGCCAGAGAGGCAGTACAGACATTAAAATGCTTACCTTGCTCTGTGTATAGACAGTCATCTTCCCCCAAGTCCTCACCACCACCACCACCACCACCATTTATGGTCCCCCAAGCACCACCAGGAGTGATCCCTGAGCACTGAATCAAAAGTAAGTCCTGAGCACATCCAAGAATGGCTCCCAAACAAATGAAAGTGAACAACAAAAAACAAGTGAACTTCATTCATTTGCCTGGGAGTTGGTGTTAGGTTTTGGCCAAAGAATCTCAGCTCCTCTCTAGGTGTCCATTCATCCATCCATCTGCTCACTCATCTAGTCCGGATTCCTTACCTCGGATTCTCAGAACAGATTCCAAGCAAGCAAACACGATGTCATCAGACCTGTTCAGCCTAAGCTTCAGAACTCTCAAGTCACAACTGGTGCTTTTATTTGTCAAACCAAATCACAAGGTCAACTCTGATACAAAGAGGCGGCAGAGGGTGGGAGGTGAGGGAGTGGTAGGAGGAAGGAAGGGGACAGTGGATGTTGCAAGGTCACACTGCAAAGGCACCCACACATCCTGGGGAGGAGGAGATGGTGGGTACTGACAAACCAGCACACACGGTACAAAGAGTAATGTAATTTGTTCTGTGTCAAGGTCACTGGCAACCTGACCTGCTGTTTTATGAAGATAATGCTGGTGATTTGTAAATAAAGAATAAGAAAGGCCAGAGATTAGAGGTAGACTGCCCAGTGGCATATCTGTTTCTGCAGGTCAGGCAGGAAGTAAGAAGGCTTCTAGGACTGGGATTGGAAGGGTCACTAGGATGAAGGTGTAAGGTAAGTTCTCTGCAGGAGCGTTCAGAGAGGTGAGTGTTTACTCTGTGCTTAATAGAGTACGGGGTGAGATTAGGATAGGAAATATAAAATGCTTGTAAAATATCAGCCAACTAACCAAAGGGCACTCAAATATTTGATCAATGAGGAACTTACAGTTTTCAAGAGAAAGAAAAAAAACAGGGCTGAAGAGATAGTTCAGGGCTTAAAGTGTTTGCCTTGCACCAGTTTGATGCACTGACCCCTGAAAATAGAGCCAGGAATAGTCCTTGAGCACTGCTGGTGTGGCCCTAAACCATACCCCTCCACAGCCCCCCAAAAAAGAAGAAGAAAAAGAAGTAAGCAGAGAATACCAAGACCAAGGAGATAACCTGGGGTTAAGGCACCTGGCTGGCATGGCATGCGGCCAACAGCACTGCATAGTCCTTTGAGCACTGCTGGGTGCCACCCCGGAGCCCCCCAG
The DNA here is from genome assembly GCF_027595985.1 of Sorex araneus. NCBI lineage: Eukaryota > Metazoa > Chordata > Mammalia > Eulipotyphla > Soricidae > Sorex > Sorex araneus. The sequence continues at coordinate 70,774,545 of NC_073309.1, read as the reverse complement.
AGCTGTTGGAATGGCTTGAGCAGCACCCGAGGCCCCCCAATGTACAGACACATTTAATTTTGAAATAAAAGTTAATTCAAAACTGGGAGGCTGGAGTGAACATGCAGCATGGTAACAGAATCTCTCTTCCTTCTGCTAGGTCGTCCTCAGGTCAGATGGGACCAACCAGCTTTGCCATGCTTTTCCCACACGCACATTTCCTCCTTCCCCGGGGCACATGACCAGATGACTAGTACTGGCTGGAGGAGTCTGGCATTGGTTGGACCCTGGGCAGGAAGCATCTGCCTGTTCCCTGGGGTTCCATCCAGGAAGACTCTCCCTCCCTCTCTCCCTCCCCCTGTTCCCCCCCACACACACCCCTGCTTCACAAGCTGAGAGAGAGAGGAGAGAGAAGGGGGATGCTGCGGCTGCCAGGGTCCCTGCCCTTCACGGAGAATATGCAAGCAGATTCAAGCAGGGCTGAGGAATGGAAAGATTGAATTCCAATGTGTACTTTTTGCTCATGGATTCAGTCATGCAAAAACAGATGCAGCCTAGATTTCTCTTTTATATAAACCAAGACATTGGTTTGTTTTCCCTCTTCAGTTAGCATAAGTTTTTCACATGTAGCTGAAAAACGTTCTGGCAAATACAAAGAAAAATCACAAGATCGTATGATCTGGGGCCATGAAAATTCAGATCACTTCTGTATTCTGCCCTCCAAATGATCCTGTATAGGCTCACTATATTGGTATTTTTAAATATTAATTTTGAGGGGGGCTGGGGAGATAGCTCAAAGACTGGCGCTCATGCTCTGCATGTATGAGACCTGGCTCGATATCTGGAACAGCATGACACCCCGCATGTGGTCCTCACCCCCCCAAAAAGCAAATTATTAATTTGGGAGAAGTAGTTTGAACCTCAGCAAGTGGTGTTCAGGGCCTCTGTGCTCATCAGAGCCTGAAGACCATATGTGATGCCAGGACTGAAGTCAGCTGATGTAAGGCCTTACGTCCTGTACTATCTCTTTGGCCTCCAAATTATTATTTCAATTAAAATATCTCTTAAGAGCTATAGCATAGTGGATAGGGCATTTGCCTTGCAAGCCGCTGACCCAGGTTCAATTCCTCCATCCCTCTCTGAGAGCCCGGCAAGCTACGTAAAGTATCTTGCCCGCACGGCAGAGCCTGGTAAACTACCTGTGGGTGTTTGATATGCCAAAAATAGTAACAACAAGCTCACAATGGAGATGTTACTGGTGCCCACTCGAGCAAATCGATGAGCAATGGGATAACAGTGCTACAGTGCTTAAAAGCATCATTTTTTCCACACACTCTGAGCTGGAGAGAAAGGTCAGGCTGAGTTGTGCTCTGCATGCAGGAAGCGTGGGTTTCGTCTCCATCATCACCTGCTCCCTTAACACCACCAGGATTTATCTCTGAGCAAAGAGTGAGGAGTAATCCCTAACCACCGCTGGGTGTGGCCAAAAAGATGATTACCACTTTAATTCACTTCAAACTCAATCCAGGTAAAATTTGTTTTTTGACAGGAATGATATTGCCTTTCAGTATTTCCTCTAATCAGATTGTTTGACTACCTACACCTCAAAGGTTACTTTCTCATTCTTGCCTCTTCTGCCCATGTTCCTTTTTCTCCCTCCTTGGAACACCATCCCCATTCCCTGATACCCATAAACATCCCACTTCATGTCCCCACTCAAGCACGCTTCTGCCATGAATGTTTTCCCCACCCGTCCCAGTTCCAGAGACCCTCCCCTCCCTGAACCCCATTGTGTTGCTCCGGTCCTGCTCAGCTACCCACGCCACTGGGCTGCCGGCCGTCGTGACTGGACCCTTCCTCTGGACTAACCTCACTTTCCTTATTCAATGTGAAATCCAGGACAGGGCAAATGCCGTGAGGTCAGTCTCTCGGGAAATGGAAGGGAAAGGCTCTGAGTCATATCAGAAGGAACCCAATTTATCAAGAAATACAGAAGACACAGAAAATCATCTGTAAAATACTGTGTGGGCTGGAGAGAGAGTACAGAGGGCATGCTGCTGGCCTTGCATACAAACCAACCCAGGGTTCAAACACTGCCACCTCTTAGGATCCCTCCAGCATTGCCAGGAGTAATTCCTGAGTGCGGAGCCAGGAGTAAGCCCTGACCACAGTTGGGTGTGACCCAAAAACTAACAAATAAATGAAATGCACTATGTGGGCTGAAGAAATGGTGCAAAGGGCTGGAGAACATGCTTTGCGAATAGGAGGCATGGGTCTGACCCCCAACACTGCATGGTTCCTTGAACACCACCAGAAATGACCCTCGTACTTGGAGTAGTTCCTGAGTACTGCTGGTTGTAGCCTGAGCTCTACATTCCAAGCCCCCAAGTATAAACACACACACACACACACATACACACACACAATGTAATGAAGTATTGCTGAAGATTATAGTAATCAATTTTTTGCTTCCCTTGCCAGTGGTGCTCAGAGGTCACCAGGGCCATTCCGATTGTCCTTGGGAGATCACTTGGCACTGTGGGTTGAACCCGGGACCTCACACATACTACACATGTGCTCTACCACTTGAACCACACCCCCAGCTCCAAATCCCTGCTTCCTTGTCTATAGTGAGAGTTGCTGTGGATGAGGCAAAGGCTTCACTGTCCAGCCCCACTGCCCCTCATGCTGGAGTCAGATAACTCGCCCCAGTCATAGAGAGTGGAAATGGTCTGCACCTCATGTGTCAAGGTAAGAGAGAAGCACAGGTATGTCGCCTGTCACTTCTTCTTTTCTCCTCTCTCTGCTAGTTGGAAATAGAGGACTCAGAGTCTGGAGGAAAATAGATCAGAAGGTAAAATAAATCTAAAGCACTCATTCGTGAGAAACTGGAACCAACAAGGACCCGAGAGTCTGGTTGCTTTCTGGTTAAGATATCAATTCCACTGTGCTCAGCCACTGACACAAATCATATACGGTTATTTGTTACAGGGTTCTTTATAGAAACACAACCAATAATATAGATAGATCTAGGGGGTATGTATACACAGACCACAAAGATACCTATCAATGTACCTATTTCTACTGAGAGAGGATTTGAACCTTAGTCTGTGGTGGGTTAGTGCTATAGCCTCATATACCCATTGTATATGCACTGCCACAAAGTCACATTCAATTTCTGAAAGAGCTTCATTACAAGAAATCTGCTCCCACGGTTACACAGGCTGACAAATCCAAAATCTTCAGGATGGGTCAGCAGGCAAAGGCCAGTCTGACTCAGGAAGAGGCCAGACTTCAATTTAAGCCTCAAATCATCTGCGGGCAGAGTTCTTTCTTGCTTGGGGAAGGCCGAGCTTTCGTTTCATTCTGAGCTTCAGTTGACCTGATTGGATGAGGCCCACTTACATCATGGAGGAAATTCTCTTTATTCTGAATGAACCAATTTAAATGGTCAACAAGTCCTAAAAGCTCTGTTAGAAATATCCGTTATAAAGTCTGACCACATATGGAGCCTCAGGGCCCACTCAAGTTTACAAATAGAATTAACCATCACGAACAGTGAAAATTTCCTCAATTTGCCACCAGCATGTATTGAGAGTAATAACCAACTCATGTAGAAATGGTTTACTTCTCACCCCTTCCTCTGAAGGTGACAGATTATTTTCAAAATATGCTAAAAACATCATAAATTCTACAAAGAGAGAGGGAATTCTTTGCAAAAGCCTTGGGGAAGTGCTATAATCTTTATGCCACAATCCACTGTCAGCAAGGTTTTGAACTTTCTCTGTCCAGAGTTAGTTCCAGTGAAGATGACCATGGGGTGCCTGTCCTCCAGGACTTCTCTGACAACAAAAGGAGGTGCTGGTAGAAACAGGGACCAGGAGGACTTGCCCACAGTTGGAAGCTGCCACAGTGTGTGTGTGTGTGTTGAGGGACAGGGGGTGGGAGGAGAAGACAGTTAGGACAGAGGGACCTTTATGACAACAATAGTTGGTAACAATCACTCTGGACAAGAACTGAGTGCTGAAAGGAGGTAAAGGGATATACATGATAATATTACAGTACCTGTTCTGTAAACCATAATACCCAAAAGTGGGAGGAGAGAGAGAAAGATATATATATATATATGTATATATACATATGTATATGTATATATACATATATATGTATATATATGGAGAGAGAGAGAGAAAGTGCCTGCTACAGAGGCAAGCTGCGGGAGATAGGGTGGTGATGGGAAGGAAACTCCGAACACTGGTGGTGGGAAATGTACACTGGAGAAGGACAGGTGTTGGAACAGTGTATGACTGAAACCCAACTAGGAACAAGTTTGTAATTGGGTATCTCACTGTGGTTCCATTTTAAAAAAGAAAAAGAAGGAGAAAGAAAGAAAGAAAGAAAGAAAGAAAGAAAGAAAGAAAGAAAGAAAGAAAGAAAGAAAGAAAGAAAGAAAGAAAGAAAGAAAGAAAGAAAGAAAGAAAGAAAGAAAGAAAGAAAGAAAGAAAGAAAAAGAGCTGCTGTTCTTGGCAGAGCACACTTGCAGTACAGGGTCCTGGCCTCTAATATGTAGTGTTGGGAACTGTCTATCTTGGATCTTGATGAAACATGAAGTCAGGATAGAATAGCAGGGTGGAAAGGAGGGCCCTTTTGCGCTTCTGTAGCTTCAATATCAAAAAGATCACTCTAAAGCAAGATGTTTCCCCAGTCCCAGCAAGTCTTGTAAAAAAAAAAAAAAAGCAAAGGGAATTTAATAGTGTATTAACAAAGTGTACTGATTTCTCTAGATTGTGCATATCTAATAGGAACTGACAGTAAAAGTTGTGTTTAAGGGGCTGGGAATGTGTCTCAGCAGTAGACTACTTGCTTGCATGTGGGTGGCCCTGGATTTGATCCAGCACAGAAAAGAAAGAAAGGGGATGGGGAGGAGAGGAGGTCAGCAAGGGGAGGGCAGGGGAGAAGAGGGGGCAAAGGGGAAGGAAGGAGAGAAGGGAGTTAAGAGAAGGACAAAAAAGACAAGAACAGGAAAGAAATGACAAGAAAAGAGAAAAGAAAAGAACCTGTCTAGGACTAAGGAAATAGTTCGGTGGAGTTTGCACTTGCTTTCCATGAGGAAGCCTCTGGTTTGCTCCCTGGCACCACACGTTCTCTGGAGCATTTTAAGAGGCAAAACTGGAGAATTTAGTCAGGAGCAGCTGCTGGGCCAGAAAGAACAACCAAAAAAGTAGAGAATTAGCAATCTGTCAGTACCCCAAAAGTGAACTTCCTTTCTTCTGAGCCCTTACCAGCCAGAGGTGTTTTCGTTTGTTTTTTGTTTGGGGGGCCACAATCAGCAATGATCAAAGACTGCTGTGGATCTGCACTCAAAAATTATTCCTGGCAGAGCTCAGGGGACCATAAGGGATGCCAGGGATGGAATCTGGGCCAGTCTCCTGCAAAGCAAACACTTACACTCTGCAATATCCTCCAGCTCCACCTCCCAGAACTCTTAATTTCAACAGCCATGCATTTTGTTTTGTTTTTTATTTCTTTGGGCGATTTGGGAACAATCTTTGGTGGTAGCTTCAGTGCGCTATATGATGCCAGGGATCAAATCTGGACCTTTCATGTGCAAAGTCTACATTCAGCCCATTGAGCTATCTTTCTGGCCCATGAATTCTTTCACTCAACAGAAACCAAATGAGCATCTACATGAATATAATACTGTATATGAAATTTTATTTTATTTTACATTTTTTTTTTTTTTACATTGGGAATTGAACTCATCGCCTCACACATGCAAGACAAGTATTCTACTCCTGGGCTAGGCCCCTGACCCTGTACTGGGAATTTTAAAGGGTCCAAAAGAAGTATAAGTTTCACATTTCTCAACAGAACTCTTAGTATATACACTATGTACATCAATTGTGTGTGTGCGCATGCGTGCCTGTGCATGCATGTACACTTAAAGGATACTATTCCTTCATTTCACCCTTTTGCATTTTTCCTGCATGCTCCTTGTTGGGAGTATCTGAATACTCTACCTGTAGCCATTTCCAGGGGTCAGTTTCTGGGCTCCCTCCGTTGAAGGCCCCCATCTCAGTATCCTGAATTATCATAGAATTACACCTTACCACGAGAACACGAGGCGACAAGGAGATGCTCTATCTGTGGGGGCTCAGGGGCCCACTGGCCTGTGGCTCCCTGCCTACCTTTTTGGTTCTGTTTTGTTTTATTTGGGGGCCACATCTGGCCATCCTCAGGGCTGACTCCTGGCTCTGCGCTCAGCAACTATTCCTGTGGTGTTCAGGGGACCATATGGAGTGTAGGAATCAAACCCAGACCAGTCACGTGCAAGACAAATATCCTTCCCACCTTCCCACCATTCCAGCCCTCCTTGCCCACTCTGCAGAGGGAGTGGCAGTCCTGAGGTCACAGCTGCTGCAGCCCTGGTCCTGGCCATGCGGGAGTGCCCAGAGCCGTGAGAGATCAGCCTGTTGCCCTCTGCACAACACCCATCCCTATGGGCTCTGCCCTTCTTGGCTGGCACTTAGAGGAGATCCTCAGGACTTCGATCACTGGTCTGTTGGTTTTGGCTCTCTCACACCTGAGAGTGGGGAACCCTCAGGACCTCCCGACTTCAAGGGCCTGGTGTTTGCACTAAACTGGACTAAAGGTTCGGTTCAGCCTAAAACCAGTAATAATTTAAATCATCGTTCTTTCAATTCCTCTGGTAACTGTAATTCTGAATCCAGGCAGACCACTCCTTCCTCCTGAATTTAACTGTGGCTCCCCCCACCTCTCTGCTTGTCTTATTTTTCTTGCAAAGCTTCAAAAGGGCCAGCCAGAGAAGCCTGGTGAGGGTGTGACTTCCCTCCTCGTGTCACTGAAACAAGGCTGGGAAGGAGGCGCCTGTTTCTCAGAATTACAAGCATAACAAGATGCAATGAAAGTATTCCTATCGCTGGGCTAGGATTACGGAGGAAACATTTTTTTTCTTCATACTAATTAAGTTTGAACCTTCATGATACACTCTGGAACTTGTGGTTATCACTGTAATTAGACTTCAGTGCCTGCACTCTGTGTTTTGAAATGCTCTAATAAACAACAATAATAGCTGCGGCGACCATTACAGTTATAGTCCTGGCAAGATAAGCGGCACTTCTAACCCTACTTGTTATTCTCATTTTATAGAAGAAATAGCAGACATCTAGAGAGTTCAAAGAAAGAAACAAAGTTTTGCTCATGAGTACCCATATGTCAGAGAAAGAGAATTTGAATTCTAATAGAGCTTTAGCTTTATTAAAGCTTTTAATCTACTCACAATCCCGTAACAAAAACCATAAAAATCAAATTATACTTTAAATGTAACTGATGAAACTTGCTCAATAATGAAATCTGTTGACTCTTCACTATGTAAATAATACATGGTCTGTGTGTAAAAATCAATGTATAAGTAATGCATATATTATATTCTCTCAGAGAACCTGGCAAGCTACCGAGAGTTTCCTGCCTGCATGGGAGAGCCTGGCAAGCTCCCTGTGGTGCCAAAACCAGTAACAATGATGGATCTCATTCCCCTGACCCTGAAAGAGCCTCCAATGTGGCACCATTGGGAAGGATGAGTAAAGAGAGGCTGCTAAAATCTTAGGGTTAGGACAAATGGAGACATTACTGAGACCACTCAAGACATCGATGATCAATGGGATGATAATGATAATAATATATTATATGCATAATAAATAATATATGAAGGCATAAACAATGTACAATGCAATGTATGTAACTTCTACAAGTTTAAGGTGAGTTGTGATACTGAGTTTTCTTACTTGGGAAAGTGAAGACATTGACTAGAATATCAAGAGGACTGTTGATTCCCTTTTTTTTGGTGGGGTGTGGGTGAGGGGAATCACACCAGGTGGTGCTCAGGACTTACTGCCAGCTCTGTGCTCTGGGATCACTCCTGGTACAGCTTTGGGGACCATCTAGGGTGCTGGGGATGGAGCCCAGGTTGGCGGCATGCAAGGCTATCTCTCCTGCCTCAGAACTCTTTATTCTTTGTGGACATTGACTTCTGTTCCATGTGGGAATATAAAAAGGAGAAAAGTTGATGGTCCTTCTCTTCATGGGGCCCAAAGCTTCGGCTTGCTGGTATGTATCACTTGTATCACTTGTCATCCCGTTGATCTTCGATTTGCTTGAGCGGGCGTCAGTAATGTCTCCATTTGTGCCTGTCGCGTAGTAGTGTAGCCCAGTGGTATCTGCTTGCTCCAGAAACATGAAGAGCCTCACCTACGAGATGGTCAGACTTCTTTGTCAAAACCCTGAATGAATGGTTTGAGGCTCTTCATGCTCACTCCAAGAACAAGTTGGAATGTACGCTTCTCAATAGCGGGTTGCTTAAAAACAGAACTTTAAAGGCCACAGAGATAATATAAGGGTTAAGGTGCCTCACCTTGCATGAACCAACCCCTACTTCAACATCTGGTACCATAAGAACCACCAGGAATGACCCTGGAACATAGTGTCAGGAGCAAGCCCTAAGCACTGCCAGGTATGGGTGGAAAAGAACAAGCAAACAAACAAACAAAAAAACCAGAATTTAATTTGTAGTTCAAGGCTAATATTTAAAAAGTCTTAATTTAAAAAACGCTTATGGATAGTAACTCAATTCATGATAAAAAGCAAGTTTCATGAGAATATATAAGTGAATTTTCATGATTACCAGGTCCCAGAATACAGTAAGTTACAGATGAACAACCCCTCTCTTGGATACCCTCTGGTGCCCCTTCTCCCCTCACCCCCACACCCGACACCCCAAATACACACTGTCTTGCTTGAAACTACTGTGTCCGATGGGATTTGCAAGACTTGAACTGGGTGGTTCAAGACAGGCAGAGACACAATTGAAAGGAAATATAAGACAAAACTCTACCTAAAGGGTCTGACAAAGACTTTCCTCACTCTGCCTTGCTAATTTATTTCCATAAGAAGATGCCAAAGGCATTTAAAATGAGGAATATTTTAGAAAATTTGAGATGGATGGACACCAGATGTATATGAACAATTAGGGCGCAGCTCAGTCCTCTTAGATGCCTGATTAATGAAGGAATGAAAACTCTGCCATGATATTTAGAAAATTAAGGCCCAAATAACCCTGAAAAACAAAGTCCAGACCTCATAGGATTTTTCTATTTATTTAATTGTGAGCTCCTTTATTTCTTGTCATATGGAGCAAGAGAAAGAGACCGTAAAGCATTTCTTACCTGAAATGCTTTCAGCTTCATCTATTTCAAAATTCCCATTGTCATGTTTCAAAGTGCACCCAAGTGCAGCAGACTGCTAGGGGTATGCAGGGCCTCTTGGAAAACTTTGACTGTAGCTGAAACAGGAGAATATTAGTAATATGATGGCAATAGTACCCACACTCAGCAATGCCAGGACAAGAACACCAAGATAAGTCTGGATGGATGGTACAAAGAAGGGTTAACTTAAAATGCTTTTAAACAAAAGTGTATAATAAGGACTTCAAAAAGTCTATGAAGAAAAGTGAATATTTTATTGATTGTTGACTGAGTGTTAGAATATGCTTAATATCTATTAAATCACCTCATTTTTGAAACAACCCTTTAAAGACTTCTCTACAAACGAAACAACAGGGGCACAGAAAAACTCAACAATCTGTCCAGGATGGTGATACATGACAGAGACAGCAGTCAAATCAGTCTGCATCCACCCCAGCATGGTCTCCTCACAGTGAGACACATCACTACATGGGTTGTGGGATGACAGAGAAACTTGTCAATGGCTGAGTGGCTGAGTTTTAGCTTCTATAGGTTGGATTCTCTCCACCATAAGAGGTGGATCAAACAAATCTGATCAGAACCAGAAGCAGTAACTCTACTGTAGATGTGTAGACTAAACTATAATCATTAGTCAGTTAAAAAAAAAAACAAGCAAAAGGGGGGGAGAGGGAGAAAGAGAGGGAGAGAGAGAGGGAGAGAGAGAGAGGGAAAGAGAGTAAGAAGAAAAGCACTGTCATAGAGGCAGGCTGGGGAAGAAGGGAATGTACACTGGTGGAGGGATGGGTGTTGGAACACTCTATCACTGAAACCTAATCATCAACAGTTTTGTAAGGGTCTCACAGTGATTCAATAAAAAACAAAACAAAAACAAAAAAAAACAAGAACAACAAGTGAAACCAAATCGAAGTGTTGAAAGAGATATTTTGAAAAGTTCTTTTGATAAACGTGTTGTCCAAAGGAATATGTCATGTGGCCAATCTTCAAAAGCATTTTCAAGTTACTACATGTTTTCATGAGCTTCAGTCAAAAACAGAAACGGAACCAGCATAATTCTACCAGAGGTGTTGCTAGTGGGCCATGGAAGCTAGTAGATTTGGGTTCACATCACAGTCCACTCATCAACCGCCAGCGAGGCTATCTGGCCTGGTCTCTGCTCTTTGAGTTCAGTTTCTGACACAAAAGAGAGAGTGGAGCCACCACTCTTCAGGTAGTCGTGACCTGGAGGTGTGCTGTGTCCACTGAGCGCCAGAAACCCTGCAGAGCATGTATGAGTCATACTGATTGTAAACTCTACCCTATGCAGGAGGTGAGAGGTAGACACAACAAACAGAGACAACCCCAAAGGGATCCCCCACGCAAGCTGTAGAAGACCAATGGGAGGCAAACGCAAACAACTTCCCTTTATGGAAGTCAGAGAAAAAGAAAACAAAGTCATGTCATCCAGTTGAAAGAATTTTCCCTTGCTAATTGCAGCAGAATTAGCTTATTTGTGCTTTGGCAAACTGTTATCCCTTTGCTACTTCTGTCTTTTGTTTTGACCCTGGATTGGTTTATTTTATATCTCAAACTTATAGTTAAATGATTACATTTGATTTATATGCATGCTAGCCTAACCACTGAGCTTATGTCATCATGTCACTTAATTTATAACAGACCATAAATTTGCTGTGTCGGCTCCTCTAGCTAAAATACATTCTAGTTATTTACAGTTGACCACAAAACAATTCACAGTGAATACTACTAAATAACAATAATGAGAGCCAAGAGACTTAGGAGAGAGGAATAAAAAAAATCAGGAAACACTTCTATTAAGAAAATTAATTGTAAATTGTCATGACCTCCCTCCCTTCCTCTCTTCCCTCCCTTCCTCCCTCCCTCCCTTCCCTCCTCCCTCCCTTCCTCCCTCCCTCCCTTCCTCCCTCCTTCCCTTCCTCCCTCCCTTCCTCCCTCCCTCCCTTCCTCTCTTCCTTCCTCTCTTCCTTCCTTCCTTCCTTCCTTCCTTCCTTCCTTCCTTCCTTCCTTCCTTCCTTCCTTCCTTCCTTCCTTCCTTCCTCTTCCTCTTTTATTCCCTTCTTCTCTTTTGCATCTTACTTCTTCCAGAGGTTACAAACACAGAAACACACAGACACACACATACACACAAACACAAACACATGTGCACAACTATTGGAGAAGTGAGAGAATTCAATGGGCATAAAAGGAAAGAAATAAAATTGTTTACCATCAAATTTCATACCATAAAAATCTCATACTTTTAAAAGATGATTTTTAAATAAGGGACACAACTAGCCATACTGGGGGTGGGGGGGGGAGTCTAGCTGCATGGACCCGAAGAGCCAATGCTCTAGGCTGGCAGTGCTCCGGGCCTCGAGGCTGTACGTGGCAGTACAGGGCAGGGCAGGGTAGGGTGACTATCAGGACCTCACACATGCCAGACAAGCTCACGCCCCTTAAAATAATTTAAAAATAAATTGGTCATTAAAAGTTGTGAAATGACCCCATTTCATTGAGGTACCATGATTAATACTGTTAATGATGTTTTATTCATGCATCCTTCCAACACCTACCTACCGCCAGAGTGCCAACTTCTCCCCACCAATGTCCTTAAGGACCCTCCCAACCTTAAGCTAAGCTGATTCTGTAGACCAACTCTTCAGCTATGTTGCCTTTGGATATTTGCTGCTTCCTTTAAAAATGTTGTTGTTGTTGTTTTGTTTTTGGAACACAACTGATGGTGCTCAGATCTTATTCTTGGCTCTGCACTCAGGATCACTCTTGGTGAGGTTCAGGGGACAATATGGGGTGCAAAGGATCAAATCTGGATCAGCCATGTGCAAGGCCCTACTATATCTCCAGCCCCGTTTATTGTTCCCTTAGTATAGTTCATATTCCACATATAAGAGAGATCATTCTGTATGTGTTCTTCTCCTGACTGACTTTACTCAGCGTGATATCCTCTAGTTCCATACATGTAACGGCTTTGTTTTTCTCATCTGAAAAACTGGAGCTAGTGGAGTCAGATAGTACAGGAGATAAAGCACTTGTTTTGCATGCTGCCAAGCCCAGTTTGATCCTCTGCATCACAAATGGTTCCCTTAGCACCACTGGGTGTGGCCCCAACCTCCTTCCTCAGAGTGATGGGGGGGTGGGGAAGAGTTAAGACACTCAATGAAGTGTCTATGAAGCTAAGACACTCTTTGAACTCTAGAGTGTCTTTATAGGGGAGGGAACACCTAGTGGTGCTTGGGGGCTATTCTCAGCCATTTTCTCAGGGGCAACTCCTGTGCTTTTGAGATGGGGTGTGGGGATCAAATTGGTCTTCCTGCATGCATAGTATGTGCTCAGCCAGTTTATTTGTCCCCTGGTTCTTTGTGATTCCTTGGCAAGGATCTGTGGTGAAAGCCACAATATAAAACAGCAAGTACTGGACTGTAGGATAACATAGCCTCTGATAGTTTAGGTTTATTGGGTTACTCCCATTACAGTGCTCCCATTCCTCTTTGTTTATTTGTAGCTTCTTTCTTAGTGTTATATTGACTTGTAAATATTGTTTTTATCTTCTCCTTGAGTCCTTTGCATAGTTTATTCAGAGCAATGTCCTTTTTGTATGGACACAGGAAGACTTAGCAAATGCTATGCTTTTGTAACCTGGGAGTCATTTGACTCTACATGATATTTTCTTCCTGGGCATCTGTTCTCTCAACCTAAGCCTCAGCTGCCCTTACTTCCTAGCACCCCCAAAAGCAGGGTCCCGACGAGGGACGGGATGGACCCAGGGCAAGCGGTGAGTTGTGTGCTACCCTGGCATCGAGATGGGCCTGGCTAAAGTGGCTAATGCTTAACTATAAGTTAGGAGCTTGGTCATGGACAAATGCTGTCATGATCCAAACAGTGATAACTAGATTCGGACCCTGTTAGGGTCAGGAATGATTAATCTGGCCTGAGTGCTGTAGTCTGAGTCTGTGGCAAGATGTTGCCAGGAGAGCTGCCTTGCAAGCCTCAATGTATCTCTTGCATTGTCCATACAAAAACAACTAGTATTATTTTTGATGTTTTGATATTTTAGATATTTTGATATTTTGATATTTAGATGTTAATGAGTGTTTGGACTGAGAAAAGGAGAATAACACCTTAAGAGTCAGGAAGGGCTTTGGAATGCCTGGCCCTCAGTAAGGGCTTTCTTATGTTGATTTTGCTACCTGGCTATGTGTAGCCTAGGGGCAAGGGGGAGAGAGGAAAAAGGAAGGAGAGAGATGAGAATCCAGAGAGGCTGCAGTAGATCCAGAGAGAGGACTGAGCTGGGAGTGCGGGAGGTGAGAAAGATGGAAGATTGAATAAACAGTAACTAATCAGCAACCAGCTTGGTCCCCATTCTTCCTTCACCTGTCCTTGGCCAACAGCCATCCCGATTTAGCCCATACACAGCGGTTCTAGAGCACCGAATGCGGGCGGTGAGACACAGCTGCCCGGAGAGCCCGAGAATGCACACGCCCATCGGCGAGCCTTAGATTTTTTACACTGGACATATACTTACTAAGCAATGATGTCTACTGTTATTTGCTACACTTGTCAGTTTGGTATTTCTTAGAAGATATTATTTCCCTTTTTAACATACACCAAACTAATAACTCAGGAGAATTGCCACTAAAAAAAATCTCTTTGTCTATCATTACATAATACAAAATCAAATTGAAGCTTTTTATTAGAATATACTTCATACATAATTTCTCATCAGAATAAGCATTTTAAAGCATTTGATATGTTATTAGCCCATTTAAAAAACTGCATAGAGTTGCATAGGTGTTCAAGCTGTGCACGTGAGAGGTGTTTACTTGCTTCTTTTTTCTTTCTTTTTTTTTAATGCTTTTTGGCCATGCTTGGGGACATATGGGATGCTGGGAATTGAACCCGGGTCAGTCAAGGCAAATGCCCTACCCACGGTGCTATTGCTCCAGCCCCTGCTTGCATCATTTAAAGATGGATTTAGGGTTGGAGAGATAGCTCGAGTGGCAAGAGTACAAGCCTAGCATGTACAAGGCACCACTGGATGTGATCACTATAAAGACAAATTAATAATCTACTTTAAGCACCTTCTATGACATTCAATATTCATGGCGCTCAGGAGCTATTCTTGGCTCTGTGCTCAGGAGAGGCCCCTGGAAGTGCTCAGGGGACCATATGTGGAGCTGGGGTCTGAAGGGGACCAGTGGGATGCTTGCTACCTGCATCTTCCACCCTCAGCATAATTTTAATGGCAGTGCAGTAGCCCGTGATATAGTCATATGGCAATTTATTCAACGTTTTCCAGTTTAGATTGCATTTTTTGGTTGCATACAAGATTTTGATGACTTCCATTGAATATATTTTTAGTTCTAAGCTTATTATCTTCTCTACCTCAGTTTCTTCTTCTATAAGGAATCAGTAATATTAACTATAACTTGTGGTCACATGAAGATTAAGTGTGTGAACTCACAAAAAGAACAACAACAAAAAAACCTCAGCTGGGCACATACTAAGCACTTGATACTACTAGCTATTATGATTACTAGCTTTATATATTTGTGGTTAGTATCCAGCATGTAACAAAATTATCTGCTTGGATATTAAGTATGTCAACATATGCCTTCTATTTTTTTTCTATTTTTATTTATTTATTTATATTGAATCACCATGTGGAAAGTTACAAAGTTCTCAGGCTTATGTCTTAGTTATACAATATTCAAACACCCATCACTTCACCATTGCCCATATTCCACCACCAAAAACCCCAGTATACCTTCCGCCCCCGCCCCCCACCCCCAACTGTATAACTGATGAATTTCACTTTGACATATGCCTTCTTAACATACCATAAGAATGATTTGATAGCTTTGTGGAGAAATTTACTTTTTCTAATTACCTAGAAATTTGTTGCACTGGGGCTGGAGCAATAGCCCAGCGAGTAGGGCATTTGCCTTGCACCGGGTTCGATTCCCAGCATCCCATATGATCCCCCGACCACCGCCAGTAGTAATTCCTGAGTGCATGAGCCAAGAGTGACCCCTGTGTATCACCAGGTGTGACCCAAAAAGAAAAAAAAGTTTGTTGTATGGAAGCCAAGAGATAATGCACCAGTTCAGGCAACATGCCTGGCATGCACCTGACCTGGGTTCAATTCCTGGCACCATATGGTTCCTTGAGCACTGCCAGGTACAACCTTAGGACCCATGCCCATTACCTGATGTGGCTCTGAAGTCTCCCAGCACTGCTGAGCAGGTATTCCCGGCTTGGCAGGGCCAAAGCACATCCTCTGGCTTTTCTGCGGAACCCATGGGCTCAGTTGGCTAAGAATTGCAAGAATCACATCTGCCCACGCCCCGCTCCCTATTTTTTTCCCCTGAATGTTTCATTATGAGGAATCATTGAGTGTTTTTCATTAGATTTTATTCCTATGCCTCTGGATGTCCTTGGAGGGAAGATGGGTGGGTGGGGGGGTTAACATATGAGAAGTAATTTCCTGATTTTAGAGTTTAAAGGGAATGGACTAAAACTGACTTATTTGACTGGTCAAACCCTTGTTGAAGAGGGTTAGCATCTAGCTAAGTCACCTTCTTGATATTCTGTGGTTTGGACTAGCAGCTGTAGGTCAGAAGTTCAGAACAAAAAGTGAAATCTGGGGATTAACTGTCAGACTCTTATGCCCAATATTTTCCCACTGAATCACCTTCCCATGGTAATTCTTTCTGGATGAGGCTCTGGCACCCCTGGTGTTTGGCACATTTCTGTCGGTGCCAACAGCACAGGGAGCATCTTCTAGGGAGGAAGCGGCTCCTCAGGACTGGGACCTGGTTGTGTGGCAGCATGGAGAAAAGAACACAGCTAGTCAGGACAGCAGTGCGAGCCCCAATTCTGCCCAAGTGACACATGTGTCCTGCTCCCCAGGGTTAGTCTCTGTTGGGAGAGACGTGGAAGTCACGAGGCACCTTTACTAGGTGCTCCCCAGATAGCGCCGGGCCTGGCCAAGTGTGCACAGAGCCCAGCCCACCGCCGTTTCTCTTCTCTTTCTACCCAGCTACATCTCTCAGGGAGGAGCCTGGCCTGCTGTGGTCACATCATGGGCTGGGCTGCGTGTTCTAATCCTGCCCCACTCTGTGCATGGCCCCTGGGAAGACCTTCCTGGAGAAGGCCGTAGGCCCGAGCAACTCTAGAAGTTAGCTTGGGCCTTTGAGATAGATGATTCTGGGGCTCTAAAAGCTATACCTGAGACAGGTAATGCTGGACATCTAGGAAGCCAGTGCTTGGTCCAGAAAGGCTTTTGGCCACTGAGGGGGAAGATTTTTCTAAAATGTGGGGCACCAGTTACCTGGGCCTGAGGACTAAAGGAGTCATTGCAAGAACTATGCAGGGTCAGCCATGCTCAGAACAGCCAATAAACACGGGGAGCTGGAATTATTCATCACTAATATCATAATGGCAGTGCTGTGGGTAGCTGTGAGTTTCAAAAAGCATGTGAGTTTCAAAAAGCATGGCGTGTAGGGCGGGGCGGGGTGGGGGAACAAGAGCATTCAGTGGCTGAAAACTGTTCCCCTGGCCGGTCCACGGTGATGCACAGATGTGTGGACAGATGTAGGACCAGGAGATGGAGATAAAGGGCCCTAGGCTGGTCGGTAGTCAGTTTATTTCTCTCTCATCCCCAACTTAGTTTGATCTCTCCCTTACAGCACAACTGCAGTTGTAGTTTTGGTCATAGTCCCAGTCTTCATAGTTCCCCCACCCTTGTTCTCCTAGTCCTCAACTTCTAGTCACCCTTCCGTCTCTCCCCTTACAGCATAGTTATATAGGAACCATGAAGGGTTGGGGTACACATAGGTGGGGTAGAACATTGTCATAATAACCAACCAAAGTAAAGCCCCTCTTTCAGGGGAAGTTCTAGGAGACTAACTCAAGGACAAGATCTCATCTGGGGGTTCAGAACTCTAGATTACTTAGGAGATCTGCTCAAGGGCGGGATTCCATCTAGGGTGTGTTTCTTTCTCCTTTCCTCAGCATGTAATCCATTTAATCAATCGGTAAATTTACTTCTTATAATACTTTTAGTCATTTTATATGAACACAGTAAGAGATATATTAAGCTTAGAGACCGGCTCTTCCTGGGGGACATCTCGCTATATATTACAGACCACAGTCCTCAGGCCAGGTTAGTCCTTTCCAAACCCCAGCAGTTTAGGAAAGGACTAACACATTCAGTTACTTCTTTTTGGGTCAGAATTTGTTCTATGACCATGCTCTTAACTTATTACACTTCTTATGGCACTTAGCTTGTCCCTTTCCGATGCCAGGGTAGCTTATAGTTTGCCCTGGGTCCATCCAGTCCCTTCATCGGGGTGTTAAGAAGGAAGGGAAACTGAGGTTTAAGTCAAGTTAATATGATGGATGCCCAGGAGTAAATATTATTTGGAGTCAATTAACTCCCATGTTACAAAAGCATGGCATCAACTATCTTCCTTTGTCTGTACAAAAAGAACATTGCTAAACCAAGGAAGTGACATAAAGGAAAGAGAAAAAGCAATATAGGATTATTAGTGCCTGATGGAATTGGGTATGACTCAGGGGCACTGTTGTGGGAGTAACTCAACAAACCTAAACTCCCTGTGGGAAGAGCAAGGACAACCCAGTGTGATCCAACAGGTAGCAGCATCAAGGTGCCCTCATCTGCATCTTTCATCTTCTGTGGTGTGAGCAGCAGATTGAGTAGACACCCAGGGCACCTAGCACTGTCTGCCCTTCTAGCTCCCTGACACCCTCTCCTCAGCGACACGCAGTGAGGAGTCTGCACTGACAGCCTGGATCAGGGTGGCCTTCTGAAGAGGTGGCAAGTGCATCCTTGAAGGAAGGGAGCACCTTCGGGAGAGTCAGTCCCTTACAGGCACCATGAAGGTTTCATCTGCTTGATGCTGGAACAAATATTTACCGAACACTGAGCCATGTGGCTTCTTCTGGGATAAAGAAAGTGACATTGTGTCCTCAGCAGTTAGCGGTACATTGAAAGTTCAGAACTGATTCTTTTTCTTTGGAGGGTGCAAAAATGGAAATTTATATTATAGCTACTAGCCGTTCCCTTTACTCTAAGTGCTCTGGTCTACTTACCGTTTATTGCATGATATCCAGCCAGGCACATAGATCAGTGTCACCTTTTAGGGTCCCAAAGGACATTTATCCTTTCCCTCTCAGTCACTGTTCAGCCAGAGCCCACTCTGTCTAAACTGCCTCTGTCCCCACTTTGTTTCTGAGATAACATGGTTTACAAAAGTTTATGCCTTTGACCTACAGCCCCCCACACCACAACTTCCCTTTATTTTTGGGGGAGGGCACAGCTGGCCATCCTCAGTGGTTATTCTTGGCTCTGTGCTCAGGAATCACTCCCGGTGGTCAGTGCTTAAGGGATAATATGGGATGCTGGGGATTGAACCTAGGTCAGCTGCATGCAAGAGGCAAGAGCCTTATCCACTGAATATCTCTCCAGCCACTTTTGTTTCCTTAGTAACCACATATAAGCATGATCATCTGGCAAGTGCAGGGCTAATTATTATTTTTGGGTGGGGGGCCCACACCCAGCAGTGCTCTGGGGCCACTCCTGTCTCTGTGCTCAGGGATCATGCCTCCCAGTGCTTAGGGGAGCGACTGGGGGCCTGGGGTCAGAACCAAGGCCGCAGCCACATGCTATGTAAATGTCCTGCTCACTGCACTGGCTCTGGGGCCCTTAGATTATTTTTAAATAAGAAGGACCTATCCAGGTTTAGGAATCAGACTGGCAGACTGGCTATCTTTGCAGGAAATTCTAGACATAAAGTAATTTTAATATTCCTTTCCTGTTCTCCTTTTTTAAAAATTTTTTTCACTGTATTTATTTATTTAAAAAAAGTTTTTTATTAGTGAATCACCATGATGTACAGTTACAAACTTATGAACTTTCGTGTTTGCATTTCAATGATACAGTGATCGTTTACCCATCCCTCCACCAGTGCCCATTCTTCTCCACCAATGTTCCCAGTATCCCTCCCACCACTCCCAATAATCCCCCATTACCCCACCCTGCATAGTATTCCATTGTGTAGATGTACCAAAGTTTCTTTAACTAGTCACCTGTTTTGGAGCATTCCGGTTTTTTCCAGATTTTAGCTATTGTAAACAGTGCTGCAATGAATATACAAATGCAGATGTCATTTCTACTATACCTTTTTGCCTCTCCGGGATATATTCCCAGGAGTGATATAGCTGGGACAAATGGGAGCTCAATTTCTAATTTTTTGAGAATAGTCCATATTGTTTTCCAAAAGGGCTGAACCAGTCAGCATTCCCACCAGCAGTGGAGTCCCTTTCTCCCCACATCTGCACCAAAACCGGTTGCTTTTGTTCTTTTGGATGTGGGCCAGTCTCTGTGGTGTGAAATATCTCATTGTTGTTTTAATCTGCACCTCCCTGATGATTAGTGATGTGGACCATTTTCTCATATGTCTTTTAGACATTCGGATTTCTTCTTTGAGAAAATTTCTATTCATTTCCATCAGAAAACCCCATTTTCTGATGGATGTTTTCTTCTTGTAGAGTTCAACCAGTGCCTTGTATATCCTAGATATCAACCCCTTATCAGATGGGTATTGAGTGAATATCCTTTCCCATTCCGTAGACTGTCTTTGTATTTTGGTCGCTGTTTCTTTTGAGGTGCAGAAGCTTCTTAGTTTAAGATAGTCCCATTTGTTTATCTCTGTTTTCACTTGTTTGGCCAGTGGTGTCAGATTTTTTTTCTTTTTGGGTCACACCTGGCGATGCACAGGGGTTACTCCTGGCTTTGCACTCAGGAATTACTCCTGGCAGTGCTCAGGGAACCATGTGGGATGCTGGAAATCGAACACCTGGGCCGGCCACGTGCAAGGCAAATGCCCTACCCACTGTGCTATCTCTCCAGCCCCAGTGGTGTGCCATCTTTGAAAATACCTTTAGCTTCAACGTCGTGGGGGGTTTTGCCAACCTTGTCTTCCATGTACCTTATGGATTCTGGTCTCATGTTGAGGTCTTTAATCCACTTTGACCTGACTTTTGTACATAGTGTGAGGTAGAGATCTGAGCCCATTTTTCCCTGTTCCATTGGTCAGTGGCACTGCCTTTGTTCCAGTACCATGCTGTTTTAATTATTATCACTTTGTAGTAAAGTTTGAGATTGGGGAGGGTGATTCCTCCTATATTCTTTTCCCCAAGAGTTGTTTTAGCTATTCGTGGGGTGTAAAAAGTCACAAAGGTGGCGCGCGCACGGGAGGGGAAGATGCGGTGACATGTCATTGTTCTGTTGTATGACCATACTATCAACTTATAGTTGAGTATTGTGGTGCTTTGGCCTGGCCCATTTCGATGCCAGGGTAGCTCACAGCTTGCCCTGGGTCCATTCTGTCCCTCGTCTGGACCCTGATTTTGGGGTACTAGGAACTAAGGGCAACTGAGTTGAGAAAGCAGATGCCTGGGAGTAAATATTATTGGAGTCAATCACCTCCCAAGTTACAAAGCATAATATTAACTGTCTTCTTGTGTCCATACAGAAAGGACATTGCTTTAAGGTAAACCAAGTTCCCTGCGGCAAGGCTAAAAGGACAAACCCCATGTTATCCTACATCTCCCCCTTTTCTTTTTACAAAAACACAAAACTTTGAATTAGAGGCACAATTCCAAATCACAATACAGTCCTAATAGCTATACTAAGATTTCAGTCCAACTCTGGACCTGGAGCAGTGCTTGTAATAAAGCGTCCATTGTCCTGCACTGTCCAGGGATGATGAGAGTCACTTTTCTGCATTTTGACGACACGCATCTCGATGAGGTTTGAAGAGCTGTAGTGGTCACATCATTGAGTCTCTGGAGAACCTTAATCAGAAGTCTAAGAAATTGTCAGTCTTGTAAAGAAGTTAGAAAACCTTTTTTTGCCATTTCTCTGATTCTGACTCCTCTGATTTCCTTGTGACTTCAAGCCGAAATTGGATTGACTAACTGGAGTTTAGAGGGTTAAGTAGTTTCTGATGGTTTGAGGGTTGAATTCAGTGAATCAATTCGACTTCTGACGAGACGTAGTGGAAGCCAAATTTTCTTTGTGAGTCTGTTACCTGTGAAAATACAAGCATAGACTTTTCCTCCTACAAGGAGTTTCCCCATACATTCAAGTGGGGAAAGTGGGGGCCTATTGTTCAATATGAATTGCAGGAGTGTTTGCTCCAATTCTTTGAAGAATATCATGGGTGTCCTTATAGGCATCTCATTGAATGTGTACAATGCTTTGGAGAGTATTGCCATTTTGACAATGTTAATTCTCCCAATCCATGAGCAGGGGATATCTTTCCATTTTCTCGTGTCCTCTTTTATTTCTTGAAGTAGTGTTTTGTAGTTTTCTTTGTACAAGTCCTTTGCCTCCTTAGTTAAGCTGATTCCTAAGTACTTGATTTTCTGAGGCACGATTGTGAATGGGATTGCTTTTTTCATGTCACTTTCTTCTCTCTCATTATTTGTGTATAGGAAAGCCATGGACTTTTGGGTGTTGATTTTATAGCCTGAAACTTCACTATACAAGTATATTGTTTCTAAGAGTTTCTTGGTAGAGGTTTTAGGGTTCTCTAAGTATAGTATCATATCGTCTGCAAGAGTGAACGCTTGATTTCTTCCTTTCCTACCTGAATGCCCTTAATATCTTTTTCTTGCCTAACTGCTATTGCAAGTACTTCCAGTACTATATTGAACAGAAGTGGAGAGAGTGGACATCCTTGTCTCGTCCCTGAGCTTAGAGGGAAGGCTCTTAGTTTTTCCCATTGAGGATGATGCTTGTCATAGGCTTGTAGTAGATGATTTTGACTATATTAAGGAAAGTCCCTTCTATACCCATTTTGGTGAGAGATTTCATCATAAAGGAGTTCTGGATCTCGTCAAAAGCTTTCTCTGCAACTATTGATATAATCATATGGTTCTTATCTTTTCTTTTGTTGACATGATGGATTATGTTGATTGCTTTCCAAATGTTGAACCATTCTTGTATCCCCAGGATGAATCCCACTTGGTCGTGGCCCAGCACATGGTCTATTCTGAAAATGTTCCATGTGCACTGGAACTTGATCTTTTTGATGAGGTGTTGGATTCTATTTGCTAATATTTTGTTGAGAATCTTCACATCATGTTCATCAGGGATATTGGCCTGTAGTTTCTTTTTTTGTGGTATCTTTGTTTGCTCTTGGTATTAGGGAGATATGAGCCTCATAGAAACTGTTTGGGAGGCTTTCTGTTTCTTCGATTTCCTGGAAAAGCTTGAGAAGAACTGGCAATAGGGCCTCTTTAAATGTTTGGAAGAATTTGCTAGTGAATCCATCTGCACCTGAGCTTTTGTTTTTGGGAAGACTTTTGATTACAGTTTCAAATTCCTTGATATTAATAGGACTATTCAGGTATTCTACTTCTTGATTCAGCCTTGGGAGATTATAGGAATATAAATATTATAGGAATATAAATATAAATATAAATTCCTGAATTTATCCACTTATTCTAGGTTCTCTTGTTTTGTGGCATACAGATTTTCAAAGTAGTCTCTGATGATCTTTTAAATTTTTTGGTTTCTGTTGTGATATCCCCCTTTTCATTTCTGATTTGGTTTAATAGGGTTCTCTCTCTCTCTCTTTATGAGTCTTGCTAGTGGTTTATCAATCTTGTTTATTTTCTCAAAGAACCAGCTATTGGTTTCATTGATCTTTCGGATTGTCTTTTGGGTTTCCATGTCGTTGATTTCTGCTCTAAGTTTTACTATCTCTTTCTTTCTGCCTGGTTTGGGCTCCTTTTGCAGGTCTTTTTCTGAAGTCTTGAGCTGTGAAGTCAAGTTATTTATGTGGGCCCTTTCTTCCTTCCTGAGAAATGCTTGCAGGACTATAAATTTTCCCCTTTACAAGGCTTTAGCTGCATCCCACAGGTTCTGATAGCTTGTGTCTTCATTCTCATTTGTTTCCAGGTACCTTTTGATTTCTTCCTTGATTTCCTTCCAGACCCACTCGTTGTTCAATATTGAGTTGTTTAAATTCCAGGTGTTTAATTTTGTTTTCTTTGTCTGTACATGATTAACTTCTATCTTCAGTGCTTGGTCTGAAAAGATAACTGATACAATGTCTATCTTCCTGATTCTGTTGAGGTATCTTGTGTGGTCCAGCACATGGTCTATTCTGAAAATGTTCTATGTGCACTGGAAAAGAATGTGTATTCTTTTGGGGGGATATAATGTCCTGTATAGATCTATTAGCCCTTTCTCTTCTATTTCTTCCTTCAAATCCTTGGTGAGTTTTAATCTTGGTGAGTTTTAATCTTCTTGATCTATCCAGAGGTGATAGGGTGGTTTTGAAGTCTCCAACTACTATCGTGTTGCTTACAATATCCTTCTTAAGGTTGTTAGCAGTTGTATGGATTTAGCTGGTCCCTCATTGGGTGCATACACATTTAGAGTGTGATTTCTTCCTGCTGTACATATCCCTTGATTAATAAAAAATGGCCTTCACTGTCCCTTCTAATCTTTTTCAACCTGAAACCCATGTTGTCTGATACTAGTAAGACCATCTCAGCTTTTTTGAGGGAGTTGTTTGCTTGCAGGATTGTTTTCTATCCTTTGACTTTGAGTCTGTGTTTGTTCTGGCTGTTAAGATGTGTTTCTTGTAGGCAGCAGAATGTTGGATTCAGTCTCTGAATCCATTTTGCCACTCTGTGTCTCTTAATTGGTGAATTTAGACCGTTTACATTGTAAGAGATTATTTTCATGGGGTTTTGTGCCATTTTTGCGTAAGGGTTTGTTGTGCTTGTAGGGGGTTTTCTTGTCTTACAATAGCCCCTTTAGTCCTTGTTTTAGGTTTTGAGTCTAGAAAGTTTCTGAGCTGTTTATCCATAAAATAGTGTATTGTTCCTTTGATTTTGAATGAGAGTTTAGCCAGATAAAGTATTCTTGGTGAAGCATTCATTTCATTGAGTTTTTTCACTATATCCTACCACTGCCTTTGGGGTTGGAGGGTTTCCTTTGATAGGTCTGCTGTGATTCTAAGGGGTGCTCCTTTGTATGTGATTTCCTTCTTTGACCTTGCTGCTTGCAGTATTGTGTCTCTATCCATGATGTCCATCATTCTAACTATGATATGTCTTGGAGTTTTTTTTTTATTAGGGTCTCTTTTAGCTGTCACCCTTCGGGCTCCTTGAATCTGGATGCCTGCATTCTCCAGCTCTGCGAACTTTTCAGCAATGATTTCTTTGACAGTGGCTTTTTCATTGGGGTTGGTTCCCTGTCCTTCTGGTACTCCAATGATTCTAATGTTGTTCCTCTTGAAATCATCCCCTTGGACTCTGATTCACCCTAAAGCTATTTTGAGGTCACTTCCCATTGTTTGTTGTTGCCTGTAGGCTTCCTGCAGCTCATCTTCAAGCACACTGATTCTGTCTTCCGCTGCAGTCATTCTATTGTTGAGGGCACCCACTGAGTTTTGTTATTTCATCTACCAAGTCCTTTATTCGTGACTTTTCTTTTTGTAGCTTTTTAATTTCTGCTCTCATTTCTTCCTGTATTTTCTTGGCTGTCTGTTCCATTTTTTCTTTCAGGTCCTCCTTTAATGTAATGGATACCTGTTTCATCCTTTCTTTGAGTTCATTGAACATCTTCAGCATTTCATCTCTGAGTTCTTTATTGGAGAGCTCATGTTTGTGGGATACACCTACTGAGGCTTCTGGACTCCTTTCATCGTCCTCTTCTTGTGGTGGGGATTAGTGCTGTTTCTTCATGTTGTGGTGGTGGTATTGAGGAGTGACCTTCAAGTTCACTATTCCTATTCCCTCTTGTTGCAAGCAAGGATTCTGGATGGACTCGGTCAATGGTGGTCGCCTTTTTATTTTCTCCTTCGAGAACATGTCCCTCCTCTCAGATGTTCCTCTAATCCTTACGTGAGGCCTCAAGTGATGCTTTTGGAGAATGTGTTCTCTTATATTGGGCTTGTACAGCTGCTTGTATTCATTCGTATTTTAGTGAAATTGGAATAGACTAGCAGCCTTTTGGCCTACTGGTTTTGGGATAGCTAGGATGTTACTCACGGACATAGGTAATGAAGACTGAGATGTAACAACAGATTGCTGGGTTTGAGGAAAAAAACTGTGGCCTGATCCAAAAGAGGCCACGCCCACTTCAGCAGAGGCCACACCCCTGTAAATAGGCCACACCCCCTGCTGCACTGTAGCTGGGTTCCAGAAGCTGGCTGGGACACAGGAAGGGCGGGTTGGGGGAGGTCACACACCTGGGCCAGAAGAGAAAATGGCTCCAGTGCTGGGGAATGGCCTGCTGCCAGCCAGGGTGGCAGTTTGGGGCCTCCTGTTACCCTTTTATAACCTAGATTTATCTGCAATCAAAATTTCTTACCCAATTTGTATATTTCAAAGGTGTAGCTACCAGAATGCAGCGAGACAATCAGCTCTAATTCTAGCTCATGACAGCGCTCATTTATGGTTGCTTCGGTGCCACCTGTAAATCCCACTTTCCTCAGCAAGGTCATGACATTTAAATAAAATCTTAGACCTAACACTTCATGCCCCAAACAATTTGCTTCCTGGATTCTGATGAACATTTCAAGCTCTCTCTATGGGGTCACTTTTGACTCAGTTTATTTTATTGGGGAGTCAATGGACTGAAGTTTGGGCCCTTTCTTTTTTTTGCTTTTTGGGTCACACCCGGCAATGCACAGGGGTTGCTCCTGGCTCTACACTCAGAAATTACTCCTGGCGGTGCTCAGGGGACCATACGGGAATCGTAACCTGGGTGGGCCGGGTGCAAGGCAAATGCTCTACCCACTGTGCTATCGCTTCAGCCCTGCTTAGGGCCTTTCTGGAGTCTCACTTGACTAAAGGGTTTAGGGAATTTGGAGCAAATCAGTTTAAAAATGAAAAAAAAAAAAAAACCTGGGACCTCTTTTAACTTGGTTTCCAGACTGGAACTGAATAAGGGAACACATGGGATACTTTTTATTTCTTGCTGAATTCCTACCAAGTCTCTATATGATATGTCCTTAAAAGGCTTGTTTTCCTTCCTTTTCTTTGAAGAATGAAGCTTCTCCCTCTTTCTGAGAGAAGCTGCTGCAGCAGCCTCCTGCCTGGCCCCCTGCTGCTGCTCTCTTTCTCTTTGGATTTACTTCACAGCATGTCTCAATTTGCATGGCCTGGGGCTTGGCAATTTATGTGGGGAGGGCGGGCCTGGGAGAGAAGGGGGGGGTGACCCTATTTGATGGCACTTCAATTGAATGAATGTTTTTAAAATTTCTTTACAGTGAACTAAATTTTTAAATTAGCATCCTAAAAAGAGAGTGGAAAACCAGAAGACAGAGAAAGAGAGAGAGAGAGAGAGAGAGAGAGAGAGAGAGAGAGAGAGAGAGAGAGAGGATTTCATATATCCTTGCCAGAAAGTTTTTATTTTCACTTGACTTGGCCATGAGGCTCCACGCTCAGCTTGTATCTCCTTTTCTGCACTCTTGCTGCTGATCGTCATGTATGTGACACATGACTTCTGTCTAAATGCTAAAGCTTTTTTAGAGTGTGTGTGGGGTAGTGGACAAACACCCTCAGTTACACAGGGAAGGAAAAGAGATTAGGAATCAAGGCCAATATTCATCTGCACATGGTTAAGAGATGTGAAAGAAACCATTGGTTTCTGTTTCAAGGCTACACATAGGCCGAGAAGCAAGCAAAAAAACAAATTCTTTTCTTACCAAATGGTGTAAGAAATCCAATTTCTTCTTCCTGCCCAGCAGTGAAAAGTTGTCAGAGTAACCAAACTTCAGAGGAAATAGCTGCTTAGTAACTTATTGTTCTAATTGCCCATTGCTTTGTAACAAATTCCTATCAGCCCCTCCAATTTAGTATGAGAAAACAGCAACTTTTAAAAATATTTTGGGGACCACCCCAGCTGGCCTGGTGCTCCCCGTCAATCCGTAAGCTTCTCAGGGCAGTGCCCGGGATCCAGCTCAGATCTCTCGCGTGCAAAGCCTGAGCTCCTGACTAGTGCGCCTCTTGGCCCTGGCCCATAGCAACTACTTCATTCTGCCCCTGGAGTCTGTGGATCCCAAAGCAGTGAAGGTACAGTGACTAGGGAGCTCGCCTTGCAGTGGCACTGCTGGGTTTGATTTCTGGCATCCCATATGATCCCCCGAGCACTGCCAGGAGTTATTCCTGAGCACAGAGCCAGGAATAACCTGAGCACTTCTGGGTGTGGCCCACCGAATCCTTCCTCCTCCAGCCAAAAAAGTCTGTGAATTAGATGCAGAAGGGAGGGCTCTCAGGAATATTGCTCCACAGTTGGCAGCCATTCTCATGGAAGGAGAGGCATTGAGGGTGGGGGGGGGGGGGAGAAGGCAGCTGGAATAGAAAAGGGATCACTAAGAAAATGATGGTTGGAGGGATCAGTCGGGTTGGGAGATGTGTGCTGAAAGTAGATAAAGGGCCAAACATGATAACCTCTCAGTATCTGCATTGCAAACCATCACTTGTATCACTTGTCATCCCACTGATCTTCGATTTGCTTGAGCGGGCACCAGTAACGTCTCCATTTGTCCCTGTTCCATGCTAGTGCAGTCCAATGATATCTGCTTGCTCCAGGCACAGGAAGAGCCTCAAATCGTTCATTCAGGGATTTGACGAAGAAATCTGACCATCTAGTTGATGGGCAGCCACGCAGTCTTCCCGTGGAATCCAGTCGGTAACAGCTCTAGTCCAGTGGTTGTCTCTGAATCGCATTACATGCGATTTTTGATGCCCTGGCAAACGAGACAGCATCCCTGATTCTGGACCGTTGATAGAGGTAAGAACTCCTGACTCCTTCTCTCACTTGAGTGAGATGTGATACTCCTAGCATAGCTCTTCCGATTCCTCTTTGGGATACCCTAATAGTATTCTCATCCTGTTTGCATAGGACCCAGGTCTCTGAGGCATATGTTAGTGCAGGAAGAATGGTGGAATCAAAAAGATGTGCCCAGAGTTGGAGGTTCTTTGTTCTCTTAACCATTTCTTCGACGCTCTTGAAGGCATTCCACGCTGCTCTCTTCCTCCTGTGCAGTTCTGGCACCAAGTTGTTCCTCATGTTGATTTCTCGACCCAGGTATACATAGCTGCTGCATTTGGAGATGTTCGTTCCATTGAGAGCAAATGGAGCTTCAGGGACCAGTTTGTTTTTCATGAACATCGTCTTGTTGAGATTCAGCTGCAATCCGACCTTTCCACACTCATGGTCGAAGTCGGCCAGCATTTGTACCGCTTGGCCAATGTTTGGTGTGATGAGAACGATGTCATCAGTGAAGCGGAGGTGGTGTAATTGCCGACCGTCTCTTTGACAGCCATGTCCACCTGCCCATGTACCAAATTCCACAGGATGGATATGTCGTTCCCAACGTTCTCCCTTCTGAAATCTGACACGCCATTTCATGGTAAAGACGCATACAGCACCTGGTCCGGACAGGGTCAGACCCGAACACCTGAAGAATCTGCCACCAGTACTCATCAATACACTGGCTCGACTCTTCACACGCTACCTGTCTGAATGCAAGGTTCCATCTCAGAACAGTAGGACTGTTCTGTTGTACAAGAAAGAGGACATCCATGAGATCGACATCTATCACCCAATCTTCCTGCTGTCTGTCATCTACAAGTTGTTCACTCGTGTCATCCTGAACAGGCAGAACACTAGACGAAGGACAACCACGCGAGCAAGCCGGGTCCCGAAGGGGATTCAGCACAATAGACCATATCCACACAGTGACAAAACTCATTGAAGTTTTGCGAGAGTTCAAGATGCTGCTCTGTCTAACGTTCATCGACTTAAAGAAGGCCTTCAATTCTGTTGAGACTGAGGCGGTCATCGAAGCCCTGGCCAAACAGGGTGTTCAAACTCAGTATATCAAAATCCTTCGCGAGCTGTACTGTGGATTCGCCACCAGGATCTCACCATTCTACAAGGAAGTGAGGCAAAGAGAGGGGTGTGGCAGGGTGATACCATTTCACTGAAACTCTTCAGCGCTGCCCTTGAGGACCTCATTCGACGACTGGAATTGCAAACCATAATGCCCAAAAGTAGAGACAGTATGGGGGAAATTGCCACGGAGGCAGGGGAGGGTGGGAAAGGGGGGCATGCTGGGGATATTGGTGGTGGGGAATGTGCACTGGTGGAGGGATGGGTGTTTCATCATTGTGTGATTGTAACCCAAACATGAAAGCTTCTAACTATCTCATGGTGATTCAATAAAATAAAAATAAAAATAAAAGAAGGGAAGGCTTTTCTGGCTCCATGGTGTCAGTGTTAGGAGTCTCATCCGGGAAGGACTCTAAGGGCACAGTTGGAGTCCTTTGGAGGCTTCTCCTAACACTACCCCTACCCCCACTATCTCCCACGGTTATCTATTTGTCATCTGCTATCAGACTCACCTGTGAATCGAAATACTCACCTGTCTCCACATGGCATGAACTTCCTTCCACAGCACGGTGGGTATGGAGAGGACATCCCAAAGAGAACACAGAGATCACGGAAAGTTATATACATCCCTGCAACCTTCTCCATCCAAGTGGCTGGGTCTGTCCCTGCAGCCAGGGCACAGTTAGTGGGGGAGCTGAGGAATGCCATGCTATGCCAGAAAGTGCCTGGTGACAACGTGCATGAGGCGCACGTGGATGGATGGTCAAGGTTCGAATATACAACTCATGCTTCACCTTTGCTCGTGGCTGGATCGTCCTTGAAGGAATAAGAAGGTGCAGGAGAGGCTATGTCAGGCCAAGAGTCTCCCTTCAGGCTCTGGCTCTCCTCTGGTTCTCCCCTTCCAGATCTGACTCAGCCCTTTCCCGACAGCCAAGCTTTGTTTGATGCTGTACTGCCGGCAGAGATGGAATCACCCACAATAAACAAACGCTCCCTCTGGCAGCTTCTGGCTGTTGCATGTAGCCTTTTGGCTGCTCAAGTTGCGGAGATGCAGGAAAGCACCCTCCCTACCCGCTATACTCTGGGTCCTCACAGTGGCTGGGGCTGCTGCTGCTACACGAGCTGTAAAATACAAAGTGTGACACTGAAAACTTCTGGTGCTCAGCTGGAATTTCTTCAGTTTCCTGAGATAAGTACCTAGGAGTGGGATGACTGGGTAAATGGTATTTTTAGACTTAGATTTTAGATTTAATGTTCTAAAGAACTGCTAGGCTTTTCCAAAGCAACTGAATTATTCTATTGTCTTGCTTACAAAGTATGAGGATTTCTCCACATCCATGGCAATAATTGGTATTTTTCACTTTTCTGTCATCCAACAGGGTGGGAAGTACTTGCTTCGGTTTTTTTTTTTTTTTTTTTTTGGCAATGTTGGGGACCGAGAGTATCCCTGCCCACAAGTCAGAGCCTGACAAGCTACCCGTGGAGAATTCAATATGCAGTATCGAGACAGTAACAACAAATCTCACAGTGGAGATGTTACTAGTGCTTGCTCAAGCAAATCGATGAACACCAGGACAACAATACTACAGTGAGACAGTGTTAGGGATTGGTCCCAGGATCTCAGACGAGGAACATGTTTTACCACTTAGTCAGATCTTGGGCTCCTGCTATGTGTATGGTATTTAATAATACAATCCTCACATATTTTATGACATTTATTTTTTTGTCCCTCAAATGGGGTGTGACCATTATGTGATACTTAAAAAAAAATCATGCCAATACCAAAAATCATTTATTTCATTTTTTGGGGGGGGTAGATCTACACCCAGCAGTGCTCAGGGGTTATCCTTGGCTCTACACTCAGGAATTACTCCTGGCAGTGTTCAGGGGACCATGTGGGATGCTGGGGATTAAACCCAGATTGGCCACATGCAAGGCAAGCGCCCTACCCATCACACTATCTCTGTGGGTCCTCATTTGTTTCTAAATTTTCTATGGACAAAATGAGGAAGTATGGAATGCTTGTAAATCTATGTTAAAATAGTCAGAATCAACACATTTTTTTTCTTTTTCATTTTTTTTTATGTGAGTGGTTGGTTGGTCTGGGCCACACCTGGCTGTGCTCAGGGCTTACTTCTGGCTCTGTGCTCAGGGATCACTCCTGGTGGGCTTGGGGGACCATACGGGGTGCTGAGGATGAAACACATTGGCTATGTGCCAGGCAAGCACCCTACCTATTCGCTCTGCTCCCCAAAAATCCCATTTTCAAAACACAAAAGATTGTAGGACTTTAAAATGAGCCAAATTTTCTACCATATTATGAAATAGGTGCTCCTTATAATCCCTTATCCTGAAGGATGGGGTGCGGCTTATAAATGAATATCAGAGGCCATCATTCTGCTTGTGATGTGACATTAACATGGCAAAAGAGATTTGGGGCGAAAGAGAATGTAATTATGTTCCCTAATCAGTTGGATTTGAGTTAATTAAACAGTAATTATCCTAGGTGTGTTCACTCCAACCCCAGTGCTCAAAACAGGCTACATTAATAGGGAACCATCATCGCCCTGGAAAAAGCAGGTCTTGAACAGCTGGGAACAAAACCAAACAACCTGACTGAGCCTGGAAAAGGATGGAGCCCCTGAGAGAACCCCGGCTCGGCTGCCACTTGAGCTGCTCGCCTGGAGACCTGAAGTGCTGAAGTGCCCCCTGGATTTCTCACTGGCAGTTGTAATATAATCAACCTCAGCCTAGAAGTTTGTGACAATGTACTGCACAGCAAACAGAATAGCAGAGATCACTGAACTATGGGCAGTGACCACTGGTGAGCTGCCAGGGAGAGCCAGGGTCTTAAAATGTGCCCCTGAGTTCCTCAAGAACTCTTCATAAGTCCATGAGGTAGAAACTATTTTCATAATAATATTAGATAGATATTATTTACTTTTGCCCTTCTCATTGTCTCATGATGTCATAGTTTCAAGTCCTACATGATAGGCAGTCTCACTGCTTGGAGGGGAAACAACAAATTCTTGTATAGTGTGGGGCTTAACCTTTTTTTTTGTTGTTTGGGGTTAGAGGTACAGAGGGTAGGGAGCTTGCCCTGCATGTGGTCAACCTGGTTTGATCCCTGTCACTCCAAAGGGTCCCTAGAACACTGGGGATCACTCCTCTGAGCAGAGAGCTTGGGTGATCTCCTTTTTAGCAAGGGACTCTGGCTATCCAATGAAATACTGGGCAACAGTTTTGCCCGTGGACACAGTCTGAAGCATGTTACATTGCAGGCTAGTGCTTCCTGTGATGACCTCTGTATCTCACACTGACTTGTTGACATGGCAAGCTAAGTCTACTCTGGGGTCCCTGAGCTATAGGAAGAGCTAGAGAGATAATTATTCCAGATGTGGGAGGCCCTGGCTTGATCCCAGATTCTGCCTGGTCTCCCAAGCACTGCCAGGCGTGACCCCCGGGGAAAGAGCCAAGAGCAACTACCAATCACTGCTGGGTGTGGCTCAAAAAACAAAAACAAAAATTTCCTAGGGTAGTAGGGAAGTAGGGTGTGGGGAGGATGTGTTATTTGCCTCTCACTCAAAGACTGATGCAGTTCATTTTTCAGAACCAATCTTTTCCAGTGAAAGTGGAGCATTTCAAGGCAGACTGAAATAGATGCATTAGTGACCAGTCCTCAGTGTGAGTTGTGACTTGAACATCATCTTCCCTAATGTCTCAGAGATGCAGAGCCAGGAAACTGTGCCCCTCACAGCAGCCTCCCGTGCCATTTATGACCTCAAGCACTTGCATTAGCCATAATAAGCAACACCCAGCAGAAGCGCATCTGTTCACCCAATAATCTGTCAGCGAGTACGGTGTGAGAATCTGCACCCTGACTGCGTCTGAACGTGTGCACGGCCTACTGAGCCCGGGCGGGGCTTTCTAAGCTTTCATGGATACAGATACTGTCTGGGTCAAGGCTCAGTGAGGTATCAGCAAGAGATGGAGATTCGGGAAACAATATGACCAGATCCTGGCTTAAGTTTTCAGTCCTGATCTCCAGCAGTAGGTTTCCTGGTGCGGATCTGGAAAGGCTGCCCTACACACAGACAGGCATGGACAGAACCACATCCATTCACCTGCTATCCACACCACGCTTCTTAGGAACAAAGGACAGAGCAGAGAAAAATTCAGAGAAATCAAATGCATTTTCTGTTCTCTAGCCCCACGCTTCCAGACTCAGTCTCTAGAGAAGCAGAGGCTTCGCTTCATCTCAGCTCCCGGCTGAACCACACAGATACGCTGCCTGATGCTTGTGGCCTTCATGACAAGGGAAATGGAGCCTGAGATTTGACAATGAAGGTGAAAGCACAAAGAATGCCTACTTGGCTGCTGCATGGCCAGAGAACCCTGACCAGGACTTCTGGTATGGTGTCTTTAGCCCAGAAGCTGGGAAAATATCCTGATGGCATCTGGGACTACTTTGTCTGATTCCAAGGAGGAGACTGGATGAGAAAGAGAGGAGTGGGGAGAGGGTGGATGATAGTGCATGCTCAGCATGTGCCAGACCCAAACTAAATTCTCGAGGTTTGATCCACAACACCCACACACACTGCCAGGTACATCTCTGGATGTCCTGAGCACTGTTGGGTGTGGCCCTGGAGGTCCCCAACATCACTGGGGTGGCCCAGGCAACCCTGAGAGTGCAAGGCCCAACCAGCATTGCATCCTTGGATCCTTGCATTGAACTGCCAACCTAGTTGGCCAAGAATTTTTGGGAGGGGACCCCAGATCTCCTGAGTAGGTTTAGGAGGACTAAATAAGTAAATAAACAATAAAAGAGAAAGATACAAAGACCAGATTAGCATTTTAGCTAATTAGCTTTCAGCAGTTTGATTATTAAAAAATTTTTTAAAAAAAAATTAATCACAATGAGATACATAGTTACAAAGTTGTTTATGATTGGGTTTCAGTCATACAATATTCCAACACCCAGCCCTTCACCAGTGTACACCTCCCAGCACCAGTGTCCCCAGTATCTCCCCCGCCACCACCATCCCACCCTACTCACCCCAGCCTTCCTGTATGACTTTCTTCTTACTCTCTCTCTACTTTTGGGCAATACAGATACTGAGAGATCATCATGTTTGATCCTTTGCCACTTTAAGCACACATCTCCGTCCAGAGGGCTCTCTCCAACCATCACTGTCATGGTGGTCTTTCTCTATCCCAACTGCCCTTTCCCCCAGCACTTGAGTCAGGCTTTCAGCATTTTCATTAGACATCATCTCTGGTGGTGATGCCTCTTTACACTAAATTGGAATTTCTTCCTTGAATGTTATCACTTTTCCTTGGTGCTGTATCACAGCTCAAAAAAAAAAAGTAGGGGACCAAAGAGATAGTATAGGGGATAAGGCACCTGCATTGCATGCAGCTGACCCCAGCACTTCATACAATCTCCTGAGCACAGGGCTAGGATGACCACTGAATACAGCTGGGCATGCCCCCCGAATTTGCCTTCCCCCAAAAAAATTGAAGAAAAAAATAAATGAATACTACAAGACATTTCATCGCTTGCTGGCTTGGTAAAGGAGCAGACCCAAGTGGCCAGCCCTGCACCAGGAAGGGTTTTTCTGTCACACTGGCACAGGGTCTGTTTGGGAGTACAGACTCTCAACGAGCTAAATACTTTGTAGGATCCACTGCAAAATAAAATGCAGA
Source organism: Sorex araneus (assembly GCF_027595985.1). Lineage (NCBI taxonomy): Eukaryota > Metazoa > Chordata > Mammalia > Eulipotyphla > Soricidae > Sorex > Sorex araneus. Next base: position 70,739,616 of record NC_073309.1, on the reverse strand, counting down.
TCTCTTGTTCACACTATTAAGAAACACAACAGCATCACAGCAGCGTAGAAAGCCAAGTTTGAGGTCCACTTGCTGCAGGCTCTGCAGAACTCTACAAGCCATACACTTTGCCACCTGGGCTTGAATCCCAGCTTGGCTACTTACTAGACATGTGATCTGGGACAAGTCACCCATAAGACTTGATTCCCTATCTAATCAGCTGTTACTGGGATCAAAGGAATCAATAATTAAGATGCTGTTTAGAAAAAACATGGGCATGGGATCGGCCTTGGGCACTCAGAGACCCAGTGGTCTCTGAGCATCACTGGGTGTAGCTTGGAGGCCTTCAAGCACCACCAGGGCTGGTGGTCCCTGGCAACCCAGGCCCAGAGGAGCACTTCAACCTTGGACCCCCGAATTGAGCTGCCAACCCAGCTGGCTGAGTATCTTGGACTCTGAACACTGCCTGGGAACCTCCCCTTCCAACCCCCAAAAGAATATCTGGCAAAAGAGTAAGCACTGTATAAATGTGTAGCAAATCCATCCTCTACTGAGCCTAAATAGCTCAAAACACCAGAGACAACTTCAGACACAAGATTGCACATTTATTAAAACATTTTTATAAAATGTTCTGAGGGTCTGAATTATGAGTAAAAATCACCTTAAAAGTCAAGTATTTATTACTATAACAGAGGTTATAATGTAATAATTAAAGATGAGATTCTTAACAGATATTTTGGCTTGAAGCCAACTACTCACAAAACAAAACTGAAGAACACAAAAAAGACACTGGTTTATGCTCAAGGTCCTGTAAGCCCGTGGTGCGCAAACAGCTGTAAAGCCAATTTAACAGGACTGCTTCCTCTGCTGTGTGGACTCCCTCGAGACCCCACTGCTTCCACACAGGAAATAAAGCCTGCTGGATCTGAACAAAAATGAAGAAATACCCTTTATTCCCCCCTTTCCTTTTTACAATGCAGAGCACTGCTTAGAAAACAGAGGGGAGAAAAAAAGAAAAAAAGAAAAGCTATGGAACAGGCAATGTTACTAATCATGCAAGTTTCTATTTAGTTCCAGATGAAACATTACTAAAATAGCAGAAGGCCTTTATGAATAAGGATAGACTCTTCAGGTAGAAAAGGAATGAGGTGAACAGAAGCGTATATACTTCATGGCTTACTTAGTGTCTGTTTTTCTTAAGGACAGCCTCCAACTTTTCCACTTTTTTTAATATGTATATTTACATCTTTAAAACTTCGTTTGCTTTGATTTGGGGTCACACCTGGTGATACCCAAGGATCATTTGTAGTGGGGTTCAGGAGGGCCAGACTAGGTGCAGGGACTGAGTCCTGGCAGGCCGCACGCAGGGCAAGTGCCCTACCCTTGTGGCAACTCCCCAACCCTATACATTTTTCACTTCTGATCACCCCAAATTTTCTAATAAATACCCTCACCAATAATAAACACTGTTGATAGCAAAATTTTAGAGAAGTTGTCATTTGTTAGACAATTCGCCCAAGGTACACAGATTTGGGATATTTCTCCTTAAGAGTGGGCCACTGAACAATGAAGTAATCTGAGAGGTAAAACAGAATCTTTCCGGACAGGGATAAATTTTCGACTCGGCAGATGCTCTCAACGTAGACAATGATGACTTTCTTAATTCCTAGGATCCCCAGGAGAAGAGCAGATATGCAGATAGGAACGCACGTTCCTGGTCCGTTACACAGCACCTGAAAAAGAAGGACACTGTCGAAGGTCAAATGGAAACACCGAAGACTCATCTAGGTGAGGCACTTTAAATGACAGTCAAAATCTGGGAGAGGATTTGTTGTTTTTTTGCCACTCCTGGCAGTACTCAGGGATCAGTCCTGGCAGGCTCAGGGGGCCATCTGGGATGCTGGAATTGAATCCAGGCCGGCTGCATGCAAGGTAGGCGCCCTGATGACTTCTTTAAAAATTCCAAGTCTTACAGCTACATGCAAAAAAATGGGCTTAGATCTCCATCTATCACCATGTACAAAAGTCAGATCAAAATGGATAAAAGACCTCAACATCAGATCAGAATCCCTAAGGTACACTGAAGACAAGGTTGGCAAAACCCTCCACGACATTGAAATCAAAGGTATCTTCAAAGCTGACATGCCACTGGCCAAGCAAGTGAAAACAGAGATAAATAAATGGGACTATCTCAAACTTAGAAGCTTCTGCACCTCAAGAGAAACAGTGACCAAAGTACAAAGACAATCTACAGAATGGGAAAGGATATTTACGCAGTACCCATCCGATAAAGGGTTGATAACAAGGATATACAATGCACTAATTGAACTCCACAAGAAGAAAACTGCCAACCTGATCAAAAAATGGGGTGATGACAATAATCTCTCTCAATGTCAACGTCTTAAATGCACCCATCAAGAGACACAGAGTGGCAAAATGGATCCGGAAATTAAACCCAACATTCTGCTGCCTGCAAGAAACACATCTGAACAAACAGAGTAAACATAGACTCAAAGTCAAAGGATGGAAAACAATCCTGCAAGCAAACAACTCCCTTAAAAAAGCTGGAGTGGCCATCCTGGTATCCGACAACAGAGACTTCAGGTTGAAAAAGATTAAAAGGGACAGCGAAAGTCATTTATATTTATCAAGGGATATGTACAACAGGAAGAAATCACACTCTTAAACGTATACGCTCCTAACGAACGACCGGCTAAATATTTAAAACAACTCCTAACAGACTTCAAAGAGGACATCACTAACAGCACAATTGTAGTCGGAGACTTCAATACGGCCTTATCGCCTCGAGATAGATCGACAAGAACAAAACTCAACAAGGAAACACTGACTCTGAAAGAAGAAATTGAAGAGAGAGGCCTAATAGACCTATACAGGGCCTTACACCTCAAAAAGAAAGAATACACATTCTTTTCCAGTGCACACGGAACATTTTCTAAAATAGACCATGTACTGGGCCCCAGAACATACCTCAATAGAATCGGAAAAATAGAAATTGTATCAACCATCTTTTCAGACCACGATGCGCTGAAGATAGAAGCTAACCACTCACCGACATGGAGAATCAAATCAAACACTTGGAAATTAAACAATTCAATGTTGAACAATGAGTGGGTCAGGAAGGAAATCAAGGAAGAAATAAAAAAATACTTAGAAACAAATGAGAATGAAGACACGAGCTGCCAAAACCTATGGGACGCAGCTAAAGCCGTGTTAAGGGGAAAATTTATAGCTCTACAAGCATTCCTCAGGAAGGAAGAAAGGGCCCACATAGACAGCTTGACTTCACGACTCAAGACCTTAGAAAAGGACCAGAAAAAGGAACCCAAACCAGATCGAAGGAAAGAAATAATAAAAATTAGAGCAGAAATTAATGACATGGAAACCAAAAAGACAATCCGAAAGATCAATGAAACAAAGAGCTGGTTCTTCGAGAAAATAAATAAGATTGATAAACCACTAGCAAGACTCACAAAGAAAGAAAGAGAGAAAACCCTAATAAATCGAATCAGAAATGAAAAGGGGGACATCATAACAGAAACCAGTGAGATTCAAAAGATCATTAGAGACTACTTCGAAAGTCTATATGCCACAAAACAGGAGAACCTAAAAGAAATGGATGGATTCCTCCATTCCTACAATCTCCCAAGACTGAACAAAGAAAACTTGGAATACCTGAATAGACCCATCGATGTTAAGGAAATTGAAACTGTAATCAAAAACCTCCCCCAAAACAAAAGCCCAGGCCCAGATGGTTTCACTGGCGAATTCTTCCAAACATTTAAAGAAGACGTGTTGCCTGTTTTCCTCAAACTTTTCCAGGAAATTGAAAAAACAGGAACTCTCCCAAATAGTTTCTATGAAGCACACATCTCCCTAATACTAAAAGCAAACAAAGACACCACTAAGAAAGAAAATTACAGACCAATATCCCTGATGAACACCGATGCGAAGATCCTCAACAAAATACTAGCAAACAGGATCCAACAATTCATCAAAAAGATCATACATCACGACCAAGTGGGATTCATCCCAGGGATGCAAGGATGGTTTAACATTCGGAAATCAATCAACATAATACACCATATCAACAAAAGTAAAGATAAAAACCATATGATCATATCAATAGATGCAGAGAAAGCATTTGACAAGATCCAACATCCTTTTATGATGAAAACCCTCGCCAAAATGGGGTTTGGAGGAACTTTCCTCAAGATAGTCGAAGCCACCTATCACAAGCCTACGACAAGCATTATCCTCAATGGGGAAAAACTAAGTGCCTTTCCTCTGAGATCAGGCACAAGACAAGGATGCCCACTCTCACCACTCCTCTTCAATATAGTACTGGAAGTACTTGCAATAGCTATTAGACAAGAAAAAGAGATTAAGGGCATCCAGATAGGAAAGGAAGAAATCAAACTCTCACTATTTGCAGATGATATGATACTATATCTAGAGAAGCCTAAAGCCTTTACTAAGAAACTCTTAGAAACAATAGACTATACAGTAAAGTTGCAGGCTACAAAATCAATACCCAAAAATCCATGGCCTTCATATATGCAAACAATGAGGCAGAGGAAAGGGACATGAAAAAAGCAATCCCATTCACAATTGTGCCCCAGAAAATCAAGTACCTCGGAATCAGCTTAACCAAGGAAGTAAAAGATCTCTACAAAGAAAACTACAAAACGCTACTCCATGAAATCAAAGAGGACATGAGGAAATGGAAACATATACCCTGCTCATGGATAGGGAGAATCAATGTTGTCAAAATGGCAATACTCCCCAAAGCATTATACAGATTCAACGCGATCCCTATAAGAATACCCATGACATTCTTCAAAGAAATGGATCAAGTAATCCTAAATTTCATATGGAATAACAAACGTCCAAGGATAGCTAAAACAATTCTTGGGAAAAAGACGATGGGAGGCATCACCCTCCCCAACCTCAAACTTTACCACAAAGCGTTAACAATTAAAACAGCATGGTACTGGAACAAAGGCAGAGCCATAGACCAATGGAACAGGGTGGAATATCCCTACACACAACCCCAAATGTATGATCATCTAATCTTTGATAAGGGAGCAAGAGATGTGAAGTGGAGCAAGGAAAGTCTCTTTAACAAATGGTGCTGGTACAACTGGACAACCACATGCAAAAAAATGGGCTTAGACCCTGACCTGACACCATGCACAAAAGTCAGATCAAAATGGACTAAAGACCTCAACATTAGACCACAAACCATAAGGTACATTGAAGACAAGGTCGGCAAAACACTCCATGATATTGAAGATAAAGGTATCTTCAAAGGTGACATGGAACTAAGCAATCTAGTAGAAACAGAGATCAACATATGGGACTACATTAAACTAAAAAGCTTCTGCACTGCAAAAGATACAGTGACCAGAATACAAAGACTATCCACAGAATGGGAAAGGATATTTACACAATACCCATCAGATAGGGGTTGATATCAATGGTATATAAAGCACTGGTTGAACTCTACAAGAAGAAAACATCCAACCCCATCAAAAAATGGGATGAAGAAATGAACAGAAACTTTACCAAGGATGAAATACGAAAGGCCAAAAGGCACATGAAAAAATGCTCTGCATCACTAATCATCAGGGAGATGCAAATCAAAACAACCATGAGATACCACCTCACACCACAGAGAATGGCACACATCCAAAAGAACAAAAGCAACCGCTGTTGGAGAGGATGTGGGGAGAAAGGGACCCTTCTTCACTGCTGGTGGGAATGCCGACTGGTTCAGCCCTTCTGGAAAACAATTTAGACGATTCTCAAAAAATTAGATATTGAACTCCCATTTGACCCAGCAATACCACTGCTGGGAATATATCCCAGAGAGGCAAAAAAGTATAATCGAAACGACATCTGCACATGTATGTTCATTGCAGCACTGTTTACAATAGTCAGAATCTGGAAAAAACCCGAATGCCCTAGAACGGATGACTGGTTGAGGAAACTTTGGTACATATATACAATGGAATACTATGCAGCTGTTAGAAAAAAGGAGGTCATGAATTTTGTATTTAAGTGGATCGGCATGAAAAATTTCATGCTGAGTGAAATGAGTCAGAGAGAGAGAGACAGACATAGAAAGATTGCACGCATCTATGGTATATAGAATAACAGAGTGGGAAACTAACACCCAAGAATTGCAGAAATAAGTACCAGGAGGTTGACTCCATGGCTTGGAGGCTGGCCTCACATTCTGGGGAAAGGGCAACTCAGAGAAGGGATCATCAACTATAATGTAGTCGAAGGCCATGTGGGGGAAGGGAGTTGCGGGCTGAATGAGGGCTAGAGACTGAGCACAGCGGCCACTCAACACCTTTATTGCAAACCACAACAGCTAATTAGAGAGAGAGAACAGAAGGGAATGCTCTGCCACAGTGGCAGGGTGGGGTGGGGGAAGATGGGATTGGGGAGGGTGGGAGGGATGCTGGGTTTATTGGTGGTGGAGAATGGGCACTGGTGAAGGGATGGGTTCCCGAACTTTGTATGAGGGAAGCATAAGCACAAAAGTGTATAAATCTGTAACTGTACCCTCACGGTGATTCACTAATTAAAAATAAATAAATTAAAAACAAACAAACAAACAAATACTTTATCAGTTTTTTAAAAAAATGGGGTGATGAAATGAACAGAAACTTTCCCAAAGAAGAAATCCGAATGGCTCAGAGGCACATGAGAAAACGTTCAACATCACTAATCATCAGGGAGATGCAGATCAAAACAACCATGAGATATCATCTCACACCACAGAGACTGGCCCACATCCCAAAAAACAAAAACAACCGGTGTTGGCGTGGATGTGGGGAGAAAAGGACTCTTCTTCACTGCTGGTGGGAATGCCGACTGGTTCAGCCCTTTTGGAAAACAATATGGACGATTCTAAAAAAATTGAAAATTGAGCTTCTATTTGACCCAGCAATACCACTCCTGGGAATATATCCCGGAGAGGCAAAAAGGTATAGTAGAGATGGCATCTGTATTTCTATGTTCATTGCAGCACTGTTTACAATAGCCAGAATCTGGAAAAAACCAGAGTGCCCCAAAACAGATGACTGGTTAAAGAAACTCTGGTATATTTACACAATGGAATACTATGTAGCTGTCAGAAAACATGAAGTCATGAAATTTGCATATAAATGGATCAACATGGAAAGTATCATGTTGAGTGAAATGAGCCAGAAAGAAAGAGACAGACATAGAAAGATTGCACTCATATGTGGAATATAATGTAACTGAGAAGTACAAGTTGGCAACGATGCAACTTCTGGCAGATATCTCTCTGGACTTAGTTACTAAAATACTAAAATACAGAAACCCAAAACTGAGAGGCCGCTAAGTGTGGTCACTCGACCTCATACTTCTTCATCCTCAGCAATAGAAAACAAATTATCTAATGCTTCCTTTTCAGCAGGTCTGACTTTAGGGGAGAGACTCTCCAAACAATAACAGTGAGTTTTGTTGAAATATTGAATGCAATCAAAGTGAAAGTAAAGTGAAATTTATTAGTTACACAGGTGGGGGGGGACTAAGGGTGGGGGGGCTAGGGGTGGGGGGGGCTAGTGTTGTGGGGGTGCGGGGTGGAGCTATACTGTGATTCTTGGTGGTGGAATATGTGCACTGGTGAAGGGATAGGTGTTTGAGCATTGTATTACTGAGACTTATTATTATTATTATTATTATTATTATTATTTTTTGCTTTTTGGGTCACACCTGGCAATGCACAGGGGTTACTCCTGGCTCTGCACTCAGGAATTACCCCTGGCTGTGCTCAGAGGACCATAAGGGATGCTGGGATTTGAACCCGGGTCGACCGTGTGCAAGGCAAACGCCCTACCCGCTGTGCTATCTCTCCAGCCCCTTAATTTTATTTTTTAATTGAATCACCATGTGGAAAGTTACAAAGTTTTCAGGTTTAAGTCTCAGTTCAGGTTTAAGTCTTGTATAACTGAGACTTAAACCTGAAAACTTTGTAACTTTCCACATGGTGACTCAATAAAAAAATTATAAAAATAGCAAAAACCAAAATAAATAAATAAATAAATAAAAAGAACATAGAGTATAGAAACAAATTACAAATAAATAAATAAATAAATAAAAATTCCAAGTCTTGAAATGTTCTTGAACACCCAGTATATGGAACACCTGTGCACTTGGGCCCAGGCCAGCCTAGCGGTACCGCTTTCCCATCCCTGCCTCTGGGGGCACAGGAGGGGCTGGTAGAATGTGGGGTGCATGGCCCCCTCCCTGCACTGCTCTCTGGAGATCGGGAATGTCCACCAACATACAGAAAGAGCTTTGATACAGTTCCTCATGGACCAACTTATTCTTGTTGACGAAAAAAAAGAGTCTTCCAAAATAGAGCACAGGCGTGTAAGATGCATGAAAAATATCTTTAAATGAAAAAATTATGCAAATTTGTGCATAATTTTTCAACCACTGGCCACCAGACTGCTGCTGGCCCACGGGTATAAAACAACCCCAAATCACTGATGTCAACTGTTTTTGTGGGTTGTAGAATTCTTCGGGAGTTCAATCTAACAAATGGAATGTTTGAGAAGGATACTAAATGAATGCTATTTCACCTAAAGATGATTCATTTATTTTTAAAATCTATTTATGTTTTGGTTTAAATACTATTAATAATGGTTACTCACAGACATAAAGATAATTTAATCAATACATGTGATCCAGAGAGTTGTGTTTTGTTCTTGAGCCACACAGTGGCACTGGGGGTAGGATGGGGTGAAACCACGTGGTACTGGGATCAAATCTGACTCTTCTGCACACAAAACATGTGCCTTTGTCCCTTCAGCCATCTGTCTGGGCCGTGCCAGAGTTTTAGTGCTTTCAAATGCTGCTAGTTTTTATAGACAGTCAGTGGTTAAACACAATTTAGTTAGCTGGAGTGGGAAAATCGGTGATAAGCTACTTAAGGGCACACACTGGTAACTAGTAGTTATTAAGTACCAGAGAGCTGATGCACAGCAGAGCAATTAAAACCAACAATACTGTATTATAAACTTCAGTTGTTGCTAAGAGACTAGATCTTAATGTCTGAAAACAAAAAAGAACTGATAATTAAATGACATAAAAAAGCATTACTAATGCTATTATAGTAATCATATTGCATATATACGTGTATCAAAGCATCACTTGGTACATCTCAAACTTATGCAATGCTACGTGTTAATTATATGTCAACTGAAAACAGCAAATAATTTAGCTGGGGAACTTACAAATATAATAATTCAGTTCGTAGATCAATCTTAACAAGAATTTTGATATAACTTTTAAGAATCTCAAGGAAACCCGTGACAGCTGTTGGTAAGAGAATTTATTATTTTTAGAGAAGAAAAGCATTTTTGTACAACATATAAATCAAATGGGCATGCTCACAAAATTATTAAAACCTAATAAAACATTTTTTGGGGAGGCTCCCAGTGACTCTCAGCCAACCAGACCCAGGATGAGAAGCTGCTAACCCGGTACTCTGGGGATACCTGCTCTACCCCTATGGTTCTGGGGGCCTCCAGTGATGCACCAGTGATACCTGGGGACCATCTGTGCCGTAACCAAACCTGGGTCAGGTGCAGAAAGCCTAACTGCTTTACTATCTCCCAGTGCCTCTAGTAAAACAATTTTTATTTTTGGTTTGTATTTGGGCCACACCTGGCTCTGTGCTCAGGGGTCACTCCTTGTGGGCGTGGGGGACCAGAGGCGGTGCCAGGGATTAAGCCTGGTTAGCTGCTTGCAAGGCTATCACTGGACCCTCTGTATTATTTCTTTGGCCCCACAGTAAAAGTTTTGAACTGCACAAATCACAATACAAATGTGTGGTTGTATACGCAGGCCATGAGCACATGATCTTTTCTGCACAAGTACTACAAAACTTATCAGACATCAGAGACCCTCAGAGTGAAAGGGTTCCCAGATATGCCATCTATCTGGCATATCTTGGCAGGCAGGCCTGTCCCCGGAGCTGCAGGGCACGGTCAGGGCTGTAAACACTTGGAGGCCAGGTGAAGCAAGCCCTGCCTAGCCTGAACGGTGACCACCTGGAACAAGCCCTGCCTAGCCTGATCAGAATTCTGGCAAGAGAGAGTTGCCTGCTTCAGGTGGAAACCATTGGTTTTTAAAACATACTTCCTAAAAACCCCAGCTGCTGTGCCCGAGTAAGTGGGTGGGGAAACTGCTTTTCATGTGGCAGATCCAGGTTCGATATCTGGCATCCCATATGGTCCCTGGAGCACTGCCAGGAGTGATCCCCAAGTACAGAACCAGAGTAAGCCCTGAACATCACTGGGCGTGGCCCCCCAAAAAACAATTTCCAGCTGCAATTTAAGCAAATGTGTAGTTGTGCCCTCCTGCCCCCTCCCTTCCTTCCTCCATACAGGGAGATCAGGGCTTATTCCTGACTCTGCACTCAGATCACTCCTGGCAGGGCTGGTGGGGGAGGTAGGGGGGCGGGGGGGGGTGAGGCAGAGGGCGGGTCAGGGAATTATATGTGGTGTTGTTAGGGATAGGGCCAGGGTCATCTGTATGCAAAGCCGACACCCTCATTCCTGTATCATCTCTCTGGCCCATGAAAATTAGTTTTAATTAGGCACTGGTTTTAACCCTGAGCTTTACAGCACCCCCCATCCCAATTAAGTTGTGGATTATGGAATTTCCACTGTTTAATGAAATATACTGGAGAAAATTATTCCAAGCATCGAACAGAACAGCATTTATTGAAATATCCCGGTTAAGGAGATGTAAAACAATATAATGGTTGGAGTTGTCTTTTGAATTTTATTTAAAAAATACTGTAGTGTGCCCTTTGGATCCGGCTGCGGAGCGAGCATGATGGAAGAGCCCAAGGGAGCGCCCTTGGACTCCAGGCAGCCCACTGAACTAATTCCGGCATGGGACCAGAGACCCCACGGTGCGCTGAAACAGTGGGAGCCGGGCATCCCCCAATTCTTTTAACCTCTCTCTCTCTCCACACCTCCCCCCTGAGCACAGCGCAGGATCCACGGTTTTCCTGAGCGCAAAATGGAGACGCCGAGCCTCTCTCTAGGCTTCTCCATCTTATGAGCACCATAAAAGGGTAAAAGTTTGTAGTGATGTTATTTCTGGTTGTACTTTCCCTGGACTTTATACAGAAACCCAAAACCGCGCGGCCGCGCGACCTAATGTCATCTTAGCATCAGCAATATGTAATATGTCCCTTTTTAATGGGTCGGACTTTTGTGGGAGATCCTAACAAGAATAGTAAGTCTGTTGCTGAAATATTGAAGGCAATCAAAGTGGTAGCCATCTCTCTAGACTGAACTAAGCTATGTCCCCACGCCGGCTGAGAAGAAATTTTCTTCTTTCTCGGGAAGAAACGCGGCGTGTCGTCAACTACAGTGTGATGTCCATTAAGCAAACAGACCTGGTGGCGTGGGAATGGGATATTAGGGGAAAAATTATGTACATGGAACAGTGGGACGCTGGTGGAATCTCGAGCCGGAGCCGATACCAGCGCAAGACCTTCGGTTCCAGAAACTGCTTGCAGACACTCTACTAGTCTATCAACTAAGCCAGAGCCCCACGTCTGCTGATGACGGGAAATAACCATCCTTTTCGTTTTTTTTCCTTGTCAGGCAGCGTGGCGATTACTAAACAGGCGTGAACTCGGTGGCGCGGGGCAAGGGGGAAAAAGAAAAGTTATGTAACAAACAGCGGGACTTAATATCTCTATATTCTTAGCAGTGGAGAACTATCAAATGCCTCCTTGGCAATAGGACTGCTTTTCTTTTTTGGGGGAAACCCCAACAACGGTAGTGAGTTGTGTGCTGAAACATGGAATGTAATCGAGATAAGGCATAAACAAAGTGAAACTTATCATGTACAAGGGTGGGGACTGGGGAGGTGGGAGGGGGTGGCAGGTATACTGGGGGGGTTGGTGATGGAAGATGGGCACTGGTGAAGGGAAGGGTGTTTGAGAATTGTATAACCGACATAATCCTGAGAACTATGTAACCCTCCACATGGTGACTCAATAAAATTAAAAAAAAAATACTGTAGTGTACTATTTCTAAAAAATATGAATTCCTCATAAATGCATGCAGAGAAGTGTCTCGCTTCCTCACTTCTCTATAAGTTCCCTGTTGACAGACTCAATTTCTAGCACAAACTTACAGAGAGCACCTGGAACAAAAGAGGCACTCACTACATTTTGCTGAAAGGAGGAAGGAAGGAAAGGGTGAGGAGGTGAGGATGTGGGGCCTTTGTCTATTGTGTGTGGGATGAAATGCTCCCTTTGTCAGAACTAAGCCCTACAAAACAGACAAGGTGTCTTGTTGGCTGTAACTGAGGCTTTTAGGGTTAGTATTTTTGCCACTCCCAAGTCACTGACTCCCATACCGCCCCCCTACTTCCAGGAGCACTGCTGTAACCCCTACTCTCAGTTGGACTGCTTAGAGTTGACTGGGTACCCTGCTGTAAGAGGACAGCCGACTGGAGCACTGAGGTCCCCTGGAAAAAGCCATTCATTTAAGGAAGCAAGAAATCACAAGACACAGACTGGCATTTGTTGGGGCTGCCCACAGCGGCCCCTCCTCTGCTGTCCTGACTACTGTTAGCATCTTTCCTGCCGCCGCATGAGAGCCTGAGAAGGAAGCCTCACAATGCAGACGAGAGTCAGCTGAAAGAGGAAGACAGGCCACATCCCAAAGGTAGCACTGAAGACCTGTCAATCCAGCTGTGCTTTTGGGGGGGGGAGAGGGAACCAGATCTACCCTGAGGGGGAACACATTCCATTTCGGCCTAAGCCATCTGAATCAGGACTTGTGTCACTAGCAATAAAAGGCACCCTAACAGGCACATTGTTTTGTCTTCCGGTTTAGCCTCTGGCTGTCTGCAGTACCACTTGGTAGGGGTTCCCTGTATGCCTGTTGGATGAATGAACAGGTCAATAAAAAAAAAAAAAAAACTTTGGGGAGAGAAAGAAATCCAGGAGATGTTCTAAAGATAACAGAAGGGTCTAGAAAACAGGACAGGGTCAGTGCTAATGTAAAGATGAGGTCACCAGGGTGGATGAGTCAAATCAAGGATCATAAACGGTTACAAGAGGGTGTTTGTTCTGGAGATTTGGGCCAGCCCAGGTCAAGTCCTGTTGGCTGAAACAGAGCATCACCATGAGGGGCCAGATGTAAGAAGACGGATCATCTGAAACTCTTAGGCTAGCAGGGACCACATCTGTGGAACAGGGGTCATCCCCTCTGGAGTTTGGGGTTAGTCTGAAGGCCAGAGACCAGCCAGCTGAGATAAATCTGAGAGAGAGAGAGCACTGAGGATGAGCTTGAAGGCCAGATGGGGTTGGCCCGTAGCCCGCACAGAGAAGCCAACTCCAACTGGAGGCTTTTGGGAAGTGTCTGGTGTGGTGGTGGTGGGGGATGGGGGGTGGGGACTCCACCAAGAGCCGAGAAGTAGCTTCGGGGACAATTGGGCAATGAGGGCCATGAACACAGCTGTACAACTGCAGCCCACTGGCAGTGCTGAGCTGGCTCAGGCAGGTCAAAGGTCAAATCGGTCAGAATCCGTCTCCCCTCATAGGGTAGTGTTTTCCCTCAGGAGATAGGTAGCTGGGAGAGATCAGAAAGTCAACAGGCTCTGAGAGAGAGAGAAACAGGAGACACAGGAAGAGGAAGAAGAGCTTGTTTGTAAGGCTGAATAGAAAGCAAAATCAGGTGATGAAAGCACCTTCTCATTTTTTTTTTTTATTACTCTGTGTGAGGCGAGGAGCAGCTGGGGCACACCCTGCAGAGCTCAGGGTTTACTCCTGGCGCTGTGCTCAGGGGACCGTACTGGGTGCTGGGAATCCAACCCAGCCGGCTGCAAGCAAGGCAAGAGCCCTACCTGCTGTGCTATTATCCGGGCCCTTCTGAACTACCACTTTTGAGAGACCCTGTGTGTGAGCGCCTGCCTGTCAGAGAAGAAAGCCACAAGGTGACCTGACTTAACCCTTGCCCTAAGTGAATCAAAGTGGCAAAATAATATTTCTTAGAACCAACAAAGCTACAAAGGAAACAGCATGAGAGAACATCAGATTTGGCTAAGAGAGAACTCATGGAACCCTCCAAGATGGCTATTTTAGTACTCTCTGAGGCAAAAGACGGGGCAGAGAAGTGAGACAGGGATGGGGAACTACAGGCGTGGGCTGTGAGGGAAAGGCAAGGCTGGTGAAAATGCTCCCAGAATAGAAGGAAGGATCTACAGCAAACATTTCATTCCACTGGGAATAAACTGGTGGTGGTGGTGGGGGGGGGGAACTGAATATAAAAAAAAAGAAAAGGATGAGAAAGTAAGAATTCAGAGTCGTTAGATGGAAATCAGCTTAAGGAAAACCTCATTCTGAGAACATGCACTGTAGCACTGTAGCACTGTTGTCCCGTTGCTCATCAATTTGTTCGAGTGGGCACCAGTAACATCTCCACTGTGAGACTTGTTAACTGTTTTTGGCCTATCGAACATACCAGGGGTAGCTTGCCAGGCTCTGCCATGGTAAGAACATGACAAACGCTTAAAATGGGGCAGGGGAGCAGGCCAGAGAGAGAGAGCCAAGGGGCTGGGCACAGGCTCTGCACGCCAGATGCCAGGGTTCCAACCAGGCACTGCACGGTCCCCTGAGAAGTGCTGGGAGTGACCCTCAATCATCAAGCTAGAAGTAGTTCCAAATCACTGCTAGGTGTGGCCTCCCAAACCCAAACAAAGGTGTTATATCACAGGAAGTCCCATCAATGAATTTTCTTTGTAAATTATTGATTCTCTCAAAGCCAGTAATTGTTTCCTGCTCAATGCAAAACAACAGCGAATTAAACTAGGGAGCAAATCTATTTTTAAATTCTTGTGGGAGGGCCACAGCTTGTGATACCGAGGGGCCTGGTGAAACAAGATCATACAGCCAGCATTTATTATTTATTTATTTATTTGCTTTTTGGGTCGCACCTGGCGATGCACAGGGGTTACTCCTGGTTCTGCACTCAGAAATTACTTCTGCCAGTCCTCAGGGGAGAGCCCGGCAAGCTACCAAGAGTATCTTGCCCCCACGGCAGCCTGGCAAGCTACCAAAAATGGTAACAACAAGTCTCACAATGGAGACATTACTAGTGCCCGCTAGAGTAAATCAATGAGCAACAGGATGACAGTGACAGTGACAGTGCTCAGGGGACCATATGGGATGCTGGGAGTATAACCCGGGTCGGCCGTGTGCAAGGCAAATGCCCTACCCACTGTGCTATTGCTCCAGTCCCCTACAGCCAGCATTTAGGAGAATATACAAAATAAAGGAAGCAAACTCAGGGCCTGAACCCAGGACCATGCACATTCTAGGAATGTGCTTCATCACTTAAGCTGCACCCCTGGCCTCAGCATCCTTCTCATTCCACTAGTTTGTTAACATTTTGTCTTTATGTAAATTCTCTCCAATGTTTTTACATATAAATATTTATTTCACTATGAAATATGTACCTGTGGTCGGAGAGCTAGTACAGGGGGTAAAGCACCTGCCTAGTATCTGTCTAATCCTCTTTTGATTCCTGTCCCCTGGCTCTATCAGGAGTGACCTCTGAGCACAGAGCCAGGAGTAAGCTCTGAACACAGCTGGATTGGCCCAATCATCCTCCAAATAATAAAAGAGAATGTTTATGTAAGCACATACTTATATGTGTATATTTATGTATCAACTCTATAAACTTTAACTTTAATTATATTTGGTGTTATACTTTCTGGGCTGGAGCGACAGCACAGTGGTTGGGCATTCGCCTTTCACGCGGCCGACTGGAGTTCAATTCCTCTGCCCCTCTCGGAGAGCCCGGCAAGCTACCGAGAGTATTGAGCCCGCGCGGCAGAGCCTGGCAAGCTACCCGTGTGTATTGGATATGCCAAAAACGGTAACAATAAGTCTCTCAATGAGAGATGTTACCGGTGCCCACTCGAACAAATCGATGAGCAACGGGATGACAGTGACAGTGACAGTTATAATTTCTAGGTTATAAATTTATTTACATAGAAACACCTAGCAGTACTACTGGAGATAGATACCTGTCTCTTTTTGCTGGACATGGGGGTAACACAAGTCCAGTAATTGTTTTCAAAGTGACCTAGCTGAGCTAACAGGTGGTACTGGCAAGATGTTTTTGCCTTAATATTTTTCAGGATCCCAATGACTACTTAATCCTATGACAATCAATCTCATAGTTCATCAATTTCACTGTTAAAATTTTGAAAATATTTGGGTCACACCCAGAGGTGCCCAGGGCTCACTCCTGGCTCTGCACTCAGAGATCACCTCTGGTGGTGCTTGGGGGACTGTACAGGGTGAAGGAGATCATTCTCTGTCATTCTCCGTCATTCTCCTTCCCCAACCCAACCCGAGTTGGCGCGTGCATGGCAGACACCCTGCCTGTTGTACTATATGGCTCTGTCCCTGAGTTCTGAATATTTTGGTACATAAATCTGGGATGCCCAAGTTTTAATCCTGCATTAAAATATGCTCCAGAATTCTTACTGAGAGACGTTAGAAGAAAAAGCTTCTTGGACTAATAACATTATAGAATTTAATAGCACAACTGCCATAAGAAGGGGACAGTCCATACGGTCTTTAGTTTTTGTTCTTGTTCCTTCATGGATCTGTTGGTGGCCCCCACCTCCATGGGCTGTGGCAGTGGGCAGAGCCCATCACTCATGGCACATGGAGAAACCCCTTAGCTGCTGCTGGATGGCCGGACACTTGGCTGATGTCTTTCCCGAGACCTGCCCCGGAGTTAGGACACGGCAGCAGGCAGGAGAGAATCTGCCGTAGTGCCAAAGGTGTCCGTGATGGGGTGCCTCAATTCTCTTTCTGTTCAATCTGCCAGTGGGGATTTCTGTGGTTTGTTCCCGAGAGCCCTATCCTTTGGGAAGAACAATGACCGGGAGGGCAGCAAACGAGAGTCCAAGAGGATGGATGGTGACTCCATCAGCACTGCAGGCCCGGCCCAGGAAGCCCAGAAGTGAAATATAAACCGGGGTGGGGGTTCTAAAAGGGGAGGGCAGGAGTGGGTGAAAAATGAAAGCATCTGAGAGCAACCAAGGAGTGAGGGGGAGCATGTGGTGGGAGGGCAGGGGGTCTGCAAGGCCAGGGCCAGCGGCCGAGTGGCAGAAGGAAAGACAGGACTGACCACCAGTGACGCTGGGCAGCAGGAAGCGGAAAGATGCGAGCAGACGGGATGACGTACCCAGCTGGCTCACATCATCGCACACTGCAACTCTAACCACCGAACAGGGACAGTCCAAGGAACCATCTAAGTATCAACACCAACGAGAGAAAGAGAAACCCCAAAGTCTGGAATCACCAACTCCTTCCCAGCCTGAGGTCTCTGACAATTCTCTAAGGCACACGGGATTTCCCGAGCTGCTGCCAACTCACCCTGCAGACAGCGATTTGCCATTTACTTTCCAGGGGCCTCACCTGGGCCAGCCTGGCTCCCGCCGCCCTGCACCTGCGTGTCCACCAGGTCGCTTCCCGCCTCTCACACAGGCACGGCTTCCATTGCCCTTTCTACTGCAGCCAAGAGAAAAGTTACAATTTTTTTTTTTTAATGTAAATGTATGCACTCACAAGGATCCAGAATTTATTGCTGGCATCTCCAATATCAATTGCTTGCATTTCCCTTGGTGACAACTAAGGAAAAAAAACACCCAGCTCATAAAGTCATCAAACGTAGAACTGTCAGGAACAGTAAAAATAGGTAGGGCCTGTGGGGTTCTGCCCTATAGATAAGTTCCCTATACAGAACCCCCAACAGCACTTATTGCTTTTGGTTGGCCCAAATATTGTTGTTTTTTGTTTTCAATTTTGGAGGGGCCTGGCCAGGACTGAACCCAGGACCTGTATGTGCAGGGACCCACTCATGGAGCTATGTCCTTGACCCCTTGGAGAGAAGACTCTTCCTCACATTGTACCAACACAACCCATCAAGAGGCTGACTAACAAGTGGGGCTGTGCAGCTGCCCACACCTGGGCTGGCAGGGCCAGGGCCAGGGCCAGCCCTCTTGGTCATCCTGTCTCAGTTTGCTCACCTACAGATTCACTCACTCAAGAAATATTTATTGAGCAAAGATAATATATCAAATGTAGGGATATGTCTGGGAACAAGAGTCCCTGCCAAGCTTGCCACAGTGTGTATGGGGTAGAGGGCAGCTAGGGTGGCGCAAGGCCCACTATGACAATTACAGTTGGAAATGATCACTCTGGAAAGAACTGAGAACCTAAAGCAGCTAAACAGACATACATGATAACCTTTTAGTTCCTGCACTGCAAACCGTGATGCCTACAAGGAAAGAGAGAGTGAGAAGGAAAGTGCCTGCCATAGAGACAGGCTGGGGGGGGTGGGGTGGCGGGAGGGCATCTGGGGCAGTGGGGGTGGGGAATGCACCTTGGTGAAGCACAGCTGTTGGAACACTGTACGACTGAAACGAAGGAAGGAAGGAAGATAAAGCTCCTGCCCTCAGCTTATTTTCTAGTGAATAGATGGAAAACAAAATACACAGATGAGGACTGGATAGACAGAACAGTAGGTAAGGCATTGACCTTGCACGTGGCTGACCCTGGTTTGATTCCAGGGACACATGTGATCTCTGAGCACCACCAGGAATAACCCTTGAGCACAGAGCCAGGAGTAAGCTCTGAGCACAGTCAGGTATGGGCTCAGAAAAAAAAAACAAAAATACACGCGTGAGGCTGTTTCATTTGAGGCAACCCTGAGGGGTACGGGTGAGTACCCCCCCAACCCCAACTAGCCCTGGCAGCCGAAAACCTCCAGAACGCAATTGCCACCATACTTACAGCTGATTCCCACAGGCTCAGATGAGCCTCATTCATGGGGGAATCTGCTGCAGAACCCAGGAGTGCAGGACTTGTTACCGCAATCTTCAGGCATGAACAGTCGGGAGTGGGCTGTCTGCCCCATCTACCTGTGCTTCCTGCGCGTGGCAGCCAGGCCCCTGAATTGTCTCTGGAACCATATCAGTTAACCATGATCCAGAAATAAATCTCTCGGAAGAGAGCAACAGGAGAGCAACATGCCAAAGAGATGACTCAGGACCCCAAAGTCAACATCCAGTTAAAAAAACCAAATTAACCTCAGCTGTATCACTGTATTTAAAATTTTAGAATTCCTAAAGTGACATCTCATACTCTAGGCCACTGATGTATCAAGACCCGCCTCCCGCCTCTCAGTCACCTCCCAGCGGCCCTGGCCCCTCCCTCTTCGCCCAGTTGTTAGGGGCGTGTTCACACACCAGGGGGCGCGGCCTCAAAAGGGGCGTGGCCTCCTTCTGGAGCTGGGGCCGCTAACTAGGCCGCAGTTATTTCTCCCATTCCATGCATTGTGCTTTGGCCACAATCGATATAATCTATTCCTCTGAAGAATACCCTGGTCATCTTAGTCACTATATGTTAACAGTCAACTAGCCTATCCTATCCTCATTTCACAAAAACTGTCAGTGAACACATCAAGCTGCACATAAAGAACTTTGTAAAAATATCATAGCCCCACGTATTCAGCTGAGGCCCCTCTCAAGCTAAGGAGAGCACCTGATAGTAAAGCCCATAACAACATGAAGAAACAGCAAAAATCCCCACGACCAGGAGAGATGGAAGAGAGGATCTCAGTAACCTCAGCAGTGACTTCCCAGAAATACAACCTCTTCTCAGATAAAGAATTCAGAGAGGAAATCAACCTCCTCTCAGATAAAGAATTCAGAGAGGAAATCGTGAAGATGGTTGATGAACTCAAAGCAACTATGGAACGAGCATCCAATAAATTAAGGGAGGATATGGATGCAGCATTGGAACGGTCCACCAAGATAATCCAGGAAGAAATGAGAGCAGAAATTTCAAAGCTACGAACAGAAGTGACACAATTAAAAGAATCAGTAGATGAAATAAAAAACTCGGTAGGAGCCCTCACTAGTAGAATGACTACAGCCGAAGACAGAATCAGTGAGCTGGAAGATGAGCTGCAGAAAGCATATAGGCAACAACAAATAATGGCAAAAGACCTCAAAATGGCTCTCGAGTGAATTAGAGTCCTAGGGGATGACCTCAAGAGAAACAACATAAGAATCATTGGAGTACCAGAAGCACAGGGAACCAATCCCAATGAAAAAAACACAATTAAAGACATCATTGCTAAGAAAGTCCCAGAGCTAGAGAATGCGGACATCCAGATCCAAGGAGTCCGAAGGGTGCCAGCTAAAAGGGACCCAAATAAAAAATCCCCAAGGCATATCATAGTCAGAATGATGGATGCTGTGGATAGAGACACAATACTGCAAGCAGCAAGGTCAAAGAAGGAAATCATATACAAAGGAGCACCCCTTAGATTCACAGCAGACCTATCAGAAGAAACCTTCCAAGCCTGAAGACAATGGTGGGATATAGTGAAAAAAACTTAATGAAATGAACACCTCACCAAGAATAATTTACCTGGCTAAACTCTCAGTTAAACTTGAAGGAACCATACTCTATTTCACGGAGAAGCAACAGCTCAGGAACTTCACAGACTCAAGACAAAATTTAAAAAAAGAATTCAAAGGGCTACTATAAGACAAGGAAAAAACCTATAAGAACAACAAACTCTACAGAAAAATGGCACAAAATCCCATGACAATAATTTCTCTTAATGTTAACGGTCTAAATGCACCAATCAAGAGGCACAGAGTGGCAAAATGGATTCGGAAACTAAACCCAACTTTCTGCTGCCTACAAGAAACACATCTGAATAGTCAGAACACAGACTCAAAATCAAAGGATGGAAAACAATCCTGCAAGCAAACTGCTCCCTCAAAAAAGCGGGGGTGGCCATACTAATATCTGACAACATAGATTTCAGGCTGAAAAAGATCAGAAGGGACAGCGAAGTCACTTTCTATTCATCAAGGGATATGTACAACAGGAAGCAATCACACTATTAAACGTATACACACCTAATGAACGACCAGCTAAATACTTAAAAGAACTCCTAACAGAATTTAAGGAGGACATAACTAGCACCACGATAGTAGTTGGAGACTTTAACACTGCCTTATCACTTCTGGATAGATCCACAAGAAAAACACTCAGCAAGGAAACAATGGCTCTGAAGGAAGAAATGGAGGAGACAGGGTTAATAGACCTATACAGGGCTATACACCCCCAAAAGAAAGAATACACATTCTTTTCCAGTGCACACAGAACGTTTTCCAAAATAGACCAAGTTCTGGGTCACAAATTATACCTTACTAGAATTGGGAAGATAGAAATTGTATCAACTATCTTTTCAGACCATGATGCACTGAAGATGGAAGTTAATCACACGCAGACGCGGAGAACCAAATCAAACACTTGGAAATTAAACAACTCACTATTGAACAATGAATGGGTCATGAAGGAAATCAAGGAAGAAATCAAAAAATACCTTGAAACAAATGAGAATGAAGACACAAGCTACCAGAACCTATGGGATGCAGCTAAAGCTGTGTTAAGGGGAAAATTTATAGCTCTGCAAGCTTTCCTCAGAAAGGAAGAAAGGGCCTATATACATAGCTTGACTTCGCAGCTCAAGATCTTAGAAGAGGACCAGCAAAAGGAACCCAAACCAGGTCAAGGGAAAGATAATAAAAACTTAATTTAACTTAGAGCAGAAATTAATGATATGGAAACCCGAAAAACAATCCGAAAGATGAATGAAACAAAGAGCTGGTTCTTCAAGAAAATAAATAAGATTGATAAACTGCTAGTGAGACTCACAAAGAAAGAGAAAGAGAAAACCCTAATAAACTGAATCAGAAATGAAAAGGGGGACATCACAACAGAAACCAAGGAGATTCAAAAGATCATCAGAGACTACTTTGAAAGTCTGTATGCCACACAACAAGAGAACCTAAAAGAAATGGACGAATTCCCTGACTCCTACAATCTCCCAAGACTAAACCAAGAAGACTTGAATACCTGAATAGGCCCATAAATATCAAGGAAATAGAAACTGTATCAAGTCTTCCCCCCAAAAAAAAAGCCCAGGTCCAGACGGATTCACTGGTGAAATCTTCCAATCATTTAAAGAAGGCTTGTTGCCAGTTCTCCTCAAGCTTTTTCAGGAAACTGAAAAGACAGGAACCCTCCCGCACAATTTCTATGAGGCACATATCTCACCTAATACCAAAAGCAAACAAAGACACCACTAACAAAGAAAACTATAGACCAATATCCCTGATGAACAATGATGCGAAGATCCTCAACAAAATACTAGTAAATAGAATCCAACAACTCATCAAAAAGATCATACACCATGACCAAGTGGGATTCATCCCAGGGATGCAAGGATGATTTAACATTCGGAAATCAATCAACATAATCCATCATATCAGCAAAAATAAAGATAAAAACCATATGATCATACCAATAGATGCAGAGAAAGCATTTGACAAGATCCAACATCCGTTCATTATAAAAACTCTCACCAAAATGGGTTTTGGAGGAACTTTCCTCAAGATAGTCAAAGCCATCTACCACGAACCTATGGCAAGGATTATCATCAATGGGGAAAAACTAACGGCCTTTCCTTTAAGATTGGGGACAAGACAAGGATGCCCACTCTCACCACTTCTCACCACTGG
Organism: Sorex araneus; assembly: GCF_027595985.1. Lineage (NCBI taxonomy): Eukaryota > Metazoa > Chordata > Mammalia > Eulipotyphla > Soricidae > Sorex > Sorex araneus. The sequence goes on along the minus strand of NC_073309.1, from coordinate 70,716,909 downwards.
AAGTACTAGCAATAGCCATTAGGCAAGAAAAAGATATTAAGGGGATTCAGATAAAAAAGGAAAAAATCAAGCTCTCATTATTCACAGACAATATGATACTATATCTAGAGAAGCCTAAAAGCTATAGTAAGAAACTCTTAAAAACAGTTGACCTGTACAGTAAAGTCACAGACTATAAAATCAATACCCAAAAATCCATGGTCTTCCTATATGCAAACAATGAGACAGAGGAAAGGGACATGAAAAAAGCAATCCCGTTCACAATTGTGCCCCAGAAAATCAAATACCTTGGAATCAGCTTAAGTAAAGAAGTGAATGACCTCTACAAAGAAAACTATAAAATGCTACTCCATGAATAAAAGAGGACATGAGGAAATGGAAACATATCCCCTGCTCATGGATAGGGAGAATCAACATTGTCAAAATGGCAATACCCCCCAAAGCATTATACAGATTTAATGTGATCCCTATAAGGATACCCATGACATTCTTCAAAGAAATGGATCAAGCAATCCTGAAATTTATATGGAACAATAAACACCCATGGATAGCAAAAAGAATTCTTGAGAAAAGATGATGGGAGGCATCACCCTCCCTAACCTTAAACTTTACTTCAAAGGGGTAACAATTAAAACAGCATGGCATTGGAATAAAGGCAGAGCCGCAGATCAATGGAACAGAGCAGAATATCCCTACACACAACCCCAAATGTATGATCATCTAATCTTTGATAAGGAGGCAAGAAATGTGAAGTGGAGCAAGGAAAGTCTCTTCAACAAATGGTGCTGGCATAACTGGACAACCACATGCAAAAGAATGGGCTTAGACCTTGACCTGACACCATGCACAAAAATCAGATCGAGGTGGATTAAAGTCCTCAACATCAGACCACAATCCATAGGGTACATCGAAGACAAGGTTGGCAAAACCCTTCACGATACTGAAGCTAGAGGTATCTTCAAAGATGACACGAAATTAAGCAATCAAGTAGAAACAGAGATAAACAAATGGGACTATATTAAACTAAAAAGCTTCTGCACCGCAAAAGACACACTGACCAGAATACAAAGGCAATCTACAAATGGGAAAGGATATTCACCCAATACCCATACGATAAAGGGTTGATATCAAGGGTATATAAAGCACTGGTTGAACTCTACAAGAAGAAAACATCCAAACCATCAGAAAATGGGCCAAAGAAATGAACAGAAACTTTTCCAAGGAAGAGATACAAATGGTCAAAAGGCACATGAAAAAATGCTCTGCATCACTGATCATCAGGGAACCAAAACAACCATGAGATACCACCTCACACCACAGAGAATGGCACACATCCAAAAGAACAAAAGCAACCGCTGTTGGAGAGGATGTGGGGAGAAGGGGACCCTTCTACACTGCTGGTGGGAATGCCGACTGGTCCAGCCCCTTTGGAAAACAATATGGACGATTCTCAAAAAATTAGAAATTGAGCTTCCATTTGATCCAGCAATACCACTTCTGGGAATATATCCTGAAGAAACAAAAAAGTATAGTTGAAATGACATCTGCACTTATATGTTCATTGCAGCACTGTTTACAATAGCCAGAATCTGGAAAAAACCAGAGTGCCCCAAAACAGATGACTGTTTAAAGAAACTCTGGTACATCTACACAATGGAATACTATGTAGCTGTCAGAAAACATGAAGTCATGAAATTTGCATATAAATGGATCAACATGGAAAGTATCATGTTGAGTGAAATGAGTCAGAAAGAAAGAGACAGACATAGAAAGATTGCACTCATGTGGAATATAATGTAACTGAGAAGTACAAGTTGGCAATGATGCAACTTCTGGCAGATATCTCTCTGGACTTAGTTACTAAAATACTAAAATACAGAAACCCAAAACTGAGAGGCCGCTAAGTGTGGTCACTCGACCTCATACCTCTTCATCCTCAGCAATGGAAAACAAATTATCTAATGCTTCCTTTTCAGCAGGTCTGACTTTAGGGGAGAGACTCTCCAAACAATAATAGTGAGTTTTGTTGAAATATTATATGCAATCAAAGTGAAAGTAAAGTGAAATTTATTAGTTACACAGGCGGGGGGGGGCTAAGGGTGGGGGGTAGGGGCATGGGGGGGTTAGGGGTGTGGGGGGATGGGGTGGAGCTATACTGGGATTCTTGGTGGTGGAATATGAGCACTGGTGAAGGGATGGGTATTCAAGCATTGTATAACTGAGATTTAAACCTGAAAACTTTGTAACTTTCCATATGGTGACTCAATAAAAAATTAAAAAAAAAAGAAACATTGAATGTAACCAAAGTAAATAGAAAGTAAAGTGAAATTTATCAGTTACAAGGCGGGGAGGGGTGTGGGGGTGGGCAGCATGGGAGGTGTAGTGTGGGTTTTTTTTTTTTTTTTTTTGGTCTTCGGTGGTGGGATTGGGCACTGGTGAAGGGATGGTTGTTTTAGCATTGTATGACTAAGACTTAAGCCTGAAAGCATTGTAATTTTCCACATGGTGATTCAATAAAATAAAATTAAAAAAAAAAAGAAACTCTGGTACATCTATACAATGGAATACTATGCAGCTGTTAGAAAGGATGAAGTCATGAACTTTGCATATAAGTGGATCAATATGGAAAGTATCATGCTAAGTGAAATGAGCCAGAAAGAGAGGGACAGACATAGAAAGATTGCACTCATCTGTGGAATACAGAACAACAGAGTAGGAGACTAATACCCAAGAATAGTATTATGTAATATACCAGGAGGTTGGCTCCATAGCTTGGAAGCTGGCCTCACACACTGGGGGAAAGTCATCCCAGATAGAGAGGGGAACACCAAGTAATATGTGATTGGAGATCCTGCACGGGAAGGAAGATGCATGCTGAAAGTAGACTAGAGACTGAACAGGATGACCACTCAATACCCCTATTTCAAACCACAACACCCAAAAGGAAAGAGAGATATCAAATTGGAATCTCCAACACAGAGGCTGGGTGGGGTGGGGGGATAGGACTGGGGGGGGTGGGAGGGATACTGGGTTCATTGGTGGTGGAGAATGGACACTGGTGGAGGGATGGGCTCTTAAACATTGCATGAGGGAAAAACAAGCACGAAAATGTGTGAATCTGTAACTGTATCCTCACTGTGACTCACTAATTAAAAAATAAATAATTTTTTTTTTAAAAAAAAGATAAGGGCTTAATGTCTCCAGGTTGAAATACAATGACCTTCACATACTTTGCTCTGAGGAATATTTTTTGGATCATTTTTAGTGGAATATTCATAACAAGCAATATAAAATAAGTTATTTAGGTCCTGCTTTGGACACAGCTTTGGGGGTCAGGATGGAAACACTGGAAATATGGTGGTGGAAAGGTGTGATGGTGGTGGGATTGGTTTTGGAATATTAAATGTAATAAATTATTATGAACAACTTTATAAAAATAAAATAACATTTTTAAAAAAATAAAAAAAAATGGGGCTGGGGCGATAGCACAGCGGGTAGGGCATCTCCCTTGCACGCGGCTGACCCGGGTTTGATCCCTTCGTCCCTCTCGGAGTCTGGCAAGCTACCAAGAGTATCTGGTATTCGACCGGGGTTCAAATCCCAGCATCCCATATGGTCCCCTGAGCGCTGCCAGGAGTAATTCCTGAATGCAGAGCCAGGAGTAACCCTTATGCATCGCCAGGTGTGACCCAAAAAGTAAAAAATAAATAAATAAATAAAATGATTGGCCAAAAAAAAAAAATACACGTGACTATATAATGGAAAGCAGAATAAGGGAACAGGAAATAGAGAGGTCAAGGAAGATCTGGGAGCAGAAAAATCCTTGGAGGACTTGGGAGCGAAGAGCTGAAGAAGTGCTATGGCATTTTGGATCAAGACAGTAACATCAGGTAAAACAACATCAGTTCAAGAATGAGGCTGCAGAGAGGACAATGTGGACTGTGTGGATGAGGCGTTCCTGGGGGCCTAAGAAAGGGGCTGAGGGCCCAGAAGAATGGGACAGCTGAGACAGATTCTAACTAAACAGAGTTATCATGTCCAGGAGAAACTGTAGGGCAGCGCCTGGGCTCCATGCGATGAGGAATGCGAACCAAGAACGAGGGCAGGATGAAAACTTTTCCTCACAGCTCTCTGGGGTTATGGTCGTAAAATGGTGGGTGGTTGACCCAGCAGAAAAAATATACCAGAGAAAACAGCATTTCCTAAGAGTGTCACCAAGGAGATTAGAGAATGTGTGTAAAGCAATGAGCAGTGCCTGGCCTAGGCACAGATTCACTAAGTGCTAGCTGTTATTAGAATTCATCCCAGGGGTTGGAGAGTAGGGCGTTTGCCTTGCATGCAGCTGACCCGGGTTCAATTCCCAACATCCCATATGGTCTCCTGAGCACTGCCAGGAGTAATTCCTGAGTGCAGAGCCAGAAGTAACCCCTGAGCATTGCTGGGTGTGACCCAAAAAGCCAAAAAAAAAAAAAAAAAAGAATTCATCCCAAAGAAAGCAGGGCAGCTGGGGTATCTTTCAGACCCTCCGGAGCACTGCAGGGCACAGGGCTGCCTGCTGTGCCGCAGGCCTGGCATGGCCAGCAGAATCCGCTATGTTCGGACTTCAACACATAATCCAAACATCTGTTTCGGTCTCTGTCTTCCACTCGTATTATCTGCCAGGAACAATCCTTTCTAAGTAATGCTTACTTATGTTTTAAAAAATGACAGTAAGAGCCTGCGTACCAGGAGGACGGGCTCTGCTAGATCTCAGTAGCCCTTGGGTGACCCAAAGGCCTTGGAAATCCAAGGTCACGATGCAGGTAACAGACATGATGCCCAAGTGCCTGGGCTTGTCCACATTCATGTCCAAGCCAGAGTGGGCTCTCTGGCCCTGCACGGGAAACTAGATCTTTTTATGACCATGCAGCTTTGTTGTGTATGGACCGAGCGACAAGGTTTGGAACCAAACAGCTTGCATGGCCCCCCAGACATGCTCCAGAGTCCTTGCCACATGCAGAGACACGTGACTGCAATTCAGTGCAGCTCAATAAACTTCCCTGGGCCCAGGCTCCCCACAGTGGGAACCCACACGAGGCAGCCACTTCTTGGATGGTCAGTGTCAGATGGAACTATAAGGGAGCTCCGTCTTTGCCTTGATGCCCCATTGTGAAACATGAATACAGGTAGGCTGGAGCGACAGTAGAGTGGGTAATGTTTGCCTTGCGTGCAGCCAACCCTGGTTCAATCCCCAGCACCCCTATGGTCCCCCGACCTCTCCTGGAGTGATTCCTGAGGGCAGAGCCAGGGAGGAAGCCCTGGACACTGCTGGTTATAGCCCACAAACAAACAAACAAACAAACAAACCAAAAACCAACAGAAAGAATACAGAAGCTAGACAGTACAGAGGGTAAGGCACTTGCCTTGCATGAGGTGGGCCTGGGTTCAATCTCTGGCACCACGTATGGTTTCCTTGGGGCCCATCAGGAGTGACACCTGAACACAGAGCCAGGAGTAAGCTCTGAGCATAATCCAGGTGTGGTACCCCAAAACAAACAAGAACTCTAGCTAAAACGTAATTCTGGGGGTCTGGCTGTCATGCACTCCATGAAGCTAACCGCATTGCTTCCTTAGTCTTCCTGGTGCCTCTGCTTTCTGTGAGGAAACTGAATCTTAGTTTTCCTGTGCTCTGGACCAAATGATCAAGATGACCATTTCCTGCCCTCTTGGCCTTTTTTTTTCCACTTGGCATTTTGAACCCCCTGTCTTTTGTTTGGCACTGGGCATCAACTCGAGAGCCTCCTACCCATGAAGCCTCCTACGCCACTGGTTTACCCCTCAGTGCAACCACTGGAAGTGTGTCATTCCTTTCAACTTAACCCTTAAAACCCAGCCCTTTCTCGCTAAGTGGTTATTTCTGAAACACAGATTAGAGGGCTTCAGAGAGGCAATTCCCCCACTTTTTTTTTTTCTGGGGCCACACCTGGTGATAGTCAGGGGCTCATGAATTACTCCTGGCTATGTTCAGGGAACCACATGTGGTGCTGCGGGTTGAATGGGGGTGGTGGCCAAAGTGGCCACATGAAAATCAATGCCTCTCCTCCTACACTGTCCCTCTGGCCCCAGGTCCTCCCATCAGTCTGAAGAAGGAAAAAGCCTGGACAATCACAGGCTTCTATTGTCTAAGGCAGAGATTCTGAATGTGGTACTTTGCATATTGGTTAAACCACACAGCTTCCCTCTGAGGTAGATGCTTTTAGCCTCACTTTTCAGACAAGGAAACAAAGGCACAGAGAAAAGAATTGAACGAGGTAAGATTATACAATTATTGGTGTTGCTGAGACTCCAATCCAGCACTGTGTGTGTGTGTGTGTGTGTGTGTGTGTGTGTGTGTGTGTGGTGTGTCTGTGCACACATGCACGTGTAGGGGTGGATATTTGGAGGCAAACCTAATGGTGCTCAGAGATTACTTCTGGTAGTGTTTAGAACAATGATATGTGGACCAGAGTGACAGTACAGTGTGAAAGATACTGGCCTTGCATAACAGCCGACCTGGGTTCGATCACTGGCATCCCATATGGTTCCCTGAGCACCGCCAGGAGTAATTCTTCAGTATAGAGCCAGCAGTAACCTCTGAGCATCACTGTGTATGGCCACCCCTTCTCTCTCCCCCTACCTAAAAAATGACCCCATGTGGTGCCAAATCAGCTATGTGCAAGTGCCCTAACTCTGTCCCGCCCACAGAAGCCTGGAGAAGGCATGTCTGGGGAGCTCCTGCCCATGTTCCTGCCAAACAGACTCAGAATCAGCTGAGGCTGAAGGCAAGGAGTGGGCAGGACAGTTTCATTTAAGATAAAATGTGAGCAATTGTTATTTATTATGTTTCCTAACTTTAATAGGGAAATCAGTGGCAGGCTGTAACACTGAAATAAGATGAATCAGGAAAGCTTTTCAGCAGATAAATAAAGGAAACAGTGAATACTTTTTAAAGAAAAGGGAGTATCCTTTCCAAACAGGAAGAGCTCGCTTAAATCTGAAGCGGTTATGCAACTCCTGGCCTCTGCCGGAGCCCATCTTACACACTCCTTTCTTAGCACACCTTCCCTGTTTTGGGTGGGGGCACACCCAGTGGTGCTTGAGAACAAGTCCTGGCTCAGTGCTCGGAGGTCACTCTGGTGAGAGCTGGGGCGGTGCAGGGGTGGTGGGGAGAGGATGATGCAGGAACTCCAAGGCAAACAGTGGGAGCAGAAACAGGCAGGCTGAACGCCTCACGTGTGGGTGCATGATGTGGCTATCTCATGGCTAATGCTCTCAGCAGCCAGGCTGGGCCCCCTTGCCCTCAACCAGCTGTCAAGGCTCTCTGAGAAACACAGTTCCGCTTTGCGCATGCCATTCCAAAGCACCTTTCCTTTCATTGCCCACCACACACTTATCAAAAGCCAAGCAATGGCGCAGCTGCCCCATCAGCCACCAGCCAGGGCTGAATGATGCACATCGAAACCAGAGGTGGGAACAGGATTGTTCTGTTTTGTTTTGTTTGTTTGGAGAACACTGGGTGAGGGTCAGGGGTTACTCCTAGCTCTGCACTTGGGAATCACTCCTGGCAGTGCTGGGGGACCATAAGGGATGCTGGGAATTGAGCCCGGGTTGGCCACATGCAAGGCAAACGTCCTACCCACTGTGCTATCACCCTGGCCCTAGGGTTTCTTTTTCTTTTTATAAACTGAATTTAAACTTTGCCAAGTGGGTTTTGTGTTTGGGGCAGACAGGGGCACTTGTCGACTGGAGAGATGCTGGCAAGGAGAGAAATGAGCCTGGACAGGGGTCTCAGGCTCCACACTGCAGGCAGACTGCTGCCATGTCAGAACCTCTGGGGCTCTGCAGACAGAAGGATGTGCACTTCCAACAGGCCTCCCTCGAGCAGGATGGCCCCTGCCCTCCTCAGAGGTGCTCCTGGCTCCTGCTCTTGCCAGTGGGTGATTCTGGGCTAATGAATTCACCTCTGTGAGCCTCAGTTTCTTCCCCTGGAAAAATTAAGCATTGGTTCAATTATGTGCTGACTGTGGAGCTCTTCCTTAGTCTCTCCATACGGGGCTGCCCCATCCCAAATACCCAAAGGTGGGGTACCCAAAGATGGGGCCAGAGCTGAAGGGGAGCAGGATCCTGGTAGCATCTCTGTGGCTGAAGTTTCTAGAATTTACAGTGGCACTTCTGCTCAAAGGGCAATGCCCACCCCCCAACCCTGTCCTGGGCTCCCCAACAGGCCAGGTTGAAGGTTCTCAGGGTTTCTTTTCAAAGTGCTCCAAAAGGGAGAGAAGAGGGTGGCAGAGTAACAAACCCTACTTTGTCCTTTTCACTAAGAGTGTTAGTAATGAACAACAAGTAATCTACCAATAGGGTCTCCCAGGGCAAGATGAAACTGGGGGCAGTGGGTACTCTGAGGGCATGGTGGGTACTCTGGGGGTACCCACGCTACTCTCTGTGGGTACTCTGAAGGCAGAGTACCATGGGATGACTGGGTCCAGGATGAAGTCACACTTCCTGAATTGGACAGTGTTCCGGCGAGTGCCCAGCAGCCCTCAAGGTCACTGCTTCACTGCTGTCCACATGCTGGCCTGTGGCACTCCATGGTGAGTTCTGAAATGGAAAGCTGTGCCTGGAAACGAAACAGGCTCCCCACCTTTCGGGGACAGGGGATGGGGTGGGGGTGTTTGGCATGAGGGTCTTGCTCCAGGAAACTCTGGGGGATAACTGGAGCAAGACACTTTAAGAAATGCCACTTTTAAAGAGAAAGTAAAGTAAAATTTATCGACTACACAGGCGGGGTTGGGGGCTGGGGGGCGGGGGGGTGGCAGGGAGGTTTACTGTGGTTCTTGGTGGTGGAATATGTGCACTGGTAAAGAGATGGGTGTTCTAGCATTATGTAACAGACTTAAGCCTGAAAGCTTTGTAACTTTCAACATGGTGATTCAATAAAAAAAAAAAATTAAAAAAAAAAAAGAAATGCCACTTTTATTTTTTTTTTGCTTTTGGGGTCACACCTGGTGATGCTCAGGGGTTACTCCTGGCTCTGCACTCAGGAATTACTCCTGGAGGTGCTTGGGGGACCATATGGTATGCTGGAATCAATCTGGGTTGGCCGCGTGCAAACACCCTACCTGCTGTGCTATTGCTCCAGCCTCAAGAAATGCCACTTTTCGTGCCGTACGCCATCTTATGGCCGTTTTAACAGGTATGAACTTGGTGGCACAGGAAAAAAAAATGTGTTTTGAACTTGAAACAGTGGGATGCTTGGGCAGTCTCGGGCTAGGGCTGGTACTGGCTTTGGCTCGCGTTCTGCCGAGATTCGAACCAGGTGGCCATGCATTTGCACGGCCGCTTTGCTGCTGAACGACCAAGATCCGGAGCCAGCTAGATTACTTCTGAATCCAGCAAGTGCTTGCAGCCATGTCCCCAGACTGTGAACTAAGCTTTTGCCCCACGTCGGCTAAGGGGGGAAATATCCTTCCTCCTTGGTTTTTCTCCCCTCTGGGGGGAAGTGGCGTGGTGTACGCCATCTTATGGACGTTTTAACAGGTATGAACTTGGTGGGATGGGGGAAAAATGTGTTTTGAACTTGAAACAGCGGGATGCTTGGGCAGTCTCGGGCTGGGGCTGGTACTGGCTCTGGCTCGTGCTCCGCCGAGATTTGAACCGGGTGGTCATGCGTTTGCACGGCTGCTTTGCTGCTGAACAACTAAGATCTAGAGCCAGCTAGATTACTTCTGAACCCAGCATGTGCTCGCAGCCATGTCCCCAGAATGTGAACTAAGCTTTTGTTTTATGCTGCCCCAGGAAGGGAAATGATGAAATTTCCCACTTAAATCTCCATGCACTTAATTACTAAAACACAGAAATCCTAAACTGCGCGGTTGCAGTAGCAGCCGTGCAACCTAGTACCTCTTCATTCTCATTAGTGGAGAACTAATTATCAAATGTTTCCTTGTCAATAGGGCCGTATTTTGGGGGGATAAACTCCAAGAAGTATAGTGAGTTCTGTGCTGAAATCCCAACAACAATAGTGAGTTTTGGGTTGAAATATGGAATGTAATCAAGGTAAAGAGAAAATGAAGTGAATTTTATCAGTTATGCAGGTGGGGGTGGGGGGCGGGAGGTGTACTGGGTTTTTTTTTTTTGGTGGTGGAATATGGGCACTGGTGAAGGGACGTGTGTTTGAGCATTGTATAACTGAGACATAAGCCTGAGAACTTTGTACCTTTCCACATGGTGATTCAATAAAATAAATAAATAATAATAAAAAAGAAATGCCACTTTTAAATCTGATTTAAATGACATGTTAAATCGTTGTTGCATCTTAGTCCCTCCCAGCAGTCCATCAGTCTGGGGGTCTCCTCTGCAGGGCGTCACTAGGAAGTTTGTAAATGAATTGGGAAAGTAAATTCTGAGCGCAAGGGTAGCTGGAGTACCACAGGAGAGAGTAGGAGTACACCCTGGGCTCCTGGGTGTGGATCCTGCCTCTGTCACTTACACAGCTCCCAGCACTGTCTGGTCTGAGTCACAGCCCCCCCTGCCCCCCGCCACCCAGCCCTAGGAATCTGTTTCCCCAGCTGCAGCCTCTCCTGTTTCCCTTTCTGCCCTGCCATCCCGTGACTTGCTCCTCAAGTACAAATCTGATCACATTCTTTCTTATCTTCAAAGGATTCCTACTGCCCTTCAAGTTCAAAATACCCTCAATTCAAACTTCTTTCCTGAAACAGAAGAGGACATCAGGAAGTAGAACCAAAATACTACACTGTCCAAAGAATTAAACATATTTAATGTAATCCCCATTACAATTTCTATGATTTTTTTAAAAAGACTTAAACACTAACGAAATTTGTATAAAATCATAAAACCCCCCAAATAGCCAAATCCATTCTGAAAAAAAAAAGTCGGAAGGTATTGCATTTCCTGACTTTATATTATACTATAGAATTATAGTAATCAAAACAACATGGTATTGGAATATGAATCGAATGACCAATAGATTTGAATTAAGATTCCAGAGATAAACCCTCAAATCTATACACAGTGAAACTATGAAAAAAGAGCTGAGTGTGTTAAGTGGAGCAGGGAAAGCCTCTTTAACAAATGGTGCTTGGACAAGTGGATAGCCATTGTCACTGCACTGTCGCACTGTTCATCGATTGCTCGAGCGGGCACCAGGAACATCTCCATTGAGACTTATTACTGTTTTTGGTATATCGAATACGCCACGGGTAGCTTGCCAGGCTCTGCCATGCAGGCAGTATACTCCTGGTAGCTTGCCGGGCTTTTCGAGAGGGATGGAGGAATCGAACCCGGATTGGCCGCGTGCAAGGCAAATGCCCTCCCCGCTGTGCTATCACTCCAGTCTAAAGAAAAAGAAAATTGATCCGTATCTCACACCACACACAAAAGTTAACTCCGAGAGGATCAAAGCTCTCTCAATTAGACCAGAATCTCTAAAATATGCTGAGGAAAATACAGGCAGAACACTGTGGCATATAGTGACAAGAACAGAGAATGGAAGGTGTCAAATGATGGAAAACCCTTGGTGATGGGTTAAGGAAATAAATGCCAAGGAAGGAGAAGTGTGGGAGAGGAAGATAGAGGGAGGAGGCAGGCAGACAGCAGAAAGGCATTGGTTGGTCTTGATCATTTTGGTGGTTTAGAGGTAAGCTAACATGTACATCAAAACTGCTGAGTTTACAAACCACACACATGTGATACAAACTATAAGTGAATTAAAAAATAAAGGTATTTCCTATGGAACGTAATCAAGGTAAAGAGAAAATGAAGTGAAATTTATCAGTTATACAGTTGGGGGTGGGGGGGTGGGGGCAGGGGGTATACTGGGGTTTTTGGTGGTGGAATATGGGCACTGGTGAAGGGATGGGTGTTTGAATATTGTATAACTGAGACATAAACCTGAGAACTTTGTAACTTTCCACATGGTGATTCAATAATTTTTTTTTAAAAGGTATTTCCTAAAACTCACTATAACGTCTTTCTTCATCATCCAAGTCTTGCTTGAAGTTTTCTTTATGGTAAGTAGTCCATGAGTTCTGTTTAAGTTCACTTAACAACATACATGTAATGAATCATAACACTTTGCTTCTCTTTTAAGTGCAGGACAGAAGGGCTTGTTGTGCTTTGTGCTCAGGGGTTACTCCTAGCAATGATCAAGGCAACATGAGATGCTCAGGATGAAATTGGTTAGTCACAAGCAAGGCGAATGCCTACCCAGCTCTATCTCTCAGACCCCATGAAATCAAGCATATTTTCATGTAAGAATACTTGTTTGTACCACATACTATACTTTGGTGGCCCTTCAGGAACAACCAGTTTTGTAATTCTAAAGTAGACTTAATTATTCCACAGGCTTTGTTTGTCCAAATTAATGAGTTTTGTAACATCATAAACCATGATTAGAAAAGATTTGGCTATCGTGGGTTAATTCAACCCACACCTTACTGGAAATCAAAAGCTTTAGAACCAGTACGCCCACTTTTTAAAGGATAGAGCAAAGGCTGGGGCATGGAGGTATGGTGGGGAGCATTGTTTATTTGGGGTTAGAAAAAGAAGAGAAAGGGCAATAAAGACATCAATAGGCCACTGAATAATCAAGAAGGCCCCAATCAAAGGAAAAGTGCCAAGAAGTATTCTTATTCTTGGTAACTGGCATCACTTCATGCTTGTGTCCACAGCCTCCTAAGAGGTAGGCATGGTTATCCACACTTCACAGGTGCAGAACCAGGCTAGCAGTATTTAACTTACTGTAGTGGCAATCACTGGTGAAATCAAATGCCTAGAGTTAAGACAGTGCCCCATTCTCCCATTTCCCACGAGGATGGGAACATCCAGATCCTGGGAGACTGGGGGGAGGCAGGGAGCTGCTCGATGCCCGGCCCTCCCTAGGGAATTTCCTGGTGCTGCCTGAGGAGGAGGGGAAAGAGCAGAGTAAGGATCAGCAGCTGGGCTATTCCAGTTGGCTTTCACTCTCACCTTTTTAGCTGGTCTGTCTTCACTTGATGGCTCTCCTCTGAAGCCTGGCTTGGGTGTGAAGTACAGAAGCACAGAGATAGGCTTGTGGTCCGCTTTAGGGATGGCACAATAGCAGACCCATGGTTTACCAACAACAACAACAACAACAACAACAACAAGAAACACACCAAAAAACCCTCCAATGGAGCTAAAGCTAATCAATCATTTGTTAATCATTTGATTTCTAAGTCTTATTTCTCAATGGAGAAATAAAGGAGGAGATGGCAGAGGGCCATTCACTGGCTTTCTATAAAGATACACACAAGGTATATATCAAATAATAAATACTTGCTAAATGAATGAATGAATGAATGTGTCTGAAGCCACACAGTTAATAATCATAAGAGTAGAGATACAAATCTATGTCTGATGGAGAAGTCCAGAGTTTTCTAAAATTTTATATTGTTGTGTATTTCTCTTTCTTTTCGATGTCACCCAGCATGATCTCCTCTCGTTCTATTCATGTTGCCACAAACCATCATTAACAGTATTGTAAATCATAGAACCTCAATCAAAACATTTTTAAATTTAAAATAAAATAAATTATATTTGGGTGGTCTTGTATGCAATGTTTTAATACTAGGCTGTAAGCCACACCAGTCTGGGTGATATGGAGCTGAAAGCACAGGCTTGTTTTGGCAATAAAGCAGGAGATTTGGTAGCGTGCAGGCACCTCTCAAAGGGCTAGAGTTCAGGCGTTGCATCCAGGAGCCCCAGGATTGATCCCTGCCACCCCATGGTCCCTTAAAACCACCAAGCACTAACTCCCAAGCATGGACTCAAATACTGCTGGAATGGTCACCAAGTGGGGAAAAAAAATTCACAAAACAAACAAAAAATTCACAAATCTTAGAAACAGGCATGTGAGGATAGGGATGTGGTTCAGTGGTAAAGTACATTTCATGCATGCATGAGACCTAGGTTAAGCTTCAGTGCCACAAAACACCCTAAGGCTAAGGGAACAAAACCCCCCAGTTTGCCTGGGAGCTTAGAGGATGAGCCCTCTGTACACAGCAGTGAGGAGGGAGGGGTCCTGTCAATTCACTGCGGAGTCTGCAGTACTCCATGCGGACGGGGCTCTCGGGGCTTCTGGGTTGGAGGATGAGGAGAAGCGGGTACTGAACAGGCAGCCAAGCATCCTGCACTCAGAGCAGACAGGTGTGTGGGGGAGGGTGGGGAGGGGAAGTGGGCACAAGAGGGGCCGAGCAAGGATCTGGGGACCTGGAGAAGGATGAGTCCCCCAGAGGGACTCACTAGGGCAGGGTGGGGGAAAGGAGAGTGACCATCAAACTCCCAGGAAAAAAGATTGCAGAGTGAGGAAAACACACAACACATCCAAACAGAGTATAAGGTGTGTGTGTGGGAGGGGTGGGGAGGCAGACAAAGGGTGGGAGCAAATCACTTGTATGAAAATAGCCACAGGAGCACCCCAGGCTTCCCTTCCCTCTGGACTGCAGGCCAGTGGCCAGCACGTTGACCCCAAGCACCGCAGCCGTTTTGTCTTCCGGCCCAGGTGTGTGACCACCCCTCGACCCGCCCTTCCGGACCCAGCCTGCTCCTCGGCCCTGAGCACCCCAGGCTTCCCTCCCCTCAGGACTGCCGGCCGAGTGGCCTGCACACCATCCCCAGCTCCTTGACCGCTGTCGGGTTGTGGGAAAGAGGCGTGGTCTAATCATCAGGGGGCGTGGCCTAGGCATCATGGGCGTGGCCTCCTTTCCGGCTGGCCAACACTTACCCAGCGGCAGAGTCTCCTCAACATCCTATCTAAGACTAACATCCTAGCTATTCGTAAGCAGTAGGACAATAAAATACAAGACTTCACATAAGGATTGAAGGAACATCTCAGTGGGAGGCCAGGTTCTAGAAGGGAGAAATAAAAAGGCAACCACAATTGACTGAGCCTATCCACAATCCTTTTACCCCAACAAGAGGGAACAGGGATACTGATCTTCAAGGTCCCTCTTCCATACCACCAAAACAGCATGAAGAAACAGTGCAAATCCCCAATGCAAGCAGAGGACGATGAAAGGAGTCCAGAAACCTCAACTGGCTTTTCCTACAAACTTGACCTCTCTGATAAAGAATTCAGAGTAGAAATCCTCAAGATGTTCAATGAATTCAATGCAAAGATTGACAACTTAAAGGAGGACCTGGCAGAAACAATGCAACAGACAGCCGACAAAATACGGGAAGAAATGAGAGCAGAAATAAAAAACCTACAAAAAGAAATGAAGAATTCGCTAGATGAAATAAAAACTCTCTGGCTGCCCTTAACAATAGAATGACTGCAGCGGAAGACAGAATCAGTATGCTTGAAGATGAGCTGCAAGAAGCCTACAGGCAACAACAAACCATGGCAAGAGACCTCAAAATAGCTCTAGGACGAATCAGAGTCCTAGGGGATGATTTCAAGAGGAACAACATGAGAATCATCGGAACACCAGAAGGACAGGGAACCAACCTCAACGAAAAAGCCACAGTCAAACAAATCATTGCTCAAAAGTTCCCAGAGCTGGACAATGTGGGCATCCAGATTCAAGGAGCCCGAAGGGTGCCAGCTAAAAGAGACCCTAATAAAAAAACCTCCAAGACATATCATAGTTACAATGATGGATATCATGGATAGAGACACAATACTGCAAGCAGCAAGGTCGAAGAAGGAAATCGCATACAAAGGAGCACCCCTTAGATTCACAGCACATCTATCAGAGGAAACCCTCCAAGCCCGAAGGCAATGGAGGGATATAGTGAAAAAACTCAAAGAAATGAACGCTTCACCAAGAATACGTTATCCGGCTAAACTCTCATTCAAACTCGAAGAAATCATACACTACTTTGGGGATAAACTTCATAGAAGTTTATCTATGGAACTTATAGATAAAGTTTATCTCAGGAACTTCATAGACTCAAAACCAAACCTAAAAGAAGCACTAAAGAAGCTACTGTAAGACAAGAAGAACCCCTACAAGCACAACAAACCCTTACACAAAGATGTTGCAAAATCCCATAACAATAATCTCCCTTAATGTCAATGGTCTAAATTCACCAGTTAAGAGACACAGACTGGCAAAATGGATTCAGAGACTCAACCCAACATTCTGCTGCCTGCAAGAAACATATCTGAATAGCCAGAACAAGCACAGACTCAAAGTCAAAGGATGGAAAACAATCCTGCAAGCAAACAACTCCCTCAAGAAAGCTGGGGTGGCGTTACTAGTATCGGACAACATAGACTTCAGGTTGAAAAAGATTAGAAGGGATAGTGAAGGCCACTTTTTATTAATCATGAGATATGTACATCAGGAAGAAATCACACTCCTAAACGTCTACGCACCCAATGAGGGACCAGCTAAATACCTCCAACAGCTGCTAAGAGACCTTAAGAAGGACATTGTGAGCATCACAATAGTAGTTGGAGACTTCAACACCGCCCTATCACCTCTGGACAGATCAAGAAGATTAAAACTCACCCAGGAAATACTGGCTTTGAAGGAAGAAATAGAAGAGAGAGGGCTAATAGATCTATACAGGGCTTTATATCACCCAAAGAAGGAATACACATTCTTTTCCAGTGCACATGGAACATTTTCCAGAATAGACCATGCGCTGAGCCACACAGCATACCTCAACAGAATCAACAAGATAGACATTGTACCAGCTATCTTTTCAGACCATGATGCACTGAAGACAAAAGTTAATCACGGACAGATGCAGAAAACCAAATCAAACACTTGGAAATTAAACAATTCACTATTGAACAATGAGTGGGTCACGAAGGAAATCAAGGAAGAAATCAAAAAATACTTAGAAACAAATGAGAATGAAGGCACGAGCTACGAGAACCTGTGGGACGCAGCTAAAGCCGTATTAAGGGGGAAATTTATAGCTCTGCAAGCATATCTCAGGAAAGAAGAAAGGGCCCACATAAATAACTTGATTTCACAGCTCAAGACCTTAGAAAAGGACCAACAAAAGGAGCCCAAACCAGGCAGAAGGAAAGAGATAATAAAACTTAGAGCAGAAATCAACGACATGGAACCCCAAAAGACAATCCGAAAGATCAATGAAACCAAGAGCTGGTTCTTTGAGAAAATAAACAAGATTGATAAACCACTAGAAAGACTCACAAAGAAAGAGAGAGAGAGAGAGAACCCTTATAAGCCGAATCAGAAATGAAAAGGGAGACATCACAACAGAAACCAATGAAATTCAAAAGATCATCAGAGACTACTTCGAAAATCTGTATGCCACGAAACAAGAGAACCTAGAAGAAATGGATAAGTTCCTTGACTCCTATAATCTCCCAAGGCTGAACCAAGAAGACCTGGAGTACCTGAATAGTCCAATTAACATTAAGGAAATTGAAATGGTAATCAAAAGTCTTCCCAAAAACAAAAGCCCAGGTCCAGACGGATTCACTAGCAAGTTCTCCCAAACATTTAAAGAGGACCTAGTGCCAGTCCTTCTCAAGCTTTTCCAGGAAACTGAAGAAACAGAAACCCTCCCAAACAGTTTCTATGGGCTCATATCTCCCTAATACCAAAAGCAAACAAAGACACCACAAAAAAAAGAAAACTACAGGCCAATATCCCTGATGAACACAGATGTGAAGATTCTCAACAAAATATTAGCAAATAGAATTCAACAACTCATCAAAAAGATCATACACCATGACCAAGTAGGATTCATCCTGGGGATGCAAGGATGGTTTAACATCCGGAAATCAATCAACATAATCCATCATATCAACAAAAGAAAAGATAAAAATCATATAATCATATCAATAGATGCAGAGAAAGCATTTGACAAGATCCAGCACCAGTTTATGATGAAAACACTCGCCAAAATGGGTATAGAAGGGACCTTCCTCAATATAGTCAAAGCCGTTTATCACAAGCCTTGGCAAGCATTGTCCTCAATGGGGAAAAACTAAGAGTCTTCCCTCTGAGAACAGGGATGAGACAAGGATGCCCACTCTCTCCACTTCTGTTCAATATAGTACTGGAAGTACTTGCAATAGCGATTAGGCAAGAAAAAGATATTAAGGGCATTCAGGTAGGAAAGGAAGAAAACAAGCTCTCACTATTCACAGATGATATGATATAGAGAACCCTAAAACCTCTACCAAGAAACTCCGAGAAACAATAGACTCGCATAGTAAAGTTGCAGGCTATAGAATCAATACCCAAAAGCCCATGGCTTTCCTACATGCAAATAATGAGAGAGAAGAAAATGACATGAGAAAAGCAATCCCATTCACAATTGCACCTCAAAAAATCAAGTACCTCGGAATCAGCTTAACAAAGGAGGTAAAGGACTTGTATAATGAAAACTACAAAACGCTACTTTAGGAAATAAAAGAGAACACGAGGAAATGGAAAAATATCCCCTGCTCATGAATTGGAAGAATTAATATTGTCAAAATGGCAATACTCCCCAAAGCATTGTACAAATTCAATGCGATCCCTATAGGGATACCTTTGACATTCTTCAAAGAAATGGAGCAAGCGCTCCTGAAATTCATACGGAACAATAAGCACCCACGAATAGCTAAAGCAATTCTTGGGAAAAAGAAAACGGGAGGAATCAACCTCCCCAACTTCAAACTCTACTACAAAGCGGTAGTCATTATAACAGCATGGTACTGGAACAAAGGCAGAGCTGCAGACCAATGGAACAGGGTTGAATACTCTGACACACACCCCCAAATATATGATCATCTAATCTTTGATAAGGGAGCAAGAAATGTGAAGTGGAGCAAGGAAAGCATGTTTAACAAATTGTGCTGGCACAACTGGACAGCTACATGCAAAAAAATGGGCTTAGACCTCCACCTATCACCCTGTACAAAAGTCAGATCAAAATGGATTAGAGACCTCAACATCAGACCAGAATCCCTAAGGTACATTGAAGACAAGGTCGGCAAAACCCTCCACGACACTGAAGCCAAAGGTATCTTTAAAGCTGACATGCCATTGGCCAAGCAAGTGAAAACAGAGATAAATAAATGGGACTATCTCAAACTAAGAAGCTTCTGCACCTCAAAAGAAACAGTGACCAAAATACAAAGACAATCTACAGAATGGGAAAGGATAGTTATGCAGTACCCATCTGATAAAGGGTTGATAACAAGGATATACAATGCACTGGTTGAACTTCACAAGAAGAAAACTGCCAACCCGATCAAAAAATGGGGTGATGAAATGAACAGAAACTTTCCCAAAGAAGAAATCCAAATGGCTCAGAGGCACATGAGAAAATGTTCAACATCACTAATCATCAGGGAGATGCAGATCAAAACAACCATGAGATATCATCTCACACCACAGAGACTGGCCCACATGCCCAAAAAACAAAAGCAACTGGTGTTGGTGTGGATGTGGGGAGAAAGGGACCCTCCTTCACACTGCTGGCAGGAAGCCCTTTTGGAAAACAATATGGACGATTCTCAAGAAGTTAGAAATTGAGCTTCCATTTGACCCAGCAATAACCACTTCTGGGAATATATCCCGGAGAGGCAAAAAGGTATAGTAGAGATGACATCTGCATTTCTATGTTAATTGCAGCACTGTTTACAATAGCCAGAATCTGGAAAAAACCAGAGTGCTCCAAAACAGATGACCGGTTAAAGAAATTCTGGTATATCTAAACAATGGAATACTACGGAGCTGTCAGAAAACATGAAGTCATGAAATTTGCATATAAGTGGATTAACATGGAAAGTATCATGCTGAGTGAAATGAGTCAGAAAGAAAGAGACAGACATAGAAAGATTGCACTCATATGTGGAATATAAAGTAGCTGAGAGGTACAAGCTTACAATGATGCAATTTTTGGCAGATATTTCTCTGGACTTAGTTACTAAAGTACTAAAATACAGAAATCCAAACCCATGCGGCTGCTAGTGTGGCCTCTCGACCTCATATCTCTTCATTCTCAGCAATGGAAAACAAATTATCAAATGCTTTCTTTTCAGCATTGTCGACTTTAGGGGTAAGAAACTCCAAATCAATAATAGTGAGTTTTTGGTTGAAATATTGAATGTAATCAAAGTAAAGTGAAAGTAAAGTGAAATTTACCAGTTACACATGCGGGGTGGGGGGCTGGGGAGGTGGGGGGAGGTATACCATGATTCTTGGTGGTGGAATATGTGCACTGGTGAAGGGATGGGTGTTCGAGCATTGTATAACTGAGACTTAAACCTGAAAGCTTTGTAACTTTCCACATGGTGATTCAATAAAAGAATAAATTTAAAAAAAAAGAGAAAAAGAAAATAGCCACAGACAGATTTTCCTCTTCGCCTCAAGATGATGCAGAGAGCTGACCTGGGTGCCTTCAGGAACTAGGAAATAAACAACCAGGGGAAAACAGTTTGGGGAGTCAAAGACAGAAGATTCCTCCTCAGGTTCAAGTGAAACTAGAGTCAGGGCTGCCTTAGCCTCCCTCTTGCCCCAGCCCCCAGGCACACAGAGTGATTGTGTGTTGGTGGTGGTAGGGGAGCTGCTGGCTTGACAACCACATATGAATGCAACAGGAACAACTGTGTTAGAGCTTTTCAAGAGTACCTGCCAGAATTTAGGATGGTGTGTTCATACAGCTCAAACACCATACAGAGATGGGGCAAGGCAATGAGGAAGTCTCTGAGTTTAAAGTATTTTTTCTGTTGTGTTTAAAGGCTATACTTAGTCTCCCCCCCCCCCCGCCTTCAGTGCCATGGCACACAGAATTCAGATGACATAGGGCACCAGGGCAGAAGAAAGCACTTAAGCGTGAGTGAAAGCAACAAGGAGAGCGACATTTACTAGCAGCCAACAGTGAAATCTGGGTACTTCAATGCAGAACGCTTCGATGTCAGGCTTTGAATATACAGTGGTATATTCAGCGCCTTATCTGATGGGTATTGAGTGAATATTCTTTCCCATTCGGTAGACTGTCTTTGTACTTTGGTCCAAGAACTCTTAGAAACAACAGACTTGTACAGTCAAGTCACAGGTTATAAAATCAATACACAAATATCCATGGCCTTCCTATACGCAAATAACGAAACAGAGGAAAGTGACATAAAAAAAAATCCCCTTCACAATCGTGCCCCAGAAAATCAAGTACCTCGGAATCAGCTTAACCGAGGAAGTAAAGGATCTCTACAAAGAAAACTACTACAAAATGCTAATCAATGAAATAAAAGAGGATACGAGGAAATGGAAACATATTCCTTGCTCATGGATAGGAAGAATGAACATTGTCAAAATGGCAATACTCCCCAAAGCACTGTACAGATTCAATGTGATCCCTATAAGGATACCCATGAAAATCTTCAAAGAAACGGAGCAAACACTTCTGAAATTCATATGGGACAATAAATGCCCATGAATAGCTAAAGAGATTCTTGGGAAAAGGATGATGGGCGGCAACACTCTCCCCAACCTCAAACTCTACTATAAAGCGGTAATAATCAAAACAGCATGGTACCGGTCCAAAGGAAGATCTGCAGACCAATGGAACAGGGTGGACTATCCCTACACACAACCCCAATTGTATGGACATCTAATCTTTGATAAGGGAGCAAGAAATGTGAAGTGGAGCAAAGAAAGCCTCTTCAACAAATGGTGCTGGCATAACTGGACAACCACTTGTAAAAAAATGGGTTTAGCCTATCACCATGCACAAAATTCAGATCAAAATGGATTAAAGACCTCAACATTAGACCAGAATCCATAAGGTACATTTAAGACAAGGTTGGCAAAACTCTACATGACATTGAAGCTATTGGTATATTCAAAGATGACATGCCACTGACCAACCAAGTGGAAACAGATAAACAAATGGGACTATATTAAACTAAGAAGCTTCTGCACTGCAAAAGATACAGTCACCATGGAAGACTTTGTAAAGCGAGAAAACAATTAGGCTTGAACAAGAGTATCTCTTGACACCGGGCCTGTGCCATACGAAGGGGCCCACACCACGGCTGGCTGCTCCGCCATCCAGGGGAGGGCTGCCTGAGGCTGATGCCACTGGGCCTACTGCAGAAAGTGAGGCGAGCTCCTCCCTTCTGGCTAACTTCCAGTAGCCTCCGTACCTGACCTGCACCACATTAAGGAGCTCACAGCACAGCTCCTGATGTATATGCAGCCACATAGACGGCTGCGTGGCAGGTTCACTCAGCAAATTACACACTGCTCACTATTATATTTCCTGTCATTTGGTGAAGAAAGGTAAAGAAGGACAAGAGCAATCTCCACCTTAATCTCTTAGCATCTTTTGGGGGCTCTAACTGCAAAGACGTACCCGCAGCAGAGCAAGAACACTAGAAAACCGTAGAAGCCCGCCCAGTTAAATAAGCAGAAACAGTATCACCAAAGGCACAGACACCACCAACCAGCTCAGTAAATCCTCAGAAAAATGACTTAGTGGCACCATGATGAGGATATTTAATGAGCTGAAAGAAATGATGGCATAGATAGCAAAGCGCAGAGGGTAAGAGTCAAAATAAGAAAACTACAATAAAAAATTACAGAAATGAAGAGCATGGTAGGTGATATTAAAAACTCAATGGGGTGGGGACAGAGCAATAGCACAGTGGGTAGGGTATTTCCCTTGCATGCTGCTGACCTGAGTTCGATCCCCAGCATCCCATATGGCCCCCTGTGCACTGCCAGGAATAATTTTATCCTTTTTTTTTGGCCTTTTATTGGGTCACTCCTGAAGATGCTCAGGGGCTACTCTGCACTAAGGAATTAACTTCTGGTGGTGCTCAAGGGACAAAATGGGATGCCAGGGATTGAGCCCAGGTTGGCTGTGTGTACAAGGCAAACACTCTACCTGCTGTACGTTGGCTCTGACAGATTTTTATACATTTTCAATAATAAATTAATGTCTCATTATACTGATTGTTCTTTGTCTGGTCTTTTTTATACATCCAGAGATATTTATTGTAATTTTTTTCACTTATTTATGCAGATACTTAAGCACTGTACTTAAGCAGTACATATAAAATATTTCATGATATAAAACCAATATTCCTTTTTTAAAAATAAGATGCTTTGTACTTACATAGGTTAAAATCATATAGTAATCAATCATCACAAATTGACTTTTATTGATTTATTTTCTGATAATTTCATTTGTCATTCCTTTAAATTTTGTTGGAGCAGGTAATATGAAATAAACTTGTTATGAGTCTGCTAAGGAGGCAGGTTGGGGACGGGGAGGGAACCTGGAGCTACTGGTAGAGGGAAGGGGACGTCCCAGTAGCGGTACTCCTGTTGAAACACTGTATGTCTGAAACAAAACTCTATTATGAACAATGTTGTAAATCAGTGTCTTAATAAATTAAAAAAATTAAAATATCTATTGACTAATATGATCATTCAGCTTTTGAACCACTCCTGGAAATGCTCAGAGCTTACACCTGGCTCTGCACTCAGGGATCACTTTTGGTGGGGCTCATGAGACTACATGGGTGCCAGGAATTGAACTTGGGCTGGCTATGTGCAAGGCAAATGCCTGACATGCTGTGTTATTGCTCCAGCCCCAAGAATATATGTATTTTTAGCCAAAAAAAAATACATTTTGGGGACAACTGCACAATAGTTACTAAGAATTCAGGACTTGCTGTCCTCCACCAACCTGAAAAAGAGAAAGGTGACATTCTTCCACATTCCACATTTTGGATAATGTAAGTCAAATGCAAAATACAGGAGATCCAAGCATATAAATCTCCACAGTCGCCATGGACTTCACAAGCCCAAAGCTTTCTACATCACTGTCTCAGAATGAATGTCTTTAAAGACACCTAAAAAAGTTACAAGGAGAAAATTACACAACTTCTTCTTCTTCTTCTTTTTTTTTTTGGGGGGGGTCACACCCGGTGATGCACAGGGGTTACTCCTCGCTTTACACTCAGGAATTATTCCTGGCGGTGCTCGGGGACCATATGGAATGCTAGGAATCGAATCCTGGTCGGCCGCATGCAAGGCAAACATCTTACCCGCTGTACTGTTGTTCCAGCCCCTACTTCTTTCTTTTAAGCATATTTTCCATGGAAAAATTTATTCACGACAAAACTCACAGTAATTGTCAAATATAGCACCCACTTTTGTGAAAGAGAAAGATATATATATATATATATATATATATATATATATATAGAGAGAGAGAGAGAGAGAGAGAGAGAGAAATCTCAGAACTGAACAGCACTGGCAGTCCTTCCTTGCTTCTGGCAACATTATGGTTCCTTGAGCCCTTCTAGGAGTGACCCCCTAAACACAGAAGTAGCTGCTGAGCGCTGCTGTGTATGGCCCTAAAACCAACCACCAAACAAAAACTGCTGTAACAAAGCACTGTCTTCTATCTCTCAACTGTCCCATTGGACATCCATTTGAGTGAAAATAATACTTATCAATATATCCTAGTTTTCCCAAATAGAACTACCAGGAGGGACAGCTGTACTTTGCTCTGTCTGGACCCTTACCAAGAGCTGTTCCTATTTATAACAAGCTCCCTGTGATGTATCCAATATGCCAAAAACAGTAAGAAGTCTCACAATGGAGACGTTACTGGTGCCCGCTCGAGCAAATTGATGAGCAACAGGGTGACCGTGACCGTGATTGTGACATCATGAGCTGGGGAGATGGAGAAGTTCTAGAGGTGGAAGTGGGTCTGCACTGTGAATGCATCGTGAATGCATTTTATGCCACAGAACCATGCACTTAAAATAGTTACAATAGTAAATTATGTGTGCTTACATAAGCTACATATACTTAAGTCAAAATTTGAAGAAAAGAAAATTAGAGATGAAGAAAACGAAGGGAAACAAATGAAGAGATGACGCAAAGGGCTGAGCTCATGTTGCATGTTGCACGTGGCAGATCTGTGTTCGATTCTTCCGTCCCTCTTGGAGAGACCAGCAAGCTCCCTGTGGTGTATTCGATATGCCAAAAACAGTAACAAGTCTCACACTGAAGATGATACTGGTGTCCGCTCGAGCAAATCGATGAACAACAGGACAACAGTGCTACAGTGTAGTGCTATGTCTCCTGGTTTGAAGAGCATTACAAAATACAGCTGTCAATCTTTTTTAAACCACTAAGAGGTCTCTATATTGCAATTCTGGGACTATGTACTGTCTACGGTAGGTTATATTAGCTCTAAATTTTTCTTAAGGACAGATAAGGGTGTGATATGAACTACTTGTTGTAAAAAACAGATATATTAGGTGGATAGGGTTGAGAATCACTACTGAGAGAGACATCTACAAATGGAACTACAATACAAGATAAGAATCTCAGAGAAAAGGGCAAAAGGCTCAATTGGGTGGTCATGGTGGGGCATGAATCCAGAGGTCAGGGAGGAAGCACAGCCTCTACAGCATGATGTTGCCGGGGTCCCTCTGTCTAGCCTGCGTGTAGAAGGCTGCACTCCAGCGCTGTGGAAAAACTGACATCTGACAATGCCCAAGTCCCCCAAAAAAGCATTTCCCATGGCTGAGCAACGCTTACGGCAGAAGACTCTAGAGAAAGAGCTTGGCCATGATCTCCAATCATATCCACTCCTTTTGACACAGCTTTGATTTTTATCAAGTACTTCTCCATATTTTTCCTGATTCTTCCCAATCATGACTTCAGTTCTGGGAGGCTCTGAGGGCTAGCATGATGAATCCCTAGCCTACAGAGTGTTTCTTCTAGAATCTGTGGTCGTTCTAATACTTTCTGGTTAATCTTCTCTTCTGTAGACTAAATCTCCCTACTTCCTCCAACTATTTCTCATAGAAGTTGGTTTCATATTCCTTCGCCATCTGGGTCATTTTCCTCTGAACATGCTCCAATTTGCCAATGGCCCTTTAAAAGTGTGGAGCCTAGAACGAAACGTGGTTTCCAGAGATGAAATACATAACTCTATTTCCTAATAGTCCCCAAAGTGGAAAATGCTGTAGCTCCACACAGTGAGATCAGGATGGAAGGAGGAGCAGGGGGGGACTATCTGACTTAATCATCACTGTAGTGAAATTAATGAAAATATCTTTTTATTTAAGCAAGTTAAATTTGAAATTTTAATTTTTTGTTTTTGGGTCTACACCCAGTTGTGCTTAGGGCTCACTCCCGGCTCTGTGCTCAGGGTCCACTCCTGGCAGTGCTCTAGGGACCAAGTAGGGTGCTGGGGATTGAGTCCAGGTTGGCTGCATGCAAGGCAAGTGTTCCATCTTCTATACTATCTCTTTGGCCTCCAATTTTTCATTATTGTAACTAGTGTTATGATCTCAGAGAGTTCTTTTTTCTTGATTTGCTTTTATTTTGAGGATTACATTAAAAATGAGTCGGTTAATAAACAGTAAAACTAATTTTAATTTGTAGATCAACATCTGTTTTCTGCCATGCTATCATTTCTTGTCCAATAGTAGTTTCTTTCATTTATTAAAATAAATGAGCCTTTGCCTATGTTGCAAGCCAATCTAACCGAGACTGGCAGACAGATAATCCTTTCCAGAGTCTTGGTTTATTAAATTGGAACTAATAATACAGCCTTAGGATGGATCTGGTGGAAGGGGTGTGAAGGGAGAGGGAGGGAGCTGCCTGTAATGTAGATTTGGGGTGTGTGTGTGTGTGTGTGTGTGTGTGTGTGCGCGCGCGCACGCACGCACGCATGCGTGCAGGTAATATCCCTTCAATTTGTGTGTTTAGTGAATCTTAGCTTGAGCTCTGCCACTGCCTAATTCCATCTAGATTCCTGATATTTCTTCCCAGTGATCACTGAAATTACCAAGAAAATCAGATATTCACAGTAACTGCAATTAAAATGTTAATACCAGTATTTTTACTAACATGAAATAATCTTTAGAAAACATCAAACTTCACTCAGAAATAGATTAAGAATTAATTCCATCATGTGTGCATTTGTAGTCTCTATAAGCAAAATAGTCAGTACTCTTCTGAAATTATGACAAGGAAAGTCTCGCCTTTGATTGAGTCTCCAACAGTCACAAAGAGAAAAAATAAATTTGATTGATCGATTGAGAGAGAGAGAGAGAGAGAGAGAGAGAGAGAGAGAGAGAGAGAGAGAGAGAGTGTGTGTGTGTGTGTGTGTGTGTGTGTGTGTGTTTTAGTGGGGATCACATCCAGGGTCTTGTTTACGTAAACTTAGGTGATCTGCATTTTAGCCACTTCACTGTCTCTAAAATATATAATAAATTTGATTATGTTTTTAATAACTAATTCTCCCTTTTTAAAAAATCTTTGCCATACTTTCACCTTCCTACCTTTTTTTATCCTATCTCCTGGAACAGACTTTCTAAAGGAAGGTTTTTTATAATGCTTATATCTTCTTAAATGATCATTCTATCATTCTTGTCAACTGATGCCAAATTTATGGTTGGGTCACAGAATACTCTCATTGCTCTGAGTTCTAAGAAACTATACCAATTCTCTATAAGCTCATTAGCTGAATTCAAGGACAAAAGCAGAGAGAATACCTCCTAAGTAATCCTATTAGGTCGTCATGATTCTAATCCCAAACCAGTCAAAGACAGCACAAGAAAAATACAGACTATTATCTCTCAAGAACATCACTCTATCACTGTATCACTGTCATCCCGCTGTTCATCGATGTGCTTGAGAGGGTGCCAGTAACATCTCTATTTGTCCCTGTCATGTGCTACTATAGCCCGATGGCATATTGGGGGCTCTTTCAGGGTCAGGGGAACTAGGATCGTCATTTGTTACTGTTTTTGGCATATCGAATATGCCACAGGTCGCTTGTCAGGCTCTGCCCTGTGGGTAGAATATCATTGTAGCTGGCCAGGCTCTCCGAGAGGGACGGAGGAAACACTGAGCTCCCCTTCGAGGGGAACTAGCGAAGACAGCCTGGCGCAGGGACAGGAGGTTCTGCATCACTCCCTTCCGGGAGCTTTGTTTTATAGTCTCTGGGTCTTGGCTGTTGATGAGATTACACTGTGCCCGGGGCAGTTTGTGGGTGTGACCGCCAAGCTACTGGAAAGCGGGGGATCTGGGTGGAGGAGGCCCAGTCCTGATTGAGCAGGCTTGGAGATCTCAGCCCTGGGTCCTGCACACCTGGGTTCCTCTGCTGGTTCCTTCATGCAGGGGCAGGAGGTTCTCTTAGAAACATAAATGAAAAAACCCTCAACAAAATGACAGACCAAAACCATGTTTAGAAATAAACATGCACCACAATCAGTGGGACTGATCCCATATGGAAGGTTGGTTCAATATTCAAAAAAATCATTTAATGTATGGGGCCAGAGAGACAGTACAGTGGGTAAGGCATCAGCTTTATAAGCAGTTGACTGGGGTTTGATCCCCGGCACCGACATACGGTCCCTGGAGCCTCACCGGCAGTGATCCCTTAGCACAGAGTCAGATGTAATCTCTGAGTACTGCTGGGGTGTGGCTCAAAAGCAAACACCCCCCACCCCAAAACCATTTAACATAATATATCACATTAACAGAAAAAAAATCACAAGATCTTATCAATAGATGAAGTAAAAGCACTGAACAAAACCCAACATCCATTTATAAAAAAAAAAAAATACCAGTAAATTAGAACAAGAGGGAAAATTCCTGAATTTGATAAGGAATTCTACAATGAGCCTCTACATACTGTCATAATAAATGGCTAGAATCTGGAAGCTTAACCAACAAGACTAGGAATAAGGCCGAGATGTCCCTTTTTCATTGACCCCCTAGTTAATACAATAAGGCAAGAAAATAAAATAAAAAGTGAACTGATTAGAAAAGAACAAATAAAATTGCCTCTGTTTGCAGACAGCATGACATCTATATAAAAAAAGCCTGTGAAATAAGTATCTTGAACTAGCGCACAGTGGGTAGGGTGTTTGCCTTGCATGCGGCCGACCTGGGTTCGATTCCTCGGTCCCTATCGAAGAGCCCGGCAAGTTACCGAGAGTATCCTACCCGCATGGCAGAGCCTGGCAAGCTAGCCGTGACGTATTCAATATGCCAAAAACAGTAACAACAAGTCTCACAATGGAGACATTACTGGTGTCCACTCGAGTAAATCAATGAGTAACTAGATGACGGTGACAGTGACAGCATGTGATGAGAGCAAGGAGAGCAGATACAAAGTTCATACACAAAAGTCAAATCACTTTTCTATTAAACTAGAATTTTTTAAAAAAACAGTAACTATTAATACCCCAAACAATGGAATAACAAAGATCTTTATGAGGAAAGTGACAATTAGTAGAAAAAAAGAACAAATATATGTAAATAATAAAAAAAATCAGGTTGCTCTTCAAGTCCATGTTCTCCTTTGAACACATTTCTCACTTGCTTCTCTCTGTTTCTTTTGCTTGCTTATTCCTCCAAAGAACAAATAGTGCAAAAGCCTTCTGGAGAAGCCTGTGTTCTCTCTTGAGTACATAGCTCTCTGTTTCTTTCCCTTCACATCTTTCTAAGTAAGTTTCATAAAAAACTATCTTGCTTCAAAAAAATAAATAAGGGGCTGGAGCGATAGCATAGCGGGTAGGGCATTTGCCTTGCATGCAGACGACCCGGGTTTGATTCCCACCATCCCATATGGTCCCCTGAGCACCGCCAGGAGTAATTCCTGACTGCAAAGCCAGGAGTAACCCCTGAGCATCGCCTGGTGTGACCCAAAAAGCAAAAAATAAATAAGTAAATAAATAAATAAAATCCACTCTTTAAGAGTTTATCAATATACCTTGATAATATTATCAAGATGTCAGTTCTTTCCAATATAATTTTTTCATATTAAAAAAAAGTCCCAGTCAAAATACCAGTAAGTTATATATTTTTGGGTAACAACAAACCAATTCTAGATTTATATGAAAAAGCAAAAGCATGATAGCAATACAATATTCAAGATGTACAACATTGGAGAACTAATTTTAACCATTTTCAAGACTTCAGGGTGGGGAAAAAAATGGGCGAGAAGTAATAGGACAGTGGTGGAGGGTCTTGGGCACTTTGGTGGTGACAAAGGAGCAGTGACTTTGTACATCAAACACTTTATACCTTTAATACTACCATAACTGCATTACTGAAAACCCAATAAAAAGACATGAAAAAAATAATATATTAAAAAACTACAGTAGGCTTTGAACTTGAAACAGCCCAGGGATACCGGGGCAGTCCCCGCCGGGGCCAGTGCTCGGCTCCGGCCGGGTTTCGGCCCGGGTGCCCATGCCTCTGCAGAGCCGGTGGATGTGGAACGAGCGGGAACCAGAGACAGCTTTAGGATTTGGGTTTCCAGCAAGTGCTTGCACCCATGTATGGAGACTGTGAACTAAGCTTT
The DNA here is from genome assembly GCF_027595985.1 of Sorex araneus. Taxonomy (NCBI): domain Eukaryota; kingdom Metazoa; phylum Chordata; class Mammalia; order Eulipotyphla; family Soricidae; genus Sorex; species Sorex araneus. The sequence continues at coordinate 70,686,576 of NC_073309.1, read as the reverse complement.
TGCTACATGCTGGTCCAGGAAGGGAAATGATTCATTTTCCAACTTAAATCTCCGAGGACTTAATTACTATAATACAGAAATTGTAAACTGCACGGCCGCTACTGCGGCCGCGCGACATTTCATCTCTTCATTCTCATCAGTGGAAAACTTATTATCAAATATTTCCTTGTTAAATAGAGCTGTATTCTTGGGGGATAAATTCCAACAAAAATAGTGAGTCTGTTTTGAAACTCTAACAACAATAGTGAGTTGTGTGTTGAAATCTGGAATGTAATCAAGGTAAAGAGAAAAGGAAGTGAAATTATCACTCACGCACGGGGGGGGGGTTGGGGGGTGAGGGGTGGGATGTATACTGTTTCTTTTGTTTTTGCTTATGTTTTTGTTTTGTTTTTGTTTTTATTGGTGGTGGAATATGGGCACTGGTGAAGGGATGGGTGTTTGAGCATTGTATAACGGAGATATAAGCCTGAGAACTTTGTAACTTTCCACTTGGTGATTCAATAAAATAAATTAAAAAAAAACTACAGTAATTAAGACAGCTGAATTAGTGAATGAAGAGACGAATGAATAAAAACAATCATCTTGCTCTTCAAGCCCACGTTCTTTTTTCAACACATATCTCACTTCTCTCTATGTTTCTTTTGCCTGCCTATTTCTCTGGAGAATAAATAGTATAAAAAAAAATAGAGTCCTAAATAAAGGATATCTGACAAAAGACCAAAGGCAAGGCAAGGGAGTAGTTAGTATTCTTAACAAATGATGCAAGAATAACCAGATCTGCACATATTAAATGTAACGAACAGGGGGGCCAGAGAGATAGCACAGTGGGTAAGTCACCTGTCTTGCACATGGCCAACTGCCGGGAGCCAAAATGTAAGTATAGCCTGACCTGCAATTAAGGACCCAACCCGTTTTTGGAAAAATGTCCTTACATTAAGAAATTAACCTCTTCTTGGAAAAATGTTAGAACACATTGTGTAAAGTTTCTGAGCAATGCCTGAGATAACTGTCATGCGCCCCCTGTTAGGGTTTGCACCCTGTGTCACTGAAAATGTGCATGTATTGTTACTTCCCCATTTTGCCTACTTCCTCATGTAATCAATAATAAAAAACTAGCTTGAGAGAAATAAAGAGCTTTTGCGTTTGCCTGCTTGATAAAAGACTTGTCTTGCTCCCATTCTTCTCTCTATCTCTTTTACCACTCACACACCCTCTCCGGGTTACGCACGTTGACTAGTCCCTCGGGACAGGGCAGCCAACTTGGGTTGCATACCCAGCATCATACATGGTGCCCTGAACACTGGTAGGTGTGGCCCCCAAACAAACAAACAAGTACAGACACAGACACAGACACTCTAACCTTCACACACACACACACACACACACACACACACACACACACACACACACACACACAAAACTCAAAATGGAGTATCGACCTAAATCTAAGATGCAAAACTCTGAAAGTCCTAAAATATAACACAGGAAAACAACCTTCATGATCTTGGGTTTGGATATTTTTAGACATAAAGCTAAATTTTTACATGTAACACTAAAAGGCATGACCCATGAAAGAAATAATTAGGGTGCCAGAGTAATAGTACAGTGGGTAGGGCATTTGCCTTGCACGTGGTTGACCTAAGTTAGAGCTCTGGTACCCTCTACGGTCACCTGAGACCTCCAGAGTGATCCCTGATCACGAGCCTGGCACGGTCAGGTGTGGCCACCAAACAAACAAGAGATAAATGATGAACTTTACTTCATGAAAGTAAAAAACTTCTGTCTCTGAAAGACCTAAGCAAGGGCTGGAATGACTGTACAGCTGGTAGGGTGTCTGTCTTGACACAGCCCATGCAGGTTGTATCTTAAGCATCCCACATGGTCCCCTGAACCATGTCAAGTGTGATCCCTGGGTGCAGATCCAGGTATAAGCCTTAAACACTGCTAGACATGACTCAAAAAAAGCAAACGCAAACAACAACAAAAAATACAAAAGACCTAAGCAAGCAACAGACTGAAAAATTTTAGGGAAAAAGTTTTATTCTGGAACGAAACTCCTATGTTAAATGTATATCTATCAATAAGCTCCAAGTTTTGCCTGTCTTTATCATCATTTCCCCAAACTTTAAATTATAACATCCAAATGCTCTTGCATAGAAAATGAAAACAGTAAAGGAATTGAAAACACAGGCCACAGATATGGAGAAAATACATGTACAACTCAACAACTAGAAAGTAAATAAAATAATAAATGAATGCTTAAAAGATACCTCATTAAACAGATACAATAGCAATTCAGTATATGAAAAGATACCCCACATCACATTTAATTAGGAAAATGCAAACTGAAACAATGAAACATCAGTGCACAAGTTTAAGAATGGCCCAAATCCAAACACTGACTAGGACGTGGAACACAGGAAATCTCATTCACTGCTGGTGAGAATGCAACTGGAATCACTGTGAAAGACAGGAGGGTAGTTTCTCACAAAATTAAACATACTCTGGGCTGGGGGTGTGGCTCAGAGGCTGAGCACTGGCCTTGCGTGTGGGATCTTGAGCTCAGTTCACCATACCACAAAAAAACTCCCTACCCTCACCAAAAAAAAACATATATACTCTTATTAGAAGACGCTTCTTGGTGTTTACCCAAAGTATACAAAAACTTATGCTAACACAAAAACCCGCACACAGAGGTTAGAGCAGCTTTATTCAAAACGTCAATTTTTGTAAGCAACCAACATGTTCTTCAGTAGCTAAAGAGAAAACAAAACTGTGGCACAGCCTGGCCATGGAATAGAGAGGACAAGCCAGTAAGCCAGGTAAGATCAAGAAAGGACCTTCAATGTATATAAGTGAATAAATGAAAGGAGGCAATCTGATAAGGCACCATACTCTATGATTTCAACTATCTGACATTCAGGAAAGGCAAAACTATGGAAACAGTAAAGGTAAGTTTAGTGCTTGTCAGGGCTGGGGGTGATGAATAAGTGGAGCAGAGAGGACCCTGAAGGCAGTACAAGGATTCTGTATGATCCAAAGATGGATACATGTCATTAAGCATGTAAACATGTCAAAGTCTACGAAATGTACACACCAACAATGACAGAACTTTAGGTGGAAGATCCCAATGGCCCAATATAGGTTCATCAATGGAAACAAATGTACCACTCAGTGGGGTCTGTACTCATGTGGGGTCAGTGCATACGTGGGCACTTACTGTGCCTTCTTCTAAAATTGGCTGTAAATCTAAAAGCTATGAAAAAGAAGCGAGACAGGAACAGGCTACTGTATACTGGCCTTTCTATCAGTCAGGACTGCTCATTTGTGTACTACGGATTTAGAAAATACCACAAGGATGAGTGAGCTCTTTTTGCCATCCCTAAGCTCTACTAAGAATGTTCTTGCTGACTGGAAGAGAAATAAACAGAAAATATTATTACATATTTAGTGAAAAGTTCTAAAACTTGAAGGACAAAATCCCAATCCCAACAGTGCCTAGCAGAAATAAAAACAAGCAAAGTTCTTCATTATATAAACAAAGAAATTGACTGAACTCAGAGGAATTGTTCTGAGTTCAGAATATATATTTAGAATACTGTATATATATTTAGAATACTGTGTGCTGATCAGGACACACTGTCATCAGAAAGCAAGCCCCAAAAGGAATAAGGAGTGGCTGGGAATTCTAAATTAACTGAGAAACTTGAAGATCCCAGTTATTTCTATATAAAACATAATTAAGATAATTTCCCCTTACAGCGGTTGGGCGTTCGCCTTTCACGCGGCTGACCCAAGTTCAATTCCTCCGCCCCTCTCGGAGAGCCCGGCAAGCTACCGAAAGTATGAAGCCCGTGCGGCAGAGTCTGGCAAGCTACCTGTGTGTATTGGATATGTCAAAAAGAGTAACAATAAGTCTCTCAATGAGAGATGTTACTGGTGACCGCTCGAACAAATCGATGAGCAACGGGATGACAGTACAGTACAGTACTATTGAAATCCAATGCTAAATCTGATAAGCAGTTTAATCTTTACTTCTAACGAGAAAAGGAATTTGAAAGATGAAAATGATCTAAAAATTTAAAGCATTTACCTAATTTTATTTTTATTTCACCACACATGAACTATGTAACTATGCTTGGGATCTTCCTGCAATTGTCATAGTAACCTAGACTCTAGTTTGCAGTGGAGTTGGAACTGAACATATACGAACTATTTCACAGTTGTCCTTTATTAGGGTAAGCTATCATGATATTACAATAAAATCCAGGAATATTTTCCTGCTCATCAAGTAATAATTAGTTCTTCTATATTTATAGGCTGTCCTATATTAATTCACTCTTCTATATTTGCTAGTAAGAAGTACAAATGCCAAATTGGGGGTGAGCAAGATTGTGCAAGCAGAGTTCAGGAAAGTTCAGTGGTATCTCTCAGTGGTAACTCTAATCTGTGCTACCTCTAGCCTCTAATCAACTCTGTAACCTGGCTACCTACCATGTCATCATCATCATCTAGATTCTCCTGGGAGAACAGCTAGGCTTCGGGGGCCAATATGGTCTGCTCATGGAAGCCCATCTTGGTAGAATTTCCTGGCATTTTGCATTCAAATCTGTCATGAATTCTTAAGTCTAGATGGAACCTTAATTATTCAAAGTGAGGGGCTGAGGCAATAGCACCAAGAGTTAGAGAGCCTGGTACCCAGGAGGCCCTGAGTCCCACTGGGCCAAGAGCACCACCGTCAGCCGAGCATCACTGGGATTACTGTCGAGGAAAGCCCCCAACACACCTCAGAAAGAAGAAACTAGTGTCACAAGAAAAACATGAAAAGAATCTGATAAGAGGCTGTTCAACTATTTCTTCTACTTGTGCTTTTAAGCAAACAAACAAAGCAAAACAAAAACCCATAAGAAACTTTCACTCTTATCTCAAATATTAGGCTTGCTATATATTTCCAAACACATTATTGTTTCATTGTTCTCAGGACAATAACAGGCTGTAATTTCATTTGATGAAAAATTTTTGTTTATTCCTAATTTATCTGAACCTTCCTTTTTTTTGGGTGAAAACCAGTTTCCTATGCCTTATAACAAAAACAGAGGCACATGGATGTTTACAGGGTTTTGCAATAATTCAAATAAATAATGCCAAATCTGCATTGGTTACATAGATTTAGAAAAAATATCAAACCATGACTTCAGGTTTCAAAACTAATTATTAGTATAAAGGGGACAGACACAACATATGTACTTTACCACTTTCAGATCTGCAGAGAGAAAAAATACTTTAGCACATATTTTTTAATTTTAACAACATTGCCTTTATATTACTTTTCCTTACCCAAAAAAAAAAACCCAAAAAAAACAACCAAAAATCATCCAAAACCCCCTAGACAATAGCTTCATGATTCTTACTGAATTATGCGATTCAGTTATAAAGCAATGCACTGTAGTTCACTTCACTCAACTTTTATCATTTTTATGTTTCATGTCATTCTCAGAAATCCAAACTGGCTGATTGTTGAACAAGTTAGAGTTCTCCCCAGGGACTGTGGGAGTCTGAGTTTTTAGCACTGTTCGCTGTTTGGCAAGGAAACAGGCTTCCTCTTACAATGCCTGATCTGTTACTGATTTGAAAACTGACCTAAAAGGCTATTTGGTCTGAGCTCTTTGAAGCAGCTTTGCCACTCCTACCTTTTGGATTGTTCTGTCAGACGCCCTGCGGCTCAAGCCATATTGTTCATCGTGCACTTGTGCAGCCTGGAATAATGGGGTAATGGCTCCTTCTCCTGTCCCGTTTTCAGACAGGGCCTGGGATTCAATGCCCCTTCTGCCATCAGTCACACTGCTGTTTCTCAAACCTTGAGGTCGGTTCGTTCAGCTCCCAGCCAACAGACATCCTTTTCAGCCTTGGATTGGGGGCCATGTATCTCCTAGATTCCATATTCTTCTGAGCATGAAATGCCAGCCCCCCCTCAGAGAGTCATCTCCATCCTTTATGGTGCCCTGTCTTGGGGCCGGCTCACAGCAGACAGAATAACAATAAAAACAAAATATGTATTTATTTATAATCACTTATGATTATTTGTAAAGCTGTTTGCAAGAAGTGTTTTGCTTGTAAATACAGTCATGTATCACATATTAATGATACATTCTGAGCTGCCGTGGCAGATGGTTTCGTCCTTTGCATGAAAATCTTGGATCAGACCTGTACGCTTCGAGATGATTAGCTACACAGTGCTGCCTGCTGCTCTTGGACCACGAACCTCCATGGAAAGTTACTATATGAACACTGTAGTTATGGCAACCCGATGGCATTTGAGGTTCTAAACATAACCAGAAAAGGCGAAGGGTAAACATAGTATTAAAGATTAAAAACTGCAATGTGCTATAGGATGCTTTCCAGGAATAAACTTTTTAGTAAAGAGAAATCTTTTCTTTCTTTATACAATCATTTGGTGCTTTTTCTCTCCTTAATTTTAAAAGTTAATTTTTATTTTAAGGCTTTTAAAAAAACAACAACCTATAAACCAGTACCCAGGGTCAGGGAGAGGGCTCCAAGGGTTAGAGCTCATGCTCTGCATGAGGAGACTAAGTCTGATCGCTGGTGCCACAGTCTCCCCAACACTGCTGGGATCCAGCAGAGCCCAGAGCAAGGAAGAGTTTGGAACAGCACCTATAAGCTGCTGGGTATGGCTGAACCCCACCCCGAAATGCTTTAATAAAACAAAACAGAGAACACACATTAATTAGCCTTGGCCTGCCGGGGCCTGGGGTCATCAGGACCACAGCCTTCTGCACCCACGGCTCTTCCGGAGGAAACGTTCAGTGTGGAAAACTGGCAGAACGCTTTCCTCTGCTAGGACACGGCCTGCAGGCCCCTGCACTCTCCTTTAGGAGTGACCGCTTGCTTTCTTCAGAAATATTTCCATAGTGGTTTGCTTGGCTTGTGCCATTTTGCTTCATACACTCGTTTGGAAGCAGATTATACATCATGAAAGTCTCCCTATTACTGAAAATCTTTCCATGCTGAGGTTTATGTTTCTAAGAAAATATATTTTGCTTAAAGTACTATGCCCAGCACTGTTAGCACTGTCGTCCTATTGTTCATCGATTTGCTCGAGTGGGCACCAGTAACGTCTCCATTGTGAGACTTGTTACTGTTTTTGGCATATTGAAAACGCCAGGGGTAGATTGTCAGGCTCTGCCATGCGGGCGGGATACTCTTGGTAGCTTGCCGGGTTCTCCGAGAGGGATGGAGGAATCAAACACGGGTCAGCTGCGTGCAAGCGAACGCCCTACCCACTCTACTACCCATCCGTTAACTGTGATACCTCAATTAAAAACTTTTACATTTTAAAAATCAGTAAAATAAATGCGAGAAAAAAATTTTAAATGTCAAAAATCTGGAATCATAAGAATACTTAGAAGAAAACGTGTGATACTTTTCTTGATTTTGATCTCAGAGATGTATTTGGAGAGTCAACTCCTGTGGCAAGGGAAACAGAGGTGGGGGGGGAACTAACCCATGAAATTAAAAAGCCCAGAGAACAACGAAATGTGAATCTCTAAGTTCACGAGGTGATCCTGAGGAGTTCGGGAGGGAATGATTCTGTTGGAGTGATAGCACAAAATGACACTCAGAAGCTGCTTCCTGAAAGAGAGGAAATGGCTCATGCAGTTAAGAGCTGGGCGGGGCAGGCAGATGAGCTGCCCAGCCCTGGGGCTGGCTCAGAGGCGGTCTCTGAACAGGCCCGGCAGGGAGTGGAGGGCCTGTGGTCAATCCTGAAACACTGTTGGAAGAACCGGAGTCTGGTGAAAACACAGCAAGAAAGCCAAGAGAGGAAAGAACAGAGAAGCATATAATCCTTGCTTGTTTTCATGCCTGGAGAAGCTCAGTGTGGCGTGAAAATCAACATGGAAACAGACCGCATCATCCAAGCCGGGCACTGCACAGACATTCCTTGGACTGGGTCAAAAATTCTTTAACTCCTTATTAGCCTCTTAATTTCTGAAAGGGCGTATCACCTCCTGACAAAGCAGCCAGGGAGGCCCTGGGCCCCAGCTCTGGAGGCATCTCATGTATATACGAGCTGTGCTCAGGGATGACCCACAGACACTGTGGTTCGTGATCTAAAGATGAGAAAGAGGACGTCTGTGGAGAAAATTGAGTCCCTTAAATTTGCCCAGATCTGAACTCTAAAGTCCAGAATGCAGGTCACCCAAGCCCATCTCCTCCAGTCTCTAAAAAGGAGAGATACTGGGCCAGGGAGATGGCTCAAAGGGTTGCAGCGTATTCTTCGATGGCATGCATGCAGTAGCCCTGGCACTGAAAGCATCGCCCCCTCCCAGGGTTGCCAGGTATGCCCCCTCTGCCCCCACCCCTGGTCCCCTATAATAAGGAAGGGGGAAATCTCTGATGTTCCAACTATAAAACAGAATATAGCTGGGCCTAGACCCGGAACGGGAGTTGGATGTTTCTAGTCCCTGTACTACTTCCAAGACTCTGGACAGGACACTGAATGCCTTGGGCTCTACTAGACTTTATAAAGAGGATATGAGATCTAACAGAGCTAAGGTAGTTAGTATCTAGATAATTTTATGGCACTAAGTATACAAGTGGGTTTCTATCAAGGTAATAGCTTAAGAGGATTATACTGATAAAAAGAGGAAGGGAAATAATGAAGCTAAATCCTGATCTTTGCATGGGAAATTCTCCCAGATAGAAATAATTTGGTAAGTATTAACATTATGCCACAGAAGTGTGGCGAAGGGTGCGGGGTAGCAGGAGATTGCTGCAAGGGAAGGATGGTCTCCCCAAGATGCCCTCAAAAGAGTCACTTTGGCCTGGGAATGGTTTCAAGTTAAGGTCAAATAAGGCCCTCAGGCTCTTAAGAAACTCCAGATTACTCCCTTAACTACCCAGAAAAATTAAAATTGGAGGTCTTATCTATAATTAGGGTTATTATCAGAAGTGCCCCTTTGGAGAAACTTATCTATACAGTACTGAAAATATCTCATTACAGGAGCATCTGGTCTTCACCATATGAGTCATCCTTTCCTTGTCATGCTGAGTCCCCTCCTCTCTTGTGAGCCGCAGCTCCCTTCAGCATACCTTAGCTTAGGAGAGAAACACACTAGTCTGGCCCATTGCTTAGATTTACATTTATGTAAGATTCGCCATTCCTACTAATGTTTGAGGTTGGCTTGATTGATTAACCAGCCCAAGAAGAACCCGGGGGCATAGGAGGAAGCTTCCTCTCTTTTTCCTACACAACTGGGCCTAGTAAGGCACTGCCTTCACTTGGGGGTCCAGTTTTGGTTCCTCACCGCTAAAGCCCTCTTCCTGAGGATACCACTCATTCAGAGCCCCAGGAGAAGGCTCAAGAGGGCCGCACGCAAGAGTGGTCTGGGAGGGGACCTACACACACCAATCCATCAGAGAAATGCAGAGAACACGATTCCCAGACAGCTAGCCGCCTCTTAACTTTTGCTGATATCCACACTGCTGTCTTCTGTCCTCCAAAGTTTTGAAAAGTGACCAAAAAAGGAAAATCGGATAAACTGGATATATGGGGCTTTGTGCAATGCAAACTACCTTGATCCACCAGTTTAAGCTATGTGAAGCAGAAAAAAAAATGCCTATGCTCACATGTTCCCCACATTTACCACATGGCTTCAGAATTAGCTGTTTAAAAAAAAAGCAGGGCTCGAGGTTTATTCCCTGGTACCACATAGTGTCCTGAACACAGCCAGGAGTAGCCCCTGAGCACTGGGTAAGAAACCCGTCCCCCCAAATAAAAACAAACATGTAAGAAGAAAAAGGACAGGGCTAGAGCGATAGCACAGGGCAGGACGTTTGCCTTGCACATGACTGACCAGGGTTTGATTCCCAGCACCCATATGGTCCCCAGAGCACTGCCGCCAGGAGTAATTCCTGAGTGCACAAGCCAGGAGTAACCCCTGTGCAATGCTGGGTGTGACCCAAAAAGCAAAAGCAAAAAAAAAAAGTAAAAAGAAAATAGGGAAGGCAGAACAAATGAATGGCAATCTTAGAAACACCTCCTGTTTTTTTTTTTTATGATTTGGGGGTCATAATCAGTGGTGCTTGGAGGCTACTCTTGGCTCTGTGCTCAGGAGTATACCTGGAGGTACTCAGGGGATCATATGTGGTGTCAGGGATTGAACTAGGATTGGCCACATGCAAGGCAAGTGTCTCAGTCCCTGAAAATGTTTTTAAATAGACTCAACGAAATAAGACTGAGATAAGGGCATTGAGAAAGAACTTATCAATTTATTCTTATTTGAATACAGTCTATTTAAATTCTTTCACACCCAATTCTCCAAATGCTTTTAATTTTTGTCTATGGCTCTCTGCTTCCCACAAGTCAATAACAAAGTCTTTAAAACAAAAGGGAGTGTACTTGACTTTTTCTCTTTGCAGGAGGCACAGAAAAAACTGGGAAGACTGAAAAATTTAAAAATAGTTTTACTTCCCAAAGGACCAATGTAAGAATTCTCGAGGTGTGGCTCATCTAGGCTCTGAAGAGAGTGGCAGCGAACAGGTCAATCCTCATGGCCTTTAGTCAAGAAACAGGAGGAGAAGCAAGGGATAATACAGGGATTAGACACCTGCCTTGCATGCCTTTGTCCCCGGTTCCACAGGGCACCAAGCACTGCCAGAAGGGATCCTAAGTGCAGAGCCAGGAATAAAGCCTGCGTACTGCCATCTGTGGCCCCAAAGTCAAAAGGACGGGAAGAATAGGAGGAAGAGAAGGAGGAAGAGAGAAAAAGATGTCAGAGAGATGAAAGTTAGGGACTTCCACATAGGTCCCATCAAGATACAGGGCAGAGGTCTGAGTGAGGGAGAAAGAAGATAACAATTCAAGGACAAAAAAAGGTAGAAGACAAAGTCACTGAGAATGCACAGGGCAGGAAGACAGGATTGGGGGGGAGGGGGGCCTAGTTTTTGAGATGAAGCCACTGAGGCTGGAGGGAATGAGCACTCTGAGTGGCAGAGGATGACCTCCTGGCACAGACTGTCTGAAAGAAGGAACCGATACCTCTGCTCCTTCCCGGTGGCTCCTTCTTACTCCCCCTTTCCAGGGAGAAGAACCAAACCTCAGAGAGGCTAACTGAGCTTCAGGTCAGAAGCCGGAGTATCGACAACGCTGAGAATGAAGAGACTAAAAATGAAACAGCTGACTGATTCCAACATGGCACTTTCCCCTCCTCTCCCATAACAAAAACATAACAAGTGCGAAACAAAGGATTAAAAACAACAACAACAACAACAAAATCCAGGGAAAGGGGCTGAAGCGCAGTGGGTAGGGCGTTTGCCTTGCACGCGGCCAACCAGGGTTCGATTCCTAGCATCCCATATGGTCTCTTGAGCACCGCCAGGAGTAATTCCTGAGTGCATGAGACAGGAGTAACCCCTGTGCCTTGCCGGGTGTGACCCAAAAAGCAAACAAAACAAAACCACCAGGAAAATCTGGGGGGTAATACGCACACTCCACTCAAGGTGAAATATTTTGGAGGGTGGAGGGTGGGGCCACACCTGGTGATGGACTGAACATCACAGAGACCATGTGGTGCCAGGGTTGAACAGGGTCAACTGTGTGCAAGGCAAATGCCCTAACCCCTGTACGGTCTCTCCAGTTCTAAGGGCAAACTGTTAGCAAAAGTTACTTTCAGAAGAACGAGACGAGACGCCCTTTTTCCAGGTTGGGAGTTTGCCAGAGGGCAAGCCAACCTCCACCTGTCGAAGCTCCCACTTGTCTCCATGCTTTTCTCCATGGCAATGAGCAGCGAAGGAGAGACTATTTTCCTCCCTGGCTGCCTGCACAGAGATAACCATGTGTCCTTGAAAAGCCCATGGCTCAGTCATTCAAACTGCCTGCTTGGTAAGGACGAGGTCATGAGTTCAAACCCAAGTGCTGCCTATAACTCTGTAGTAATTCTGAGAGCTCCACGGAACCTCCAGAGAGAGAAGGCGCTGGGAGGCTAAGGCAGGGCTCAGGGCCATGCGAGGCTGTGGATCAAGCCTCCATTGCCTGATGGTGCCTGGGGAGTGGGGGGAGATAATACCGACGCACAGATGAAGTCCACTCTGCCATGGTCACCACCCCTCTCACTGACTTCTGTAGGAAATACTGTATTGTGTAAGCAAGTCTCTGAACAATAGCATCTGGGCACAACTGCTCTGAGCATGTAGCACCTGTCTTTAGAGAAAAGGGATTATTCAGCCCACAGAACAACCTCTGTGCACAAACTGTTAGCTGTAAACATTAAAAAAAAAAAAGGTTTTTTCTCTTCAAAGGTGGGAATAAATGGTCTGAGAAATCAGGAAGATTGAGAACCCAAAACAAGATTTTGCTAACAATGCGAATGTGTTGCTTTTTTGCAGTTCTACAGCTGATTCCATGGCAGATTTCATTCTTCATGGCAGAATATGGAAATTCTGACATCAGATACATATGAAACTTATAAGTTTGGTATTCACATTTCCTAAAATAAATTATCAGTCACAACATGTTCTTTCTGTATTCTAAAGGTCTGATCAGCAGGGTAGTTGTATTTTTAAGAATGTTCAATGAGGGTTCAAAGTCTCAAACCTATTTCTAAGCAGATTCTTTTTGCCCCTAAGCAATAATGCCAAAATATCTTTTTCTGTAAGCCACAGCAATGTTTGAAATTTACCATAATCATAGTTCCTCAGCCTTGACTGTAAGTCAGCACCTTCGGCAGTTATCTGACATCAGGTAACTACTGATGAAAATGGTTTGGAATCTAATCTAGGTGGCAGCTGTACTCTGTGTTTTAAATGCCAGTGAACTGGGCACTTCCAAGTTGTCTCTTTTATACTATGTAAATTCATGTCAATGAAGAATATCAGACAACTGCATTTTGCTTGAAATGAAGGACTTCTGCTATTTTCTTTTGTTTTGACAAAGATAATATTGAATACTTCAGAAACATGGTATCTCCCCCAAAAGCAAAAATCTTGAGGGGGGGGGATTGACTCAGTAAGTACAAAAGTTAACCAAAGAGGAGTTATGGCAATCTCCCCTGACCCATCCTATTTCCCCATGGCCCTTCCAAGCTGGAATCAGTCATCACTAAGTTTAACAGCTTCTGGTTCCTTCCCAAAGGACAATACAGGGCAGAGGTCTGAGTGAGGGAGAAAGAAAATAACAATTCAAGGACAAAAAAAGGTAGAAGACAAGGTCACTGAGAATGCACAGGGCAGGAAGACAGGATTGCGGGGGAGAGGGACCTAGTTTTTGAGATGAAGGTAGTAATTGGAAAAAAAAAAAGATCAAATCTCCCTTTTGTAAGATGGGAGAGTACGAAAAGAAGGGAGTGCATGCAGAGCAGAGTGGACCATGGCAGAGTGGACTTCATCTGTGCGTGGGTATTATCTTCCCCCCACTCCCCAGGCACCATCAGGCAATGGAGGCTTGATCCACAGCCTCGCATGGCCCTGAGCCCTGCCTTAGCCTCCCAGCGCCTTCTCTCTCTGGAGGTTCCGTGGAGCTCTCAGAATTACTACAGAGTTATAGGCAGCACTTGGGTTTGAACTCATGACCTCGTCCTTACCAAGCAGGCAGTTTGAATGACTGAGCCATGGGCTTTTCAAGGACACATGGTCATCAATCAAAAATGACACATGGTCATTCAATCCATCACCTCCTTCCTACCTGCCTCTGCCTCCTGCTATATTAACTGAATTCTTCCATCCTCTTTCAGAAGTACAAGAACGGCTGAGAGGAGCAATACATCTATTCTACTGCAGAGTAGTTCACAATACTTCTTAAGGAGTTCACCATCTGCACTCAAATTTCAAAAACTCCCCAAACTACTTGACATACCAACTCTTCCCAGAAGTTTCCAGATCTTTAAGGATCCGCTGGAACAGGATGGCTGCAACCCTTCCTAAGGGCTCCATTTCATTTGTAATTATTTATTCTCTGCATGCACTCCCTTCTTTTCTTACTCTCCCATCTGACAAAAGGGAGATCTAATCTTTTTTTTTAATATAGAAGTACTACTATTTATTCAGACTTTGATTAAGCAGATTGAACTGGGCATGAACTCCATATTACATTTTTTAAAAAATGTTTTAATTGAATATCCGTGATAGACCATTGCAAAGCTGTTCATAACTGGTTTCCAGTCATACAATGATCCAGCACCCATCCTTCACCAGTATACATTTCCCACCACCAATGTCCCCCGTTTGCCTACCACCATCCCCCAACACCCCTCCCCCACCCCAGCCTCCCTCTATGGGAGGCACTTTCCTTCTCGCTCTCTCTCCTTCTCATTTTGTGCATTATGGTTTGCAATACAGGTGCTAAGAGGTTGGTGTTTGTTCAGGGCATTCTGTTTATCTTTTGAGGATTTGTTCCCAAACACATCCCTATCGCTACTGATTTTCCAATGTAACACTCAGAGTCACTCAGTCACATGGAGACTATTCCAGGCGCTGGGAACCTGGAACTCCAGGCAGTGGGTTCTAGGAACCATTCATGCACAGAAGTGGAAGCTGATCACCTTCTTTGAAAATAGCTTTGCTTCTTTCCATTAGCTCCACTCACACCTAAATATCCTCTTTGCAGCCCATTCCCTTTTTTTTTTCCAACTTCTGTTTGTCTTGGCACCGTGGCCACATTTGCTAGTTACCCTTAAGAAAATGTGCAGGGTTTCACCTTGAAAGGAAGCGGCCCGGCTCAGCCCGGAGCTCAGTTTCCTGGGAAAGGCTGGCGCAGGGCCTTGAGTGACGCAGGTGAAGTGAAAGGAGAGAGGGAAAAGGGGAGGTGCAGCCACGCTGGCTTCTGCAGACAGCATGAAAGGGGCTGTTTGCCGAGTGGAAAAGGAATCATTTCCGAGAGGAAAGAAAAATCATTTTCAAGCTCTAGAGAATCCTCCCCAGATGGAGAAAAGAAAAGCAACTCAAAGCCAACGCTAAGCAATAACATAGATCCTCACTGTGACACAGCGTTTAGTTCTGAGGTCATGCAAACTCTGAAATGGAAGCGATAAAGTTTGGGTGAAGTGCTTGTCTGTGCATGAGGCAGTTCTAGGTTGTCGCGTGGCCTATGTCAGTGGTACAGTGGGTCATTTTCTGCCTGCAGCTGGGGAAAGGAAGTTATCAACCACAAGACACCAGATATGTAAAACTGTGAGAAGATTTTTCATATAAAACCACTCTTCATAGTGGACTTGATCAGCAGACTTGATGTGTATGTACAGTTCAGAGCAGGTTCTCCTGCACCATTTTTGGATGTTGCTAATTTTACAGTGGCAGTACCAGGCGGAGAAGGAGATAAACTGGTGTGATGGCAATTCTCACTGGAGGACTGAGCAGCAGACGAACGGGAACTGAACAAACTTAAGTGCTTCTCAAGAACGATTTCAGTAATCTTGGAAAACATAAAGCTGTAGACAATTGTGGGCAAACTGTTTTTATTTGATTTGGCTGGAGAAATTCACTTTCACTTGACTTCTTGTAGAGATAGGTATCTTGGGCCAGCTGACCTTTACTTTGTCTACCCACATTTCCTTTGACCATGATGTCAAGGTTTTGATCAAAAAAATATAATTCCAGATGAAGGTCATTGTACAAAGAGAATCAAACCAACAGCACTTAAGGGGGAAAAAAATGAAGTTTCGGAAAGGTTTTGGCATAACAATAAGAAGTTAATTGACTCTTCTTAATGTTTCAAACACATGTCAATCAATAGACCAATAAAATTTTTATATACTATGCACACAGTCATGATCCTGATGCCACGTGGTTTGTGGTTCACCACAGAAAATACTTAATTTAAAAAAAAATCAGTATCCATCTGATGAACAATAACCCACTATGTCATCAACTTGCTACTGCTGTGAACTTAGACATTTCACAACTCAAACTGGATATGAAACATGGAAAAAAATAACTAAGTAAAATAACAGCTTTCTTTCATACAGTGCATGAGTGTACATGTAATAAGTATATCTAAATTTGTCATGGTGAATCAAACTAGTTTCAGCTTCAGGCAAAGACACCAATGGTCCATTTCTTCCCAATCTGTTGTACTTGTAGAATCTGATTAAAATAAATTTTTTTTGATTAAAGATTAAATTAGGTTTTATTTCTGTATGTGGAACTTTTCCGTGAGCGTTTTAGAGAACAGTCATTCTGGAATGTTGCTGGTAGTAAAACACTGTCGGCTCAGGAAAGCCTTCTGTGTTTCCCTCCTGATAGAGCCTGGGAAGAGTACTAGCCCCTGGAGTGGGAGTCTTGTTTGCGCAATGACTCACATCGTCCAGTATTCATTCATTTATTTTTAAGTCATTCCACAAATATGTGGAAGGCCCTTTTCTAGGAAGAGATCATGGGAAATGCAGAAATACATGGCCTTTGTCCTCAAGAACTTTACAGTACTTCCTCCCTGCCCCCACCACAAGTATGTCCCCTTACATCCACTCAATGATCAGCAACTTCGCAAGCTAAAACCTGTTCTTCTAGAAGCAAATTGGTTGTCCTCAGGTAGATACTCCCAAGAGGATTTTACTTTACTGTGTGTAGGGGCTTATTGGCTATAGCCATCGGTGTGCTCTGTGCTTGGAAACGATCCCTCCTGAGACCAAGGGATCATGTGTGTATGGAGGACTGACCCGGGCACAATGCGTGGCAGAAGGCAAGTATCTTACCTCCTGTTCTACACCTCGGGGCCCTCAGGAGAATTTTAGATCAGCACACTGAAATATTGACAGAAAGACTCCTGGGATTCCTACTTTTAGGGGAAACTAAAAAAGATCAAACGCATAAAGAATTTTTGGGTTTTGAGATCAAAATAGAGATGGTGGATGCAAAATTTAACTATAAGATCATTGTGGCTCTTACTTTAGGGGGAAAAGGACATAGAAAGAATTACAAAGGGTTCAGATCAATGGGACTATTAGACATGGATTTGGAAGACCTAATAATGTGTTTATACCTCCTTTACCATCAATAGAACTAAGCAGAAAAGTGGCAAAGATGTAGAATTTGTCAACCATGAGAATTTAACACACGACTATAGAATACCTAACAACAGCAGAGCCCAGTTTGGTCCCCAGCACTACCAAAAGTGATCCTGGGCACAGAGCCCAGGAATAAGCCCTGAGCACCACTGGGTGTGACCCAATGTCTCCACTGATCCCTAAGCAAAATAAAACAAAATTAAATTAAATTAAATTAAAAAATTTGCTACTATCTTGCTTAGTGGTGAAAGAATATGTGGTCTTCCTCTAAAACTGGGGTGCAAAGATGTCCATTCAGCACTCTTATTCAACACAATTCTAGAAGTCATTTGATAGTACAATAAATTAACACATTAAACAAGTGATGCAGGGGCTGAAGCAATAGCACAGCGGGTAGGGCGTTTGTTAGCCTTGCACTCGGCCAACTCGGACTTGATCCCGGGCATCCCATATGGTTCCCCAAGCACTGCCAGGAGTAATTCCTGAGCACAGAGCCAGGAGTAACCTCTGAGCATCTCCAGGTGTGACCTCAAAAACCAAACAAACAAATAAAAAAAACAGGTGATACATAGATTGGAACAGAATAAATTCTCCTATTAGTAGAGGATAGATTTCTATGTAGAAAATCTCCAAGAATTTCCTTTGAAAAGAAGAAGAAGAAAAAGAACTTCTAGATTTAATGACTTAATAAGGTTCTGGACCAAAAGACATTTTTTTCCATGTTGTTGTTTTAGGCCACCCCAGCAACACTCAGAGGATACTCCCACCAGTGTTCATGATATTAGTGATAAAGAAGCATAAAAAGATATTCAATAGTCATCAGAGGAAGACAAATTTAAAGCCTTGGATATTGCCAAAAATTGGTTTCATCTAAATTGAGACCAGCTGGCTACCTCTAAATATACATTTATTTTACCCTAAAAAAAAAAAGGACATATTAAATACATCTAATAAATAGTGATATATCAAATGCAAAGAAAATGGATATGCCATTCAGAAGAGATATAAAATAGTACAATTATGAGACAGGAACTAGTACCGCAGTTAGGTGCACGCCCCCCCTCCCCCCAGGGTTTGATCTCCAGCACCACATGGTCCCCTGAGCATCACAAGGCGTGGTCCGGAGAGCCCCAGCACCAGAGGATGGCCTGGGCAAGCTCCGCCTCCTTGGGCCCCAATGAACCATCCAATCAGGCTGGCCACGAATTTCCAGTACCAGCTTTTGGAGCCCCTGAGCACCCCCAAAAGCAACCCCACAAATATCACTTCTGAAAGACTGTTAAAATATGACTTCTATGTGGATCTATCATATTCAATGACAAAACTTTTTTTCTTTCAGTGTGGGGAGAGGGTCTTGGACCACACCAGGTGGTGCTCAGGGTTTACGCCTGGCTCTGCAACCAGGGATCATTGCAGGGGTGGAAGGGTGTTGGGGGACCACATGCCAGGGGTCAAACCTGGGTGGGCTACATGCAGGGCAAGTGCCCTCCCTGCCGTACTCTCTCTCTTACTTCATTTAACTTCTATCAGATCTCAAGTCTGGCGACAACTTAAAGGAAAAGCTCCACATGCCATCTAAATAGTATCAATCGTGTTTAGTGCTTTATAGTTTCTATTAAGTTATATATTGTATATTAAATACTTATAATATTAGGTGCAACTACTGCACTGAGTCCTTAAGTTTCAAGTCCCAGTGATTTAAAATAAAAGCAAAATATTACATGCAAAATTCTCTTTAACAAAAGCACACTCTTTTAACAAAGATTTCAAATTTGCTGGGGATGTGACTGCTGGGGATGTTACTTTAGTATTTTGTATTTAGTACTTAGCATTCCATGAAGGAGACCAAGGTTCTAGCCCTGACAATACACACACAAAAATTTCAATTTTGTGTGTTTTATATGATTCTTACTCAACTCACTTGTTAATTTTCCAGTTCTTAAAATGACCTTTTCCTGTTCTTTGATTATTCATCCTTAAATTTCTATCTTCTCTCAAGTCTTCCTCAATTCCCCAGAGAGGACCTAAAGTACTATTATCACCTGGGCAAAATTGCTGTGCACTATGCTTACTTCTACAAGTCCCACGTCAAAGGTAGGATCCTTGAGGAAACTGTGAGTGTACACACCGTTGACTTCCTCTTCTAATACTTTCAAAGAAATCTGCATTTACTACCCTTAAAGCATTTGGTGTGTTGTGTTATAACTACTTCCCACTTGTCTCCTCCACTATAATGCAAGTTTTTTGAGGGCAGGGTAGCACTTTGGGCACTGTCATCCCGTTGTTCACTGATTTGCTCGAGTGGGCACCAGTAACATCTTCATTGTGAGACTTGTTGCTACTGCTTTTGGCATATCGAATATGCCACGGGTAGCTTGTCAGGCTCTACCGTGTGGGCGGGATACTCTTGGTAGCTTGTTGGGCTCTCCGAGACGGACAGAGGAATCAAACCCGGGTCAGCTGCATGCAAGGCAAACACCCTATCCACTGTGGTATCGCTCCAGCCGAAGGGGCAGGGTACCTTATCTCATTTATGTTCACACCCTGAGTGACAGGCACAGCAGCTGGGACATTTATTCAGTATTTATGTAGATGCTACCATGCACCAGGCACTATTCCCTAACTCAACAAAGAAGAGAGAATTCCTTATAGAATGAGCAAAAAACCCAAACAGACGAGATAGACCATTGGATGAGTAGGAGGAAGAAGATAAATTGGGGCAAGATAACAAAGGCATGAGAAGAAAAGCTGGAGGGAACCAGAGAAGGCCTCTGTGAGGTGGTAACATCTGAAGTGAGAAAACAAAAAAGAACTAAGTCATGCTTAGTTCAGGTGTAGAGTCCCATGCATGGGAACAAGTACCCAGGGTCCGAGACAGGCATCAGCTGTGTTTGTTCTAAAGGAGTGTGGCTGATACAGGGTAAGGCAGAGGAAGGGGCGAGAAGTGGCTGAAGAGGCAGATGGGGACTGAGGTGCACAGGCTCCACTAAGAAGCTAGAAATTTATTCTCTGAGCACAGAAGACCACTGGGGGTGAGGAGGGAGAGGGAGCATTAAGTGTGAAGTAATAGAATCCGATTTATTTAAAAAAATAGGAAATAAAAGGAAAAGCATATTGGTTGTCAAATGGTGAAAAGCATATTGGTTGTCAAACGGTGGAAAAAACACAGAGGGTCATGAACTTCCGCCCACAGATACGTGAAGAAGACACAGGCTATAAGGGTAGCAGGGGAGTGAAGGTGGATAGAAACGGACAGATGGAAAAACATTTAAGAAGACAGATTTGGCAGACTTGCTACTGAACACAGGGGGCACAGAAAAGGAAAGAGAAATGAAAGACACCTCCATCTGAGTGGCGCAAATTCACTAAGACAGGACAAAGTATAGGAAATACAAACACAGAGAAGGGGTAGTTTCGCCATATGTTAATCTGTCAATAAATAACAATGTTCGAAAATTAAGTGAAGTAAAATGCCATCTTTGGAGTTTGCTCTTCTAACCTGTGCTCTCCCTTGGACACATATCTTGCTTATCTCATTGTCTCTCTGCTTCCCTCAATAAAAGCTATCTTGCTTCACTTAACAAAAAAAAATGTGTATCTTTGGGGCCCTAAAGATAGAACAATGGGTAGTGCACTTGCCTTATAAGTGGCAAACCAAGTTCCACTGCATATGCTCTCCCCAAGCTCTGCCTGAACTGACCCTTAGCACAGAGCCAGGAGTAAGCCCTGAACAATGTCAGGTGCGGGCCCAAACTAAAAACAAACAAAATGTTACCAAAAGTATCAAAACACTTGGCTTCCAGTGCCTTGTTTACAGAATTTAGCTTTATGTGAATCAGAGGGATTTCCAGAGTCATTTCTTGCCTCTCTCTTGAACCCCTCCCCACTTCATGATTTAGGAGGCTTGAGAAGCACCAGATACTTGAATTTACCTTTTGTCTATGATATTTGACATAAGATCCAGCTCCTTTAGGTGGTTCTGTCCAGCTCCCAAGGTAGTTCTACCTTCAATTTTTTTGAGATGTCACCATATTTATTTCCAGAGAGGCTGAACCGGTGACAATCCCACCCATGGTGAATAAGGGTTCCCTTCCCACCAAATCACCACCTTCACTGGTTGTTAAACTAGGACTTTTAGACATAGTTGTCTGGCAGAATAGTAGTTCTTTAAATATCCATCTGAGATGTACGTAATGACCTTGTAAGTGAAGAGATTACTGATTTCAATTACTGTTAAAGGTCAGCATTTGGAAATATCACCTTACAC